>NW_027363765.1:0-479313 GCF_046119375.1 Phyllobates terribilis | reverse complement strand
CCGCATTGCAAGGTGCAATTCTGAAATTTTTTGCTTTTTCCTGCTCCTCTTAGCATGATAAACAAGATTCAAAGAGAGTGAGATGCCAGCTCCTTTCATTCAGTCAGTAGCTTCAATCATTTCTGGACGTTTTTCAATGGCAAAAATCAATGAATATTGTAAATGCACAAACAGTAATTTCTCCGCATTGCAAGGTGCAATTCTGAAATTTTTTGCTTTTTTCTGCTCCTCTTAGCATGATAAAGAAGATTCAAAGAGAGTGAGATGCCAGCTCCTTTCATTCAGTCAGTAGCTTCAAACATTTCTGGTATATGAATAACATGATGTTTTTCAATGGCAAAAATCAATGAATATTGTAAATGCACAAACAGTAATTTCTCCGCATTGCAAGGTGCAATTCTGAATTTTTTTGCTTTTTCCTGCTCCTCTTAGCATGATAAAGAAGATTCAAAGAGAGTGAGATGCCAGCTCCTTTCATTCAGTCAGTAGCTTCAATCATTTCTGGACGTTTTTCAATGGCAAAAATCAATGAATATTGTAAATGCACAAACAGTAATTTCTCCGCATTGCAAGGTGCAATTCTGAAATTTTTTGCTTTTTCCTGCTCCTCTTAGCAAGATAAACAAGATTCAAAGAGAGTGAGATGCCAGCTCCTTTCATTCAGTCAGTAGCTTCAATCATTTCTGGACGTTTTTCAATGGCAAAAATCAATGAATATTGTAAATGCACAAACAGTAATTTCTCCGCATTGCAAGGTGCAATTCTGAAATTTTTTGCTTTTTCCTGCTCCTCTTAGCATGATAAAGAAGATTCAAAGAGAGTGAGATGCCAGCTCCTTTCATTCAGTCAGTAGCTTCAATCATTTCTGGACGTTTTTCAATGGCAAAAATCAATGAATATTGTAAATGCACAAACAGTAATTTCTCCGCATTGCAAGGTGCAATTCTGAATTTTTTTGCTTTTTCCTGCTCCTCTTAGCATGATAAAGAAGATTCAAAGAGAGTGAGATGCCAGCTCCTTTCATTCAGTCAGTAGCTTCAATCATTTCTGGACGTTTTTCAATGGCAAAATCAATGAATATTGTAAATGCACAAACAGTAATTTCTCCGCATTGCAAGGTGCAATTCTGAAATTTTTTGCTTTTTCCTGCTCCTATTAGCATGATAAAGAAGATTCAAAGAGAGTGAGATGCCAGCTCCTTTCATTCAGTCAGTAGCTTCAAACATTTCTGGTATATGAATAACATGATGTTTTTCAATGGCAAAAATCAATGAATATTGTAAATGCACAAACAGTAATTTCTCCGCATTGCAAGGTGCAATTCTGAAATTTTTTGCTTTTTCCTGCTCCTCTTAGCATGATAAACAAGATTCAAAGAGAATGAGATGCCAGCTCCTTTCATTCAGTCAGTAGCTTCAATCATTTCTGGACGTTTTTCAATGGCAAAAATCAATGAATATTGTAAATGCACAAACAGTAATTTCTCCGCATTGCAAGGTGCAATTCTGAAATTTTTTGCTTTTTCCTGCTCCTCTTAGCATGATAAAGAAGATTCAAAGAGAGTGAGATGCCAGCTCCTTTCATTCAGTCAGTAGCTTCAAACATTTCTGGTATATGAATAACATGATGTTTTTCAATGGCAAAAATCAATGAATATTGTAAATGCACAAACAGTAATTTCTCCGCATTGCAAGGTGCAATTCTGAAATTTTTTGCTTTTTCCTGCTCCTCTTAGCATGATAAAGAAGATTCAAAGAGAGTGAGATGCCAGCTCCTTTCATTCAGTCAGTAGTTTCAATCATTTCTGGACGTTTTTCAATGGCAAAAATCAATGAATATTGTAAATGCACAAACAGTAATTTCTCCGCATTGCAAGGTGCAATTCTGAAATTTTTTGCTTTTTCCTGCTCCTCTTAGCATGATAAAGAAGATTCAAAGATAGTGAGATGCCAGCTCCTTTCATTCAGTCAGTAGCTTCAAACATTTCTGGTATATGAATAACATGATGTTTTTCAATGGCAAAAATCAATGAATATTGTAAATGCACAAACAGTAATTTCTCCGCATTGCAAGGTGCAATTTTGAAATTTTTTGCTTTTTCCTGCTCCTCTTAGCATGATAAAGAAGATTCAAAGAGAGTGAGATGCCAGCTCCTTTCATTCAGTCAGTAGCTTCAATCATTTCTGGACGTTTTTCAATGGCAAAAATCAATGAATATTGTAAATGCACAAACAGTAATTTCTCCGCATTGCAAGGTGCAATTCTGAAATTTTTTGCTTTTTCCTGCTCCTCTTAGCATGATAAACAAGATTCAAAGAGAGTGAGATGCCAGCTCCTTTCATTCAGTCAGTAGCTTCAATCATTTCTGGATGTTTTTCAATGGCAAAAATCAATGAATATTGTAAATGCACAAACAGTAATTTCTCCGCATTGCAAGGTGCAATTCTGAAATTTTTTGCTTTTTTCTGCTCCTCTTAGCATGATAAAGAAGATTCAAAGAGAGTGAGATGCCAGCTCCTTTCATTCAGTCAGTAGCTTCAAACATTTCTGGTATATGAATAACATGATGTTTTTCAATGGCAAAAATCAATGAATATTGTAAATGCACAAACAGTAATTTCTCCGCATTGCAAGGTGCAATTCTGAAATTTTTTGCTTTTTCCTGCTCCTCTTAGCATGATAAAGAAGATTCAAAGAGAGTGAGATGCCAGCTCCTTTCATTCAGTCAGTAGCTTCAAACATTTCTGGTATATGAATAACATGATGTTTTTCAATGGCAAAAATCAATGAATATTGTAAATGCACAAACAGTAATTTCTCCGCATTGCAAGGTGCAATTCTGAAATTTTTTGCTTTTTCCTGCTCCTCTTAGCATGATAAAGAAGATTCAAAGAGAGTGAGATGCCAGCTCCTTTCATTCAGTCAGTAGCTTCAAACATTTCTGGTATATGAATAACATGATGTTTTTCAATGGCAAAAATCAATGAATATTGTAAATGCACAAACAGTAATTTCTCCGCATTGCAAGGTGCAATTCTGAAATTTTTTGCTTTTTCCTGCTCCTCTTAGCATGATAAAGAAGATTCAAAGAGAGTGAGATGCCAGCTCCTTTCATTCAGTCAGTAGCTTCAATCATTTCTGGACGTTTTTCAATGGCAAAAATCATTGAATATTGTAAATGCACAAACAGTAATTTCTCCGCATTGCAAGGTGCAATTCTGAAATTTTTTGCTTTTTCCTGCTCCTCTTAGCATGATAAACAAGATTCAAAGAGAGTGAGATGCCAGCTCCTTTCATTCAGTCAGTAGCTTCAATCATTTCTGGACGTTTTTCAATGGCAAAAATCAACGAATATTGTAAATGCACAAACAGTAATTTCTCCGCATTGCAAGGTGCAATTCTGAAATTTTTTGCTTTTTTCTGCTCCTCTTAGCATGATAAAGAAGATTCAAAGAGAGTGAGATGCCAGCTCCTTTCATTCAGTCAGTAGCTTCAAACATTTCTGGTATATGAATAACATGATGTTTTTCAATGGCAAAAATCAATGAATATTGTAAATGCACAAACAGTAATTTCTACGCATTGCAAGGTGCAATTCTGAATTTTTTTGCTTTTTCCTGCTCCTCTTAGCATGATAAAGAAGATTCAAAGAGAGTGAGATGCCAGCTCCTTTCATTCAGTCAGTAGCTTCAATCATTTCTGGACGTTTTTCAATGGCAAAAATCAATGAATATTGTAAATGCACAAACAGTAATTTCTCCGCATTGCAAGGTGCAATTCTGAAATTTTTTGCTTTTTCCTGCTCCTCTTAGCAAGATAAACAAGATTCAAAGAGAGTGAGATGCCAGCTCCTTTCATTCAGTCAGTAGCTTCAATCATTTCTGGACGTTTTTCAATGGCAAAAATCAATGAATATTGTAAATGCACAAACAGTAATTTCTCCGCATTGCAAGGTGCAATTCTGAAATTTTTTGCTTTTTCCTGCTCCTCTTAGCATGATAAAGAAGATTCAAAGAGAGTGAGATGCCAGCTCCTTTCATTCAGTCAGTAGTTTCAATCATTTCTGGACGTTTTTCAATGGCAAAAATCAATGAATATTGTAAATGCACAAACAGTAATTTCTCCGCATTGCAAGGTGCAATTCTGAAATTTTTTGCTTTTTCCTGCTCCTCTTAGCATGATAAAGAAGATTCAAAGATAGTGAGATGCCAGCTCCTTTCATTCAGTCAGTAGCTTCAAACATTTCTGGTATATGAATAACATGATGTTTTTCAATGGCAAAAATCAATGAATATTGTAAATGCACAAACAGTAATTTCTCCGCATTGCAAGGTGCAATTTTGAAATTTTTTGCTTTTTCCTGCTCCTCTTAGCATGATAAAGAAGATTCAAAGAGAGTGAGATGCCAGCTCCTTTCATTCAGTCAGTAGCTTCAATCATTTCTGGACGTTTTTCAATGGCAAAAATCAATGAATATTGTAAATGCACAAACAGTAATTTCTCCGCATTGCAAGGTGCAATTCTGAAATTTTTTGCTTTTTCCTGCTCCTCTTAGCATGATAAACAAGATTCAAAGAGAGTGAGATGCCAGCTCCTTTCATTCAGTCAGTAGCTTCAATCATTTCTGGATGTTTTTCAATGGCAAAAATCAATGAATATTGTAAATGCACAAACAGTAATTTCTCCGCATTGCAAGGTGCAATTCTGAAATTTTTTGCTTTTTTCTGCTCCTCTTAGCATGATAAAGAAGATTCAAAGAGAGTGAGATGCCAGCTCCTTTCATTCAGTCAGTAGCTTCAAACATTTCTGGTATATGAATAACATGATGTTTTTCAATGGCAAAAATCAATGAATATTGTAAATGCACAAACAGTAATTTCTCCGCATTGCAAGGTGCAATTCTGAAATTTTTTGCTTTTTCCTGCTCCTCTTAGCATGATAAAGAAGATTCAAAGAGAGTGAGATGCCAGCTCCTTTCATTCAGTCAGTAGCTTCAAACATTTCTGGTATATGAATAACATGATGTTTTTCAATGGCAAAAATCAATGAATATTGTAAATGCACAAACAGTAATTTCTCCGCATTGCAAGGTGCAATTCTGAAATTTTTTGCTTTTTCCTGCTCCTCTTAGCATGATAAAGAAGATTCAAAGAGAGTGAGATGCCAGCTCCTTTCATTCAGTCAGTAGCTTCAAACATTTCTGGTATATGAATAACATGATGTTTTTCAATGGCAAAAATCAATGAATATTGTAAATGCACAAACAGTAATTTCTCCGCATTGCAAGGTGCAATTCTGAAATTTTTTGCTTTTTCCTGCTCCTCTTAGCATGATAAAGAAGATTCAAAGAGAGTGAGATGCCAGCTCCTTTCATTCAGTCAGTAGCTTCAATCATTTCTGGACGTTTTTCAATGGCAAAAATCATTGAATATTGTAAATGCACAAACAGTAATTTCTCCGCATTGCAAGGTGCAATTCTGAAATTTTTTGCTTTTTCCTGCTCCTCTTAGCATGATAAACAAGATTCAAAGAGAGTGAGATGCCAGCTCCTTTCATTCAGTCAGTAGCTTCAATCATTTCTGGACGTTTTTCAATGGCAAAAATCAATGAATATTGTAAATGCACAAACAGTAATTTCTCCGCATTGCAAGGTGCAATTCTGAAATTTTTTGCTTTTTTCTGCTCCTCTTAGCATGATAAAGAAGATTCAAAGAGAGTGAGATGCCAGCTCCTTTCATTCAGTCAGTAGCTTCAAACATTTCTGGTATATGAATAACATGATGTTTTTCAATGGCAAAAATCAATGAATATTGTAAATGCACAAACAGTAATTTCTACGCATTGCAAGGTGCAATTCTGAATTTTTTTGCTTTTTCCTGCTCCTCTTAGCATGATAAAGAAGATTCAAAGAGAGTGAGATGCCAGCTCCTTTCATTCAGTCAGTAGCTTCAATCATTTCTGGACGTTTTTCAATGGCAAAAATCAATGAATATTGTAAATGCACAAACAGTAATTTCTCCGCATTGCAAGGTGCAATTCTGAAATTTTTTGCTTTTTCCTGCTCCTCTTAGCAAGATAAACAAGATTCAAAGAGAGTGAGATGCCAGCTCCTTTCATTCAGTCAGTAGCTTCAATCATTTCTGGACGTTTTTCAATGGCAAAAATCAATGAATATTGTAAATGCACAAACAGTAATTTCTCCGCATTGCAAGGTGCAATTCTGAAATTTTTTGCTTTTTCCTGCTCCTCTTAGCATGATAAAGAAGATTCAAAGAGAGTGAGATGCCAGCTCCTTTCATTCAGTCAGTAGCTTCAATCATTTCTGGACGTTTTTCAATGGCAAAAATCAATGAATATTGTAAATGCACAAACAGTAATTTCTCCGCATTGCAAGGTGCAATTCTGAAATTTTTTGCTTTTTCCTGCTCCTCTTAGCATGATAAAGAAGATTCAAAGAGAGTGAGATGCCAGCTCCTTTCATTCAGTCAGTAGCTTCAATCATTTCTGGACGTTTTTCAATGGCAAAATCAATGAATATTGTAAATGCACAAACAGTAATTTCTCCGCATTGCAAGGTGCAATTCTGAAATTTTTTGCTTTTTCCTGCTCCTCTTAGCATGATAAAGAAGATTCAAAGAGAGTGAGATGCCAGCTCCTTTCATTCAGTCAGTAGCTTCAAACATTTCTGGTATATGAATAACATGATGTTTTTCAATGGCAAAAATCAATGAATATTGTAAATGCACAAACAGTAATTTCTCCGCATTGCAAGGTGCAATTCTGAAATTTTTTGCTTTTTCCTGCTCCTCTTAGCATGACAAAGAAGATTCAAAGAGAGTGAGATGCCAGCTCCTTTCATTCAGTCAGTAGCTTCAATCATTTCTGGACGTTTTTCAATGGCGAAAATCAATGAATATTGTAAATGCACAAACAGTAATTTCTCCGCATTGCAAGGTGCAATTCTGAAATTTTTTGCTTTTTCCTGCTCCTCTTAGCATGATAAAGAAGATTCAAAGATAGTGAGATGCCAGCTCCTTTCATTCAGTCAGTAGCTTCAAACATTTCTGGTATATGAATAACATGATGTTTTTCAATGGCAAAAATCAATGAATATTGTAAATGCACAAACAGTAATTTCTCCGCATTGCAAGGTGCAATTTTGAAATTTTTTGCTTTTTCCTGCTCCTCTTAGCATGATAAAGAAGATTCAAAGAGAGTGAGATGCCAGCTCCTTTCATTCAGTCAGTAGCTTCAATCATTTCTGGACGTTTTTCAATGGCAAAAATCAATGAATATTGTAAATGCACAAACAGTAATTTCTCCGCATTGCAAGGTGCAATTCTGAAATTTTTTGCTTTTTCCTGCTCCTCTTAGCATGATAAACAAGATTCAAAGAGAGTGAGATGCCAGCTCCTTTCATTCAGTCAGTAGCTTCAATCATTTCTGGATGTTTTTCAATGGCAAAAATCAATGAATATTGTAAATGCACAAACAGTAATTTCTCCGCATTGCAAGGTGCAATTCTGAAATTTTTTGCTTTTTTCTGCTCCTCTTAGCATGATAAAGAAGATTCAAAGAGAGTGAGATGCCAGCTCCTTTCATTCAGTCAGTAGCTTCAAACATTTCTGGTATATGAATAACATGATGTTTTTCAATGGCAAAAATCAATGAATATTGTAAATGCACAAACAGTAATTTCTCCGCATTGCAAGGTGCAATTCTGAAATTTTTTGCTTTTTCCTGCTCCTCTTAGCATGATAAAGAAGATTCAAAGAGAGTGAGATGCCAGCTCCTTTCATTCAGTCAGTAGCTTCAAACATTTCTGGTATATGAATAACATGATGTTTTTCAATGGCAAAAATCAATGAATATTGTAAATGCACAAACAGTAATTTCTCCGCATTGCAAGGTGCAATTCTGAAATTTTTTGCTTTTTCCTGCTCCTCTTAGCATGATAAAGAAGATTCAAAGAGAGTGAGATGCCAGCTCCTTTCATTCAGTCAGTAGCTTCAATCATTTCTGGACGTTTTTCAATGGCAAAAATCATTGAATATTGTAAATGCACAAACAGTAATTTCTCCGCATTGCAAGGTGCAATTCTGAAATTTTTTGCTTTTTCCTGCTCCTCTTAGCATGATAAACAAGATTCAAAGAGAGTGAGATGCCAGCTCCTTTCATTCAGTCAGTAGCTTCAATCATTTCTGGACGTTTTTCAATGGCAAAAATCAATGAATATTGTAAATGCACAAACAGTAATTTCTCCGCATTGCAAGGTGCAATTCTGAAATTTTTTGCTTTTTTCTGCTCCTCTTAGCATGATAAAGAAGACTCAAAGAGAGTGAGATGCCAGCTCCTTTCATTCAGTCAGTAGCTTCAAACATTTCTGGACGTTTTTCAATGGCAAAAATCAATGAATATTGTAAATGCACAAACAGTAATTTCTCCGCATTGCAAGGTGCAATTCTGAAATTTTTTGCTTTTTCCTGCTCCTCTTAGCAAGATAAACAAGATTCAAAGAGAGTGAGATGCCAGCTCCTTTCATTCAGTCAGTAGCTTCAATCATTTCTGGACGTTTTTCAATGGCAAAAATCAATGAATATTGTAAATGCACAAACAGTAATTTCTCCGCATAGCAAGGTGCAATTCTGAAATTTTTTGCTTTTTCCTGCTCCTCTTAGCATGATAAAGAAGATTCAAAGAGAGTGAGATGCCAGCTCCTTTCATTCAGTCAGTAGCTTCAATCATTTCTGGACGTTTTTCAATGGCAAAAATAAATGAATATTGTAAATGCACAAACAGTAATTTCTCCGCATTGCAAGGAGCAATTCTGAAATTTTTTGTTTTTCCTGCTCCTCTTAGCATGATAAAGAAGATTCAAAGAGAGTGAGATGCCAGCTCCTTTCATTCAGTCAGTAGCTTCAATCATTTCTGGACGTTTTTCAATGGCAAAAATCAATGAATATTGTAAATGCACAAACAGTAATTTCTCCGCATTGCAAGGTGCAATTCTGAAATTTTTTGCTTTTTCCTGCTCCTCTTAGCATGATAAAGAAGATTCAAAGAGAGTGAGATGCCAGCTCCTTTCATTCAGTCAGTAGCTTCAAACATTTCTGGTATATGAATAACATGATGTTTTTCAATGGCAAAAATCAATGAATATTGTAAATGCACAAACAGTAATTTCTCCGCATTGCAAGGTGCAATTCTGAAATTTTTTGCTTTTTGCTGCTCCTCTTAGCATGATAAAGAAGATTCAAAGAGAGTGAGATGCCAGCTCCTTTCATTCAGTCAGTAGCTTCAATCATTTCTGGACGTTTTTCAATGGCAAAAATCAATGAATATTGTAAATGCACAAACAGTAATTTCTCCGCATTGCAAGGTGCAATTCTGAAATTTTTTGCTTTTTCCTGCTCCTCTTAGCATGATAAAGAAGATTCAAAGAGAGTGAGATGCCAGCTCCTTTCATTCAGTCAGTAGCTTCAATCATTTCTGGACGTTTTTCAATGGCAAAAATCAATGAATATTGTAAATGCACAAAGAGTAATTTCTCCGCATTGCAAGGTGCAATTCTGAAATTTTTTGCTTTTTCCTGCTCCTC
This sequence comes from Phyllobates terribilis, assembly GCF_046119375.1. Lineage (NCBI taxonomy): Eukaryota > Metazoa > Chordata > Amphibia > Anura > Dendrobatidae > Phyllobates > Phyllobates terribilis. Next base: position 469,715 of record NW_027363765.1, on the reverse strand, counting down.
TTAGCATGATAAAGAAGATTCAAAGAGAGTGAGATGCCAGCTCCTTTCATTCAGTCAGTAGCTTCAATCATTTCTGGTATATGAATAACATGATGTTTTTCAATGGCAAAAATCAATGAATATTGTAAATGCACAAACAGTAATTTCTCCGGATTGCAAGGTGCAATTCTGAAATTTTTTGCTTTTTCCTGCTCCTCTTAGCATGATAAAAAAGATTCAAAGAGAGTGAGATGCCAGCTCCTTTCATTCAGTCAGTAGCTTCAATCATTTCTGGACGTTTTTCAATGGCAAAAATCAATGAATATTGTAAATGCACAAACAGTAATTTCTCCGCATTGCAAGGTGCAATTCTGAAATTTTTTGCTTTTTCCTGCTCCTCTTAGCATGATAAACAAGATTCAAAGAGAGTGAGATGCCAGCTCCTTTCATTCAGTCAGTAGCTTCAATCATTTCTGGACGTTTTTCAATGGCAAAAATCAATGAATATTGTAAATGCACAATCAGTAATTTCTCCGCATTGCAAGGTGCAATTCTGAAATTTTTTGCTTTTTCCTGCTCCTCTTAGCATGATAAAGAAGATTCAAAGAGAGTGAGATGCCAGCTCCTTTCATTCAGTCAGTAGCTTCAAACATTTCTGGTATATGAATAACATGATGTTTTTCAATGGCAAAAATCAATGAATATTGTAAATGCACAAACAGTAATTTCTCCGCATTGCAAGGTGCAATTCTGAAATGTTTTGCTTTTTCCTGCTCCTCTTAGCATGATAAAGAAGATTCAAAGAGAGTGAGATGCCAGCTCCTTTCATTCAGTCAGTAGCTTCAATCATTTCTGGACGTTTTTCAATGGCAAAAATCAATGAATATTGTAAATGCACAAACAGTAATTTCTCCGCATTGCAAGGTGCAATTCTGAAATTTTTTGCTTTTTCCTGCTCCTCTTAGCATGATAAAGAAGATTCAAAGAGATTGAGATGCCAGCTCCTTTCATTCAGTCAGTAGCTTCAATCATTTCTGGACGTTTTTCAATGGCAAAAATCAATGAATATTGTAAATGCACAAAGAGTAATTTCTCCGCATTGCAAGGTGCAATTCTGAAATTTTTTGCTTTTTCCTGCTCCTCTTAGCATGATAAAGAAGATTCAAAGAGAGTGAGATGCCAGCTCCTTTCATTCAGTCAGTAGCTTCAAACATTTCTGGTATATGAATAACATGATGTTTTTCAATGGCAAAAATCAATGAATATTGTAAATGCACAAACAGTAATTTCTCCGCATTGCAAGGTGCAATTCTGAAATTTTTTGCTTTTTCCTGCTCCTCTTAGCATGATAAAGAAGATTCAAAGAGAGTGAGATGCCAGCTCCTTTCATTCAGTCAGTAGCTTCAATCATTTCTGGACGTTTTTCAATGGCAAAAATCATTGAATATTGTAAATGCACAAACAGTAATTTCTCCGCATTGCAAGGTGCAATTCTGAAATTTTTTGCTTTTTCCTGCTCCTCTTAGCATGATAAACAAGATTCAAAGAGAGTGAGATGCCAGCTCCTTTCATTCAGTCAGTAGCTTCAATCATTTCTGGACGTTTTTCAATGGCAAAAATCAATGAATATTGTAAATGCACAAACTAATTTCTCCGCATTACAAGGTGCAATTCTGAAATTTTTTGCTTTTTCCTGCTCCTCTAAGCATGATAAAGAAGATTCAAAGAGAGTGAGATGCCAGCTCCTTTCATTCAGTCAGTAGCTTCAATCATTTCTGGTATATGAATAACATGATGTTTTTCAATGGCAAAAATCAATGAATATTGTAAATGCACAAACAGTAATTTCTCCGGATTGCAAGGTGCAATTCTGAAATTTTTTGCTTTTTCCTGCTCCTCTTAGCATGATAAAGAAGATTCAAAGAGAGTGAGATGCCAGCTCCTTTCATTCAGTCAGTAGCTTCAATCATTTCTGGACGTTTTTCAATGGCAAAAATCAATGAATATTGTAAATGCACAAACAGTAATTTCTCCGCATTGCAAGGTGCAATTCTGAAATTTTTTGCTTTTTCCTGCTCCTCTTAGCATGATAAACAAGATTCAAAGAGAGTGAGATGCCAGCTCCTTTCATTCAGTCAGTAGCTTCAATCATTTCTGGACGTTTTTCAATGGCAAAAATCAATGAATATTGTAAATGCACAATCAGTAATTTCTCCGCATTGCAAGGTGCAATTCTGAAATTTTTTGCTTTTTCCTGCTCCTCTTAGCATGATAAAGAAGATTCAAAGAGAGTGAGATGCCAGCTCCTTTCATTCAGTCAGTAGCTTCAAACATTTCTGGTATATGAATAACATGATGTTTTTCAATGGCAAAAATCAATGAATATTGTAAATGCACAAACAGTAATTTCTCCGCATTGCAAGGTGCATTTCTGAAATTTTTTGCTTTTTCCTGCTCCTCTTAGCATGATAAAGAAGATTCAAAGAGAGTGAGATGCCAGCTCCTTTCATTCAGTCAGTAGCTTCAATCATTTCTGGACGTTTTTCAATGGCAAAAATCAATGAATATTGTAAATGCACAAACAGTAATTTCTCCGCATTGCAAGGTGCAATTCTGAATTTTTTTGCTTTTTCCTGCTCCTCTTAGCATGATAAAGAAGATTCAAAGATAGTGAGATGCCAGCTCCTTTCATTCAGTCAGTAGCTTCAAACATTTCTGGTATATGAATAACATGATGTTTTTCAATGGCAAAAATCAATGAATATTGTAAATGCACAAATAGTAATTTCTCCGCATTGCAAGGTGCAATTTTGAAATTTTTTGCTTTTTCCTGCTCCTCTTAGCATGATAAAGAAGATTCAAAGAGAGTGAGATGCCAGCTCCTTTCATTCAGTCAGTAGCTTCAATCATTTCTGGACGTTTTTCAATGGCAAAAATCAATGAATATTGTAAATGCACAAACAGTAATTTCTCCGCATTGCAAGGTGCAATTCTGAAATTTTTTGCTTTTTCCTGCTCCTCTTAGCATGATAAACAAGATTCAAAGAGAGTGAGATGCCAGCTCCTTTCATTCAGTCAGTAGCTTCAATCATTTCTGGATGTTTTTCAATGGCAAAAATCAATGAATATTGTAAATGCACAAACAGTAATTTCTCCGCATTGCAAGGTGCAATTCTGAAATTTTTTGCTTTTTTCTGCTCCTCTTAGCATGATAAAGAAGATTCAAAGAGAGTGAGATGCCAGCTCCTTTCATTCAGTCAGTAGCTTCAAACATTTCTGGTATATGAATAACATGATGTTTTTCAATGGCAAAAATCAATGAATATTGTAAATGCACAAACAGTAATTTCTCCGCATTGCAAGGTGCAATTCTGAAATTTTTTGCTTTTTCCTGCTCCTCTTAGCATGATAAAGAAGATTCAAAGAGAGTGAGATGCCAGCTCCTTTCATTCAGTCAGTAGCTTCAAACATTTCTGGTATATGAATAACATGATGTTTTTCAATGGCAAAAATCAATGAATATTGTAAATGCACAAACAGTAATATCTCCGCATTGCAAGGTGCAATTCTGAAATTTTTTGCTTTTTCCTGCTCCTCTTAGCATAATAAAGAAGATTCAAAGAGAGTGAGATGCCAGCTCCTTTCATTCAGTCAGTAGCTTCAATCATTTCTGGACGTTTTTCAATGGCAAAAATCAATGAATATTGTAAATGCACAAACAGTAATTTCTCCGCATTGCAAGGTGCAATTCTGAATTTTTTTGCTTTTTCCTGCTCCTCTTAGCATGATAAAGAAGATTCAAAGATAGTGAGATGCCAGCTCCTTTCATTCAGTCAGTAGCTTCAAACATTTCTGGTATATGAATAACATGATGTTTTTCAATGGCAAAAATCAATGAATATTGTAAATGCACAAACAGTAATTTCTCCGCATTGCAAGGTGCAATTTTGAAATTTTTTGCTTTTTCCTGCTCCTCTTAGCATGATAAAGAAGATTCAAAGAGAGTGAGATGCCAGCTCCTTTCATTCAGTCAGTAGCTTCAATCATTTCTGGACGTTTTTCAATGGCAAAAATCAATGAATATTGTAAATGCACAAACAGTAATTTCTCCGCATTGCAAGGTGCAATTCTGAAATTTTTTGCTTTTTCCTGCTCCTCTTAGCATGATAAACAAGATTCAAAGAGAGTGAGATGCCAGCTCCTTTCATTCAGTCAGTAGCTTCAATCATTTCTGGATGTTTTTCAATGGCAAAAATCAATGAATATTGTAAATGCACAAACAGTAATTTCTCCGCATTGCAAGGTGCAATTCTGAAATTTTTTGCTTTTTTCTGCTCCTCTTAGCATGATAAAGAAGATTCAAAGAGAGTGAGATGCCAGCTCCTTTCATTCAGTCAGTAGCTTCAAACATTTCTGGTATATGAATAACATGATGTTTTTCAATGGCAAAAATCAATGAATATTGTAAATGCACAAACAGTGATTTCTCCGCATTGCAAGGTGCAATTCTGAAATTTTTTGCTTTTTCCTGCTCCTCTTAGCATGATGAAGAAGATTCAAAGAGAGTGAGATGCCAGCTCCTTTCATTCAGTCAGTAGCTTCAAACATTTCTGGTATATGAATAACATGATGTTTTTCAATGGCAAAAATCAATGAATATTGTAAATGCACAAACAGTAATTTCTCCGCATTGCAAGGTGCAATTCTGAAATTTTTTGCTTTTTCCTGCTCCTCTTAGCATGATAAAGAAGATTCAAAGAGAGTGAGATGCCAGCTCCTTTCATTCAGTCAGTAGCTTCAATCATTTCTGGACGTTTTTCAATGGCAAAAATCAATGAATATTGTAAATGCACAAACAGTAATTTCTCCGCATTGCAAGGTGCAATTCTGAATTTTTTTGCTTTTTCCTGCTCCTCTTAGCATGATAAAGAAGATTCAAAGATAGTGAGATGCCAGCTCCTTTCATTCAGTCAGTAGCTTCAAACATTTCTGGTATATGAATAACATGATGTTTTTCAATGGCAAAAATCAATGAATATTGTAAATGCACAAACAGTAATTTCTCCGCATTGCAAGGTGCAATTTTGAAATTTTTTGCTTTTTCCTGCTCCTCTTAGCATGATAAAGAAGATTCAAAGAGAGTGAGATGCCAGCTCCTTTCATTCAGTCAGTAGCTTCAATCATTTCTGGACGTTTTTCAATGGCAAAAATCAATGAATATTGTAAATGCACAAACAGTAATTTCTCCGCATTGCAAGGTGCAATTCTGAAATTTTTTGCTTTTTCCTGCTCCTCTTAGCATGATAAACAAGATTCAAAGAGAGTGAGATGCCAGCTCCTTTCATTCAGTCAGTAGCTTCAATCATTTCTGGATGTTTTTCAATGGCAAAAATCAATGAATATTGTAAATGCACAAACAGTAATTTCTCCGCATTGCAAGGTGCAATTCTGAAATTTTTTGCTTTTTTCTGCTCCTCTTAGCATGATAAAGAAGATTCAAAGAGAGTGAGATGCCAGCTCCTTTCATTCAGTCAGTAGCTTCAAACATTTCTGGTATATGAATAACATGATGTTTTTCAATGGCAAAAATCAATGAATATTGTAAATGCACAAACAGTAATTTCTCCGCATTGCAAGGTGCAATTCTGAAATTTTTTGCTTTTTCCTGCTCCTCTTAGCATGATAAAGAAGATTCAAAGAGAGTGAGATGCCAGCTCCTTTCATTCAGTCAGTAGCTTCAAACATTTCTGGTATATGAATAACATGATGTTTTTCAATGGCAAAAATCAATGAATATTGTAAATGCACAAACAGTAATTTCTCCGCATTGCAAGGTGCAATTCTGAAATTTTTTGCTTTTTCCTGCTCCTCTTAGCATGATAAAGAAGATTCAAAGAGAGTGAGATGCCAGCTCCTTTCATTCAGTCAGTAGCTTCAATCATTTCTGGACGTTTTTCAATGGCAAAAATCATTGAATATTGTAAATGCACAAACAGTAATTTCTCCGCATTGCAAGGTGCAATTCTGAAATTTTTTGCTTTTTCCTGCTCCTCTTAGCATGATAAACAAGATTCAAAGAGAGTGAGATGCCAGCTCCTTTCATTCAGTCAGTAGCTTCAATCATTTCTGGACGTTTTTCAATGGCAAAAATCAATGAATATTGTAAATGCACAAACAGTAATTTCTCCGCATTGCAAGGTGCAATTCTGAAATTTTTTGCTTTTTTCTGCTCCTCTTAGCATGATAAAGAAGACTCAAAGAGAGTGAGATGCCAGCTCCTTTCATTCAGTCAGTAGCTTCAAACATTTCTGGACGTTTTTCAATGGCAAAAATCAATGAATATTGTAAATGCACAAACAGTAATTTCTCCGCATTGCAAGGTGCAATTCTGAAATTTTTTGCTTTTTCCTGCTCCTCTTAGCAAGATAAACAAGATTCAAAGAGAGTGAGATGCCAGCTCCTTTCATTCAGTCAGTAGCTTCAATCATTTCTGGACGTTTTTCAATGGCAAAAATCAATGAATATTGTAAATGCACAAACAGTAATTTCTCCGCATTGCAAGGTGCAATTCTGAAATTTTTTGCTTTTTCCTGCTCCTCTTAGCATGATAAAGAAGATTCAAAGAGAGTGAGATGCCAGCTCCTTTCATTCAGTCAGTAGCTTCAATCATTTCTGGACGTTTTTCAATGGCAAAAATCAATGAATATTGTAAATGCACAAACAGTAATTTCTCCGCATTGCAAGGTGCAATTCTGAAATTTTTTGCTTTTTCCTGCTCCTCTTAGCATGATAAAGAAGATTCAAAGAGAGTGAGATGCCAGCTCCTTTCATTCAGTCAGTAGCTTCAATCATTTCTGGACGTTTTTCAATGGCAAAAATCAATGAATATTGTAAATGCACAAAGAGTAATTTCTCCGCATTGCAAGGTGCAATTCTGAAATTTTTTGCTTTTTCCTGCTCCTCTTAGCATGATAAAGAAGATTCAAAGAGAGTGAGATGCCAGCTCCTTTCATTCAGTCAGTAGCTTCAAACATTTCTGGTATATGAATAACATGATGTTTTTCAATGGCAAAAATCAATGAATATTGTAAATGCACAAACAGTAATTTCTCCGCATTGCAAGGTGCAATTCTGAAATTTTTTGCTTTTTCCTGCTCCTCTTAGCATGATAAAGAAGATTCAAAGAGAGTGAGATGCCAGCTCCTTTCATTCAGTCAGTAGCTTCAATCATTTCTGGACGTTTTTCAATGGCAAAAATCAATGAATATTGTAAATGCACAAACAGTAATTTCTCCGCATTGCAAGGTGCAATTCTGAAATTTTTTGCTTTTTCCTGCTCCTCTTAGCATGATAAAGAAGATTCAAAGAGAGTGAGATGCCAGCTCCTTTCATTCAGTCAGTAGCTTCAATCATTTCTGGACGTTTTTCAATGGCAAAAATCAATGAATATTGTAAATGCACAAAGAGTAATTTCTCCGCATTGCAAGGTGCAATTCTGAAATTTTTTGCTTTTTCCTGCTCCTCCTAGCATGATAAAGAAGATTCAAAGAGTGAGATGCCAGCTCCTTTCATTGTCAGTAGCTTCAAACATTTCTGGTATATGAATAACATGATGTTTTTCAATGGCAAAAATCAATGAATATTGTAAATGCACAAACAGTAATTTCTCCGCATTGCAAGGTGCAGTTCTGAAATTTTTTGCTTTTTCCTGCTCCTCTTAGCATGATAAAGAAGATTCAAAGAGAGTGAGATGCCAGCTCCTTTCATTCAGTCAGTAGCTTCAATCATTTCTGGACGTTTTTCAATGGCAAAAATCAATGAATATTGTAAATGCACAAACAGTAATTTCTCCGCATTGCAAGGTGCAATTCTGAAATTTTTTGCTTTTTCCTGCTCCTCTTAGCATGATAAACAAGATTCAAAGAGAGTGAGATGCCAGCTCCTTTCATTCAGTCAGTAGCTTCAATCATTTCTGGACGTTTTTCAATGGCAAAAATCAATGAATATTGTAAATGCACAAACAGTAATTTCTCCGCATTGCAAGGTGCAATTCTGAAATTTTTTGCTTTTTCCTGCTCCTCTTAGCATGATAAAGAAGATTCAAAGAGAGTGAAATGCCAGCTCCTTTCATTCAGTCAGTAGCTTCAAACATTTCTGGTATATGAATAACATGATGTTTTTCAATGGCAAAAATCAATGAATATTGTAAATGCACAAACAGTAATTTCTCCGCATTGCAAGGTGCAATTCTGAAATTTTTTGCTTTTTCCTGCTCCTCTTAGCATGATAAAGAAGATTCAAAGAGAGTGAGATGCCAGCTCCTTTCATTCAGTCAGTAGCTTCAATCATTTCTGGACGTTTTTCAATGGCAAAAATCAATGAATATTGTAAATGCACAAACAGTAATTTCTCCGCATTGCAAGGTGCAATTCTGAAATTTTTTGCTTTTTCCTGCTCCTCTTAGCATGATAAAGAAGATTCAAAGAGAGTGAGATGCCAGCTCCTTTCATTCAGTCAGTAGCTTCAATCATTTCTGGACATTTTTCAATGGCAAAAATCAATGAATATTGTAAATGCACAGAGTAATTTCTCCGCATTGCAAGGTGCAATTCTGAAATTTTCTGCTTTTTCCTGCTCCTCTTAGCATGATAAAGAAGATTCAAAGAGAGTGAGATGCCAGCTCCTTTCATTCAGTCAGTAGCTTCAAACATTTCTGGTATATGAATAACATGTTTTTCAATGGCAAAAATCAATGAATATTGTAAATGCACAAACAGTAATTTCTCGACATTGCAAGGTGCAATTCTGAAATTTTTTGCTTTTTCCTGCTCCTCTTAGCATGATAAAGAAGATTCAAAGAGAGTGAGATGCCAGCTCCTTTCATTCAGTCAGTAGCTTCAATCATTTCTGGACGTTTTTCAATGGCAAAAATCATTGAATATTGTAAATGCACAAACAGTAATTTCTCCGCATTGCAAGGTGCAATTCTGAAATTTTTTGCTTTTTCCTGCTCCTCTTAGCATGATAAAGAAGATTCAAAGAGAGTGAGATGCCAGCTCCTTTCATTCAGTCAGTAGCTTCAATCATTTCTGGTATATGAATAACATGATGTTTTTCAATGGCAAAAATCAATGAATATTGTAAATGCACAAACAGTAATTTCTCCGGATTGCAAGGTGCAATTCTGAAATTTTTTGCTTTTTCCTGCTCCTCTTAGCATGATAAAGAAGATTCAAAGAGAGTGAGATGCCAGCTCCTTTCATTCAGTCAGTAGCTTCAATCATTTCTGGACGTTTTTCAATGGCAAAAATCAATGAATATTGTAAATGCACAAACAGTAATTTCTCCGCATTGCAAGGTGCAATTCTGAAATTTTTTGCTTTTTCCTGCTCCTCTTAGCATGATAAACAAGATTCAAAGAGAGTGAGATGCCAGCTCCTTTCATTCAGTCAGTAGCTTCAATCATTTCTGGACGTTTTTCAATGGCAAAAATCAATGAATATTGTAAATGCACAATCAGTAATTTCTCCGCATTGCAAGGTGCAATTCTGAAATTTTTTGCTTTTTCCTGCTCCTCTTAGCATGATAAAGAAGATTCAAAGAGAGTGAGATGCCAGCTCCTTTCATTCAGTCAGTAGCTTCAATCATTTCTGGACGTTTTTCAATGGCAAAAATCAATGAATATTGTAAATGCACAGAGTAATTTCTCCGCATTGCAAGGTGCAATTCTGAAATTTTTTGCTTTTTCCTGCTCCTCTTAGCATGATAAAGAAGATTCAAAGAGAGTGAGATGCCAGCTCCTTTCATTCAGTCAGTAGCTTCAAACATTTCTGGTATATGAATAACATGTTTTTCAATGGCAAAAATCAATGAATATTGTAAATGCACAAACAGTAATTTCTCGACATTGCAAGGTGCAATTCTGAAATTTTTTGCTTTTTCCTGCTCCTCTTAGCATGATAAAGAAGATTCAAAGAGAGTGAGATGCCAGCTCCTTTCATTCAGTCAGTAGCTTCAATCATTTCTGGACGTTTTTCAATGGCAAAAATCATTGAATATTGTAAATGCACAAACAGTAATTTCTCCGCATTGCAAGGTGCAATTCTGAAATTTTTTGCTTTTTCCTGCTCCTCTTAGCATGATAAAGAAGATTCAAAGAGAGTGAGATGCCAGCTCCTTTCATTCAGTCAGTAGCTTCAATCATTTCTGGTATATGAATAACATGATGTTTTTCAATGGCAAAAATCAATGAATATTGTAAATGCACAAACAGTAATTTCTCCGGATTGCAAGGTGCAATTCTGAAATTTTTTGCTTTTTCCTGCTCCTCTTAGCATGATAAAGAAGATTCAAAGAGAGTGAGATGCCAGCTCCTTTCATTCAGTCAGTAGCTTCAATCATTTCTGGACGTTTTTCAATGGCAAAAATCAATGAATATTGTAAATGCACAAACAGTAATTTCTCCGCATTGCAAGGTGCAATTCTGAAATTTTTTGCTTTTTCCTGCTCCTCTTAGCATGATAAACAAGATTCAAAGAGAGTGAGATGCCAGCTCCTTTCATTCAGTCAGTAGCTTCAATCATTTCTGGACGTTTTTCAATGGCAAAAATCAATGAATATTGTAAATGCACAATCAGTAATTTCTCCGCATTGCAAGGTGCAATTCTGAAATTTTTTGCTTTTTCCTGCTCCTCTTAGCATGATAAAGAAGATTCAAAGAGAGTGAGATGCCAGCTCCTTTCATTCAGTCAGTAGCTTCAAACATTTCTGGTATATGAATAACATGATGTTTTTCAATGGCAAAAATCAATGAATATTGTAAATGCACAAACAGTAATTTCTCCGCATTGCAAGGTGCAATTCTGAAATGTTTTGCTTTTTCCTGCTCCTCTTAGCATGATAAAGAAGATTCAAAGAGAGTGAGATGCCAGCTCCTTTCATTCAGTCAGTAGCTTCAATCATTTCTGGACGTTTTTCAATGGCAAAAATCAATGAATATTGTAAATGCACAAACAGTAATTTCTCCGCATTGCAAGGTGCAATTCTGAAATTTTTTGCTTTTTCCTGCTCCTCTTAGCATGATAAAGAAGATTCAAAGAGATTGAGATGCCAGCTCCTTTCATTCAGTCAGTAGCTTCAATCATTTCTGTATGTTTTTCAATGGCAAAAATCAATGAATATTGTAAATGCACAGAGTAATTTCTCCGCATTGCAAGGTGCAATTCTGAAATTTTTTGCTTTTTCCTGCTCCTCTTAGCATGATAAAGAAGATTCAAAGAGAGTGAGATGCCAGCTCCTTTCATTCAGTCAGTAGCTTCAAACATTTCTGGTATATGAATAACATGATGTTTTTCAATGGCAAAAATCAATGAATATTGTAAATGCACAAACAGTAATTTCTCCGCATTGCAAGGTGCAATTCTGAAATTTTTTGCTTTTTCCTGCTCCTCAGCATGATAAAGAAGATTCAAAGAGAGTGAGATGCCAGCTCCTTTCATTCAGTCAGTAGCTTCAATCATTTCTGGACGTTTTTCAATGGCAAAAATCATTGAATATTGTAAATGCACAAACAGTAATTTCTCCGCATTGCAAGGTGCAATTCTGAAATTTTTTGCTTTTTCCTGCTCCTCTTAGCATGATAAACAAGATTCAAAGAGAGTGAGATGCCAGCTCCTTTCATTCAGTCAGTAGCTTCAATCATTTCTGGACGTTTTTCAATGGCAAAAATCAATGAATATTGTAAATGCACAAACTAATTTCTCCGCATTGCAAGGTGCAATTCTGAAATTTTTTTGCTTTTTCCTGCTCCTCTAAGCATGATAAAGAAGATTCAAAGAGAGTGAGATGCCAGCTCCTTTCATTCAGTCAGTAGCTTCAATCATTTCTGGTATATGAATAACATGATGTTTTTCAATGGCAAAAATCAATGAATATTGTAAATGCACAAACAGTAATTTCTCCGGATTGCAGGGTGCAATTCTGAAATTTTTTGCTTTTTCCTGCTCCTCTTAGCATGATAAAGAAGATTCAAAGAGAGTGAGATGCCAGCTCCTTTCATTCAGTCAGTAGCTTCAATCATTTCTGGACGTTTTTCAATGGCAAAAATCAATGAATATTGTAAATGCACAAACAGTAATTTCTCCGCATTGCAAGGTGCAATTCTGAAATTTTTTGCTTTTTCCTGCTCCTCTTAGCATGATAAACAAGATTCAAAGAGAGTGAGATGCCAGCTCCTTTCATTCAGTCAGTAGCTTCAATCATTTCTGGACGTTTTTCAATGGCAAAAATCAATGAATATTGTAAATGCACAATCAGTAATTTCTCCGCATTGCAAGGTGCAATTCTGAAATTTTTTGCTTTTTCCTGCTCCTCTTAGCATGATAAAGAAGATTCAAAGAGAGTGAGATGCCAGCTCCTTTCATTCAGTCAGTAGCTTCAAACATTTCTGGTATATGAATAACATGATGTTTTTCAATGGCAAAAATCAATGAATATTGTAAATGCACAAACAGTAATTTCTCCGCATTGCAAGGTGCAATTCTGAAATTTTTTGCTTTTTCCTGCTCCTCTAAGCATGATAAAGAAGATTCAAAGAGAGTGAGATGCCAGCTCCTTTCATTCAGTCAGTAGCTTCAATCATTTCTGGACGTTTTTCAATGGCAAAAATCAATGAATATTGTAAATGCACAAACAGTAATTTCTCCGCATTGCAAGGTGCAATTCTGAAATTTTTTGCTTTTTCCTGCTCCTCTTAGCATGATAAACAAGATTCAAAGAGAATGAGATGCCAGCTCCTTTCATTCAGTCAGTAGCTTCAATCATTTCTGGACGTTTTTCAATGGCAAAAATCAATGAATATTGTAAATGCACAAACAGTAATTTCTCCGCATTGCAAGGTGCAATTCTGAAATTTTTTGCTTTTTCCTGCTCCTCTTAGCATGATAAAGAAGATTCAAAGAGAGTGAGATGCCAGCTCCTTTCATTCAGTCAGTAGCTTCAAACATTTCTGGTATATGAATAACATGATGTTTTTCAATGGCAAAAATCAATGAATATTGTAAATGCACAAACAGTAATTTCTCCGCATTGCAAGGTGCAATTCTGAAATTTTTTGCTTTTTCCTGCTCCTCTTAGCATGATAAAGAAGATTCAAAGAGAGTGAGATGCCAGCTCCTTTCATTCAGTAAGTAGCTTCAATCATTTCTGGACGTTTTTCAATGGCAAAAATCAATGAATATTGTAAATGCACAAACAGTAATTTCTCCGCATTGCAAGGTGCAATTCTGAAATTTTTTGCTTTTTCCTGCTCCTCTTAGCATGATAAACAAGATTCAAAGAGAGTGAGATGCCAGCTCCTTTCATTCAGTCAGTAGCTTCAATCATTTCTGGACGTTTTTCAATGGCAAAAATCAATGAATATTGTAAATGCACAAACAGTAATTTCTCCGCATTGCAAGGTGCAATTCTGAAATTTTTTGCTTTTTCCTGCTCCTCTTAGCATGATAAAGAAGATTCAAAGAGAGTGAGATGCCAGCTCCTTTCATTCAGTCAGTAGCTTCAAACATTTCTGGTATATGAATAACATGATGTTTTTCAATGGCAAAAATCAATGAATATTGTAAATGCACAAACAGTAATTTCTCCGCATTGAAAGGTGCAATTCTGAAATTTTTTGCTTTTTCCTGCTCCTCTTAGCATGATAAAGAAGATTCAAAGAGAGTGAGATGCCAGCTCCTTTCATTCAGTCAGTAGCTTCAATCATTTCTGGACGTTTTTCAATGGCAAAAATCAATGAATATTGTAAATGCACAAACAGTAATTTCTCCGCATTGCAAGGTGCAATTCTGAAATTTTTTGCTTTTTCCTGCTCCTCTTAGCATGATAAACAAGATTCAAAGAGAGTGAGATGCCAGCTCCTTTCATTCAGTCAGTAGCTTCAATCACTTCTGGACGTTTTTCAATGGCAAAAATCAATGAATATTGTAAATGCACAAACAGTAATTTCTCCGCATTGCAAGGTGCAATTCTGAAATTTTTTGCTTTTTTCTGCTCCTCTTAGCATGATAAAGAAGATTCAAACAGAGTGAGATGCCAGCTCCTTTCATTCAGTCAGTAGCTTCAAACATTTCTGGTATATGAATAACATGATGTTTTTCAATGGCAAAAATCAATGAATATTGTAAATGCACAAACAGTAATTTCTCCGCATTGCAAGGTGCATTTCTGAATTTTTTTGCTTTTTCCTGCTCCTCTTAGCATGATAAAGAAGATTCAAAGAGAGTGAGATGCCAGCTCCTTTCATTCAGTCAGTAGCTTCAATCATTTCTGGACGTTTTTCAATGGCAAAAATCAATGAATATTGTAAATGCACAAACAGTAATTTCTCCGCATTGCAAGGTGCAATTCTGAAATTTTTTGCTTTTTCCTGCTCCTCTTAGCATGATAAACAAGATTCAAAGAGAATGAGATGCCAGCTCCTTTCATTCAGTCAGTAGCTTCAATCATTTCTGGACGTTTTTCAATGGCAAAAATCAATGAATATTGTAAATGCACAAACAGTAATTTCTCCGCATTGCAAGGTGCAATTCTGAAATTTTTTGCTTTTTCCTGCTCCTCTTAGCATGATAAAGAAGATTCAAAGAGAGTGAGATGCCAGCTCCTTTCATTCAGTCAGTAGCTTCAAACATTTCTGGTATATGAATAACATGATGTTTTTCAATGGCAAAAATCAATGAATATTGTAAATGCACAAACAGTAATTTCTCCGCATTGCAAGGTGCAATTCTGAAATTTTTTGCTTTTTCCTGCTCCTCTTAGCATGATAAAGAAGATTCAAAGAGAGTGAGATGCCAGCTCCTTTCATTCAGTAAGTAGCTTCAATCATTTCTGGACGTTTTTCAATGGCAAAAATCAATGAATATTGTAAATGCACAAACAGTAATTTCTCCGCATTGCAAGGTGCAATTCTGAAATTTTTTGCTTTTTTCTGCTCCTCTTAGCATGATAAACAAGATTCAAAGAGAGTGAGATGCCAGCTCCTTTCATTCAGTCAGTAGCTTCAATCATTTCTGGACGTTTTTCAATGGCAAAAATCAATGAATATTGTAAATGCACAAACAGTAATTTCTCCGCATTGCAAGGTGCAATTCTGAAATTTTTTGCTTTTTACTGCTCCTCTTAGCATGATAAAGAAGATTCAAAGAGAGTGAGATGCCAGCTCCTTTCATTCAGTCAGTAGCTTCAAACATTTCTGGTATATGAATAACATGATGTTTTTCAATGGCAAAAATCAATGAATATTGTAAATGCACAAACAGTAATTTCTCCGCATTGAAAGGTGCAATTCTGAAATTTTTTGCTTTTTCCTGCTCCTCTTAGCATGATAAAGAAGATTCAAAGAGAGTGAGATGCCAGCTCCTTTCATTCAGTCAGTAGCTTCAATCATTTCTGGACGTTTTTCAATGGCAAAAATCAATGAATATTGTAAATGCACAAACAGTAATTTCTCCGCATTGCAAGGTGCAATTCTGAAATTTTTTGCTTTTTCCTGCTCCTCTTAGCATGATAAACAAGATTCAAAGAGAGTGAGATGCCAGCTCCTTTCATTCAGTCAGTAGCTTCAATCACTTCTGGACGTTTTTCAATGGCAAAAATCAATGAATATTGTAAATGCACAAACAGTAATTTCTCCGCATTGCAAGGTGCAATTCTGAAATTTTTTGCTTTTTTCTGCTCCTCTTAGCATGATAAAGAAGATTCAAAGAGAGTGAGATGCCAGCTCCTTTCATTCAGTCAGTAGCTTCAAACATTTCTGGTATATGAATAACATGATGTTTTTCAATGGCAAAAATCAATGAATATTGTAAATGCACAAACAGTAATTTCTCCGCATTGCAAGGTGCAATTCTGAATTTTTTTGCTTTTTCCTGCTCCTCTTAGCATGATAAAGAAGATTCAAAGAGAGTGAGATGCCAGCTCCTTTCATTCAGTCAGTAGCTTCAATCATTTCTGGACGTTTTTCAATGGCAAAAATCAATGAATATTGTAAATGCACAAACAGTAATTTCTCCGCATTGCAAGGTGCAATTCTGAAATTTTTTGCTTTTTCCTGCTCCTCTTAGCAAGATAAACAAGATTCAAAGAGAGTGAGATGCCAGCTCCTTTCATTCAGTCAGTAGCTTCAATCATTTCTGGACGTTTTTCAATGGCAAAAATCAATGAATATTGTAAATGCACAAACAGTAATTTCTCCGCATTGCAAGGTGCAATTCTGAAATTTTTTGCTTTTTCCTGCTCCTCTTAGCATGATAAAGAAGATTCAAAGAGAGTGAGATGCCAGCTCCTTTCATTCAGTCAGTAGCTTCAATCATTTCTGGACGTTTTTCAATGGCAAAAATCAATGAATATTGTAAATGCACAAACAGTAATTTCTCCGCATTGCAAGGTGCAATTCTGAAATTTTTTGCTTTTTCCTGCTCCTCTTAGCATGATAAAGAAGATTCAAAGAGAGTGAGATGCCAGCTCCTTTCATTCAGTCAGTAGCTTCAATCATTTCTGGACGTTTTTCAATGGCAAAATCAATGAATATTGTAAATGCACAAACAGTAATTTCTCCGCATTGCAAGGTGCAATTCTGAAATTTTTTGCTTTTTCCTGCTCCTCTTAGCATGATAAAGAAGATTCAAAGAGAGTGAGATGCCAGCTCCTTTCATTCAGTCAGTAGCTTCAAACATTTCTGGTATATGAATAACATGATGTTTTTCAATGGCAAAAATCAATGAATATTGTAAATGCACAAACAGTAATTTCTCCGCATTGCAAGGTGCAATTCTGAAATTTTTTGCTTTTTCCTGCTCCTCTTAGCATGATAAACAAGATTCAAAGAGAATGAGATGCCAGCTCCTTTCATTCAGTCAGTAGCTTCAATCATTTCTGGACGTTTTTCAATGGCAAAAATCAATGAATATTGTAAATGCACAAACAGTAATTTCTCCGCATTGCAAGGTGCAATTCTGAAATTTTTTGCTTTTTCCTGCTCCTCTTAGCATGATAAAGAAGATTCAAAGAGAGTGAGATGCCAGCTCCTTTCATTCAGTCAGTAGCTTCAAACATTTCTGGTATATGAATAACATGATGTTTTTCAATGGCAAAAATCAATGAATATTGTAAATGCACAAACAGTAATTTCTCCGCATTGCAAGGTGCAATTCTGAAATTTTTTGCTTTTTCCTGCTCCTCTTAGCATGATAAAGAAGATTCAAAGAGAGTGAGATGCCAGCTCCTTTCATTCAGTCAGTAGCTTCAATCATTTCTGGACGTTTTTCAATGGCAAAAATCAATGAATATTGTAAATGCACAAACAGTAATTTCTCCGCATTGCAAGGTGCAATTCTGAATTTTTTTGCTTTTTCCTGCTCCTCTTAGCATGATAAAGAAGATTCAAAGATAGTGAGATGCCAGCTCCTTTCATTCAGTCAGTAGCTTCAAACATTTCTGGTATATGAATAACATGATGTTTTTCAATGGCAAAAATCAATGAATATTGTAAATGCACAAACAGTAATTTCTCCGCATTGCAAGGTGCAATTTTGAAATTTTTTGCTTTTTCCTGCTCCTCTTAGCATGATAAAGAAGATTCAAAGAGAGTGAGATGCCAGCTCCTTTCATTCAGTCAGTAGCTTCAATCATTTCTGGACGTTTTTCAATGGCAAAAATCAATGAATATTGTAAATGCACAAACAGTAATTTCTCCGCATTGCAAGGTGCAATTCTGAAATTTTTTGCTTTTTCCTGCTCCTCTTAGCATGATAAACAAGATTCAAAGAGAGTGAGATGCCAGCTCCTTTCATTCAGTCAGTAGCTTCAATCATTTCTGGATGTTTTTCAATGGCAAAAATCAATGAATATTGTAAATGCACAAACAGTAATTTCTCCGCATTGCAAGGTGCAATTCTGAAATTTTTTGCTTTTTTCTGCTCCTCTTAGCATGATAAAGAAGATTCAAAGAGAGTGAGATGCCAGCTCCTTTCATTCAGTCAGTAGCTTCAAACATTTCTGGTATATGAATAACATGATGTTTTTCAATGGCAAAAATCAATGAATATTGTAAATGCACAAACAGTAATTTCTCCGCATTGCAAGGTGCAATTCTGAAATTTTTTGCTTTTTCCTGCTCCTCTTAGCATGATAAAGAAGATTCAAAGAGAGTGAGATGCCAGCTCCTTTCATTCAGTCAGTAGCTTCAAACATTTCTGGTATATGAATAACATGATGTTTTTCAATGGCAAAAATCAATGAATATTGTAAATGCACAAACAGTAATTTCTCCGCATTGCAAGGTGCAATTTTGAAATTTTTTGCTTTTTCCTGCTCCTCTTAGCATGATAAAGAAGATTCAAAGAGAGTGAGATGCCAGCTCCTTTCATTCAGTCAGTAGCTTCAATCATTTCTGGACGTTTTTCAATGGCAAAAATCAATGAATATTGTAAATGCACAAACAGTAATTTCTCCGCATTGCAAGGTGCAATTCTGAAATTTTTTGCTTTTTCCTGCTCCTCTTAGCATGATAAACAAGATTCAAAGAGAGTGAGATGCCAGCTCCTTTCATTCAGTCAGTAGCTTCAATCATTTCTGGATGTTTTTCAATGGCAAAAATCAATGAATATTGTAAATGCACAAACAGTAATTTCTCCGCATTGCAAGGTGCAATTCTGAAATTTTTTGCTTTTTTCTGCTCCTCTTAGCATGATAAAGAAGATTCAAAGAGAGTGAGATGCCAGCTCCTTTCATTCAGTCAGTAGCTTCAAACATTTCTGGTATATGAATAACATGATGTTTTTCAATGGCAAAAATCAATGAATATTGTAAATGCACAAACAGTAATTTCTCCGCATTGCAAGGTGCAATTCTGAAATTTTTTGCTTTTTCCTGCTCCTCTTAGCATGATAAAGAAGATTCAAAGAGAGTGAGATGCCAGCTCCTTTCATTCAGTCAGTAGCTTCAAACATTTCTGGTATATGAATAACATGATGTTTTTCAATGGCAAAAATCAATGAATATTGTAAATGCACAAACAGTAATTTCTCCGCATTGCAAGGTGCAATTCTGAAATTTTTTGCTTTTTCCTGCTCCTCTTAGCATGATAAAGAAGATTCAAAGAGAGTGAGATGCCAGCTCCTTTCATTCAGTCAGTAGCTTCAATCATTTCTGGACGTTTTTCAATGGCAAAAATCATTGAATATTGTAAATGCACAAACAGTAATTTCTCCGCATTGCAAGGTGCAATTCTGAAATTTTTTGCTTTTTCCTGCTCCTCTTAGCATGATAAACAAGATTCAAAGAGAGTGAGATGCCAGCTCCTTTCATTCAGTCAGTAGCTTCAATCATTTCTGGACGTTTTTCAATGGCAAAAATCAATGAATATTGTAAATGCACAAACAGTAATTTCTCCGCATTGCAAGGTGCAATTCTGAAATTTTTTGCTTTTTTCTGCTCCTCTTAGCATGATAAAGAAGACTCAAAGAGAGTGAGATGCCAGCTCCTTTCATTCAGTCAGTAGCTTCAAACATTTCTGGACGTTTTTCAATGGCAAAAATCAATGAATATTGTAAATGCACAAACAGTAATTTCTCCGCATTGCAAGGTGCAATTCTGAAATTTTTTGCTTTTTCCTGCTCCTCTTAGCAAGATAAACAAGATTCAAAGAGAGTGAGATGCCAGCTCCTTTCATTCAGTCAGTAGCTTCAATCATTTCTGGACGTTTTTCAATGGCAAAAATCAATGAATATTGTAAATGCACAAACAGTAATTTCTCCGCATAGCAAGGTGCAATTCTGAAATTTTTTGCTTTTTCCTGCTCCTCTTAGCATGATAAAGAAGATTCAAAGAGAGTGAGATGCCAGCTCCTTTCATTCAGTCAGTAGCTTCAATCATTTCTGGACGTTTTTCAATGGCAAAAATCAATGAATATTGTAAATGCACAAACAGTAATTTCTCCGCATTGCAAGGTGCAATTCTGAAATTTTTTGCTTTTTCCTGCTCCTCTTAGCATGATAAAGAAGATTCAAAGAGAGTGAGATGCCAGCTCCTTTCATTCAGTCAGTAGCTTCAATCATTTCTGGACGTTTTTCAATGGCAAAAATCAATGAATATTGTAAATGCACAAACAGTAATTTCTCCGCATTGCAAAGTGCAATTCTGAAATTTTTTGCTTTTTCCTGCTCCTCTTAGCATGATAAAGAAGATTCAAAGAGAGTGAGATGCCAGCTCCTTTCATTCAGTCAGTAGCTTCAAACATTTCTGGTATATGAATAACATGATGTTTTTCAATGGCAAAAATCAATGAATATTGTAAATGCACAAACAGTAATTTCTCCGCATTGCAAGGTGCAATTCTGAAATTTTTTGCTTTTTCCTGCTCCTCTTAGCATGATAAAGAAGATTCAAAGAGAGTGAGATGCCAGCTCCTTTCATTCAGTCAGTAGCTTCAATCATTTCTGGACGTTTTTCAATGGCAAAAATCAATGAATATTGTAAATGCACAAACAGTAATTTCTCCGCATTGCAAGGTGCAATTCTGAAATTTTTTGCTTTTTCCTGCTCCTCTTAGCATGATAAAGAAGATTCAAAGAGAGTGAGATGCCAGCTCCTTTCATTCAGTCAGTAGCTTCAATCATTTCTGGACGTTTTTCAATGGCAAAAATCAATAAATATTGTAAATGCACAAAGAGTAATTTCTCCGCATTGCAAGGTGCAATTCTGAAATTTTTTGCTTTTTCCTGCTCCTCTTAGCATGATAAAGAAGATTCAAAGAGAGTGAGATGCCAGCTCCTTTCATTCAGTCAGTAGCTTCAATCATTTCTGGTATATGAATAACATGATGTTTTTCAATGGCAAAAATCAATGAATATTGTAAATGCACAAACAGTAATTTCTCCGGATTGCAAGGTGCAATTCTGAAATTTTTTGCTTTTTCCTGCTCCTCTTAGCATGATAAAGAAGATTCAAAGAGAGTGAGATGCCAGCTCCTTTCATTCAGTCAGTAGCTTCAATCATTTCTGGACGTTTTTCAATGGCAAAAATCAATGAATATTGTAAATGCACAAACAGTAATTTCTCCGCATTGCAAGGTGCAATTCTGAAATTTTTTGCTTTTTCCTGCTCCTCTTAGCATGATAAACAAGATTCAAAGAGAGTGAGATGCCAGCTCCTTTCATTCAGTCAGTAGCTTCAATCATTTCTGGACGTTTTTCAATGGCAAAAATCAATGAATATTGTAAATGCACAATCAGTAATTTCTCCGCATTGCAAGGTGCAATTCTGAAATTTTTTGCTTTTTCCTGCTCCTCTTAGCATGATAAAGAAGATTCAAAGAGAGTGAGATGCCAGCTCCTTTCATTCAGTCAGTAGCTTCAAACATTTCTGGTATATGAATAACATGATGTTTTTCAATGGCAAAAATCAATGAATATTGTAAATGCACAAACAGTAATTTCTCCGCATTGCAAGGTGCAATTCTGAAATGTTTTGCTTTTTACTGCTCCTCTTAGCATGATAAAGAAGATTCAAAGAGAGTGAGATGCCAGCTCCTTTCATTCAGTCAGTAGCTTCAATCATTTCTGGATGTTTTTCAATGGCAAAAATCAATGAATATTGTAAATGCACAAACAGTAATTTCTCCGCATTGCAAGGTGCAATTCTGAAATTTTTTGCTTTTTCCTGCTCCTCTTAGCATGATAAACAAGATTCAAAGAGAGTGAGATGCCAGCTCCTTTCATTCAGTCAGTAGCTTCAATCATTTCTGGACGTTTTTCAATGGCAAAAATCAATGAATATTGTAAATGCACAAAGAGTAATTTCTCCGCATTGCAAGGTGCAATTCTGAAATTTTTTGCTTTTTCCTGCTCCTCTTAGCATGATAAAGAAGATTCAAAGAGAGTGAGATGCCAGCTCCTTTCATTCAGTCAGTAGCTTCAAACATTTCTGGTATATGAATAACATGATGTTTTTCAATGGCAAAAATCAATGAATATTGTAAATGCACAAACAGTAATTTCTCCGCATTGCAAGGTGCAATTCTGAAATTTTTTGCTTTTTCCTGCTCCTCAGCATGATAAAGAAGATTCAAAGAGAGTGAGATGCCAGCTCCTTTCATTCAGTCAGTAGCTTCAATCATTTCTGGACGTTTTTCAATGGCAAAAATCATTGAATATTGTAAATGCACAAACAGTAATTTCTCCGCATTGCAAGGTGCAATTCTGAAATTTTTTGCTTTTTCCTGCTCCTCTTAGCATGATAAACAAGATTCAAAGAGAGTGAGATGCCAGCTCCTTTCATTCAGTCAGTAGCTTCAATCATTTCTGGACGTTTTTCAATGGCAAAAATCAATGAATATTGTAAATGCACAAACTAATTTCTCCGCATTACAAGGTGCAATTCTGAAATTTTTTGCTTTTTCCTGCTCCTCTAAGCATGATAAAGAAGATTCAAAGAGAGTGAGATGCCAGCTCCTTTCATTCAGTCAGTAGCTTCAATCATTTCTGGTATATGAATAACATGATGTTTTTCAATGGCAAAAATCAATGAATATTGTAAATGCACAAACAGTAATTTCTCCGGATTGCAAGGTGCAATTCTGAAATTTTTTGCTTTTTCCTGCTCCTCTTAGCATGATAAAGAAGATTCAAAGAGAGTGAGATGCCAGCTCCTTTCATTCAGTCAGTAGCTTCAATCATTTCTGGACGTTTTTCAATGGCAAAAATCAATGAATATTGTAAATGCACAAACAGTAATTTCTCCGCATTGCAAGGTGCAATTCTGAAATTTTTTGCTTTTTCCTGCTCCTCTTAGCATGATAAACAAGATTCAAAGAGAGTGAGATGCCAGCTCCTTTCATTCAGTCAGTAGCTTCAATCATTTCTGGACGTTTTTCAATGGCAAAAATCAATGAATATTGTAAATGCACAATCAGTAATTTCTCCGCATTGCAAGGTGCAATTCTGAAATTTTTTGCTTTTTCCTGCTCCTCTTAGCATGATAAAGAAGATTCAAAGAGAGTGAGATGCCAGCTCCTTTCATTCAGTCAGTAGCTTCAAACATTTCTGGTATATGAATAACATGATGTTTTTCAATGGCAAAAATCAATGAATATTGTAAATGCACAAACAGTAATTTCTCCGCATTGCAAGGTGCAATTCTGAAATTTTTTGCTTTTTCCTGCTCCTCTTAGCATGATAAAGAAGATTCAAAGAGAGTGAGATGCCAGCTCCTTTCATTCAGTCAGTAGCTTCAATCATTTCTGGACGTTTTTCAATGGCAAAAATCAATGAATATTGTAAATGCACAAACAGTAATTTCTCCGCATTGCAAGGTGCAATTCTGAAATTTTTTGCTTTTTCCTGCTCCTCTTAGCATGATAAAGAAGATTCAAAGAGAGTGAGATGCCAGCTCCTTTCATTCAGTCAGTAGCTTCAATCATTTCTGGACGTTTTTCAATGGCAAAAATCAATGAATATTGTAAATGCACAAAGAGTAATTTCTCCGCATTGCAAGGTGCAATTCTGAAATTTTTTGCTTTTTCCTGCTCCTCTTAGCATGATAAAGAAGATTCAAAGAGAGTGAGATGCCAGCTCCTTTCATTCAGTCAGTAGCTTCAATCATTTCTGGTATATGAATAACATGATGTTTTTCAATGGCAAAAATCAATGAATATTGTAAATGCACAAACAGTAATTTCTCCGGATTGCAAGGTGCAATTCTGAAATTTTTTGCTTTTTCCTGCTCCTCTTAGCATGATAAAGAAGATTCAAAGAGAGTGAGATGCCAGCTCCTTTCATTCAGTCAGTAGCTTCAATCATTTCTGGACGTTTTTCAATGGCAAAAATCAATGAATATTGTAAATGCACAAACAGTAATTTCTCCGCATTGCAAGGTGCAATTCTGAAATTTGTTGCTTTTTCCTGCTCCTCTTAGCATGATAAACAAGATTCAAAGAGAGTGAGATGCCAGCTCCTTTCATTCAGTCAGTAGCTTCAATCATTTCTGGACGTTTTTCAATGGCAAAAATCAATGAATATTGTAAATGCACAATCAGTAATTTCTCCGCATTGCAAGGTGCAATTCTGAAATTTTTTGCTTTTTCCTGCTCCTCTTAGCATGATAAAGAAGATTCAAAGAGAGTGAGATGCCAGCTCCTTTCATTCAGTCAGTAGCTTCAAACATTTCTGGTATATGAATAACATGATGTTTTTCAATGGCAAAAATCAATGAATATTGTAAATGCACAAACAGTAATTTCTCCGCATTGCAAGGTGCAATTCTGAAATGTTTTGCTTTTTCCTGCTCCTCTTAGCATGATAAAGAAGATTCAAAGAGAGTGAGATGCCAGCTCCTTTCATTCAGTCAGTAGCTTCAATCATTTCTGGACGTTTTTCAATGGCAAAAATCAATGAATATTGTAAATGCACAAACAGTAATTTCTCCGCATTGCAAGGTGCAATTCTGAAATTTTTTGCTTTTTCCTGCTCCTCTTAGCATGATAAAGAAGATTCAAAGAGATTGAGATGCCAGCTCCTTTCATTCAGTCAGTAGCTTCAATCATTTCTGGACATTTTTCAATGGCAAAAATCAATGAATATTGTAAATGCACAAAGAGTAATTTCTCCGCATTGCAAGGTGCAATTCTGAAATTTTTTGCTTTTTCCTGCTCCTCTTAGCATGATAAAGAAGATTCAAAGAGAGTGAGATGCCAGCTCCTTTCATTCAGTCAGTAGCTTCAAACATTTCTGGTATATGAATAACATGATGTTTTTCAATGGCAAAAATCAATGAATATTGTAAATGCACAAACAGTAATTTCTCCGCATTGCAAGGTGCAATTCTGAAATTTTTTGCTTTTTCCTGCTCCTCAGCATGATAAAGAAGATTCAAAGAGAGTGAGATGCCAGCTCCTTTCATTCAGTCAGTAGCTTCAATCATTTCTGGACGTTTTTCAATGGCAAAAATCATTGAATATTGTAAATGCACAAACAGTAATTTCTCCGCATTGCAAGGTGCAATTCTGAAATTTTTTGCTTTTTCCTGCTCCTCTTAGCATGATAAACAAGATTCAAAGAGAGTGAGATGCCAGCTCCTTTCATTCAGTCAGTAGCTTCAATCATTTCTGGACGTTTTTCAATGGCAAAAATCAATGAATATTGTAAATGCACAAACTAATTTCTCCGCATTACAAGGTGCAATTCTGAAATTTTTTGCTTTTTCCTGCTCCTCTAAGCATGATAAAGAAGATTCAAAGAGAGTGAGATGCCAGCTCCTTTCATTCAGTCAGTAGCTTCAATCATTTCTGGTATATGAATAACATGATGTTTTTCAATGGCAAAAATCAATGAATATTGTAAATGCACAAACAGTAATTTCTCCGGATTGCAAGGTGCAATTCTGAAATTTTTTGCTTTTTCCTGCTCCTCTTAGCATGATAAAGAAGATTCAAAGAGAGTGAGATGCCAGCTCCTTTCATTCAGTCAGTAGCTTCAATCATTTCTGGACGTTTTTCAATGGCAAAAATCAATGAATATTGTAAATGCACAAACAGTAATTTCTCCGCATTGCAAGGTGCAATTCTGAAATTTTTTGCTTTTTCCTGCTCCTCTTAGCATGATAAACAAGATTCAAAGAGAGTGAGATGCCAGCTCCTTTCATTCAGTCAGTAGCTTCAATCATTTCTGGACGTTTTTCAATGGCAAAAATCAATGAATATTGTAAATGCACAATCAGTAATTTCTCCGCATTGCAAGGTGCAATTCTGAAATTTTTTGCTTTTTCCTGCTCCTCTTAGCATGATAAAGAAGATTCAAAGAGAGTGAGATGCCAGCTCCTTTCATTCAGTCAGTAGCTTCAAACATTTCTGGTATATGAATAACATGATGTTTTTCAATGGCAAAAATCAATGAATATTGTAAATGCACAAACAGTAATTTCTCCGCATTGCAAGGTGCAATTCTGAAATTTTTTGCTTTTTCCTGCTCCTCTTAGCATGATAAAGAAGATTCAAAGAGAGTGAGATGCCAGCTCCTTTCATTCAGTCAGTAGCTTCAATCATTTCTGGACGTTTTTCAATGGCAAAAATCAATGAATATTGTAAATGCACAAACAGTAATTTCTCCGCATTGCAAGGTGCAATTCTGAAATTTTTTGCTTTTTCCTGCTCCTCTTAGCATGATAAAGAAGATTCAAAGAGAGTGAGATGCCAGCTCCTTTCATTCAGTCAGTAGCTTCAATCATTTCTGGACGTTTTTCAATGGCAAAAATCAATGAATATTGTAAATGCACAAAGAGTAATTTCTCCGCATTGCAAGGTGCAATTCTGAAATTTTTTGCTTTTTCCTGCTCCTCTTAGCATGATAAAGAAGATTCAAAGAGAGTGAGATGCCAGCTCCTTTCATTCAGTCAGTAGCTTCAATCATTTCTGGTATATGAATAACATGATGTTTTTCAATGGCAAAAATCAATGAATATTGTAAATGCACAAACAGTAATTTCTCCGGATTGCAAGGTGCAATTCTGAAATTTTTTGCTTTTTCCTGCTCCTCTTAGCATGATAAAGAAGATTCAAAGAGAGTGAGATGCCAGCTCCTTTCATTCAGTCAGTAGCTTCAATCATTTCTGGACGTTTTTCAATGGCAAAAATCAATGAATATTGTAAATGCACAAACAGTAATTTCTCCGCATTGCAAGGTGCAATTCTGAAATTTTTTGCTTTTTCCTGCTCCTCTTAGCATGATAAACAAGATTCAAAGAGAGTGAGATGCCAGCTCCTTTCATTCAGTCAGTAGCTTCAATCATTTCTGGACGTTTTTCAATGGCAAAAATCAATGAATATTGTAAATGCACAATCAGTAATTTCTCCGCATTGCAAGGTGCAATTCTGAAATTTTTTGCTTTTTCCTGCTCCTCTTAGCATGATAAAGAAGATTCAAAGAGAGTGAGATGCCAGCTCCTTTCATTCAGTCAGTAGCTTCAAACATTTCTGGTATATGAATAACATGATGTTTTTCAATGGCAAAAATCAATGAATATTGTAAATGCACAAACAGTAATTTCTCCGCATTGCAAGGTGCAATTCTGAAATGTTTTGCTTTTTCCTGCTCCTCTTAGCATGATAAAGAAGATTCAAAGAGAGTGAGATGCCAGCTCCTTTCATTCAGTCAGTAGCTTCAATCATTTCTGGACGTTTTTCAATGGCAAAAATCAATGAATATTGTAAATGCACAAACAGTAATTTCTCCGCATTGCAAGGTGCAATTCTGAAATTTTTTGCTTTTTCCTGCTCCTCTTAGCATGATAAAGAAGATTCAAAGAGATTGAGATGCCAGCTCCTTTCATTCAGTCAGTAGCTTCAATCATTTCTGGACGTTTTTCAATGGCAAAAATCAATGAATATTGTAAATGCACAAAGAGTAATTTCTCCGCATTGCAAGGTGCAATTCTGAAATTTTTTGCTTTTTCCTGCTCCTCTTAGCATGATAAAGAAGATTCAAAGAGAGTGAGATGCCAGCTCCTTTCATTCAGTCAGTAGCTTCAAACATTTCTGGTATATGAATAACATGATGTTTTTCAATGGCAAAAATCAATGAATATTGTAAATGCACAAACAGTAATTTCTCCGCATTGCAAGGTGCAATTCTGAAATTTTTTGCTTTTTCCTGCTCCTCAGCATGATAAAGAAGATTCAAAGAGAGTGAGATGCCAGCTCCTTTCATTCAGTCAGTAGCTTCAATCATTTCTGGACGTTTTTCAATGGCAAAAATCATTGAATATTGTAAATGCACAAACTAATTTCTCCGCATTACAAGGTGCAATTCTGAAATTTTTTGCTTTTTCCTGCTCCTCTAAGCATGATAAAGAAGATTCAAAGAGAGTGAGATGCCAGCTCCTTTCATTCAGTCAGTAGCTTCAATCATTTCTGGTATATGAATAACATGATGTTTTTCAATGGCAAAAATCAATGAATATTGTAAATGCACAAACAGTAATTTCTCCGGATTGCAAGGTGCAATTCTGAAATTTTTTGCTTTTTCCTGCTCCTCTTAGCATGATAAAGAAGATTCAAAGAGAGTGAGATGCCAGCTCCTTTCATTCAGTCAGTAGCTTCAATCATTTCTGGACGTTTTTCAATGGCAAAAATCAATGAATATTGTAAATGCACAAACAGTAATTTCTCCGCATTGCAAGGTGCAATTCTGAAATTTTTTGCTTTTTCCTGCTCCTCTTAGCATGATAAACAAGATTCAAAGAGAGTGAGATGCCAGCTCCTTTCATTCAGTCAGTAGCTTCAATCATTTCTGGACGTTTTTCAATGGCAAAAATCAATGAATATTGTAAATGCACAATCAGTAATTTCTCCGCATTGCAAGGTGCAATTCTGAAATTTTTTGCTTTTTCCTGCTCCTCTTAGCATGATAAAGAAGATTCAAAGAGAGTGAGATGCCAGCTCCTTTCATTCAGTCAGTAGCTTCAAACATTTCTGGTATATGAATAACATGATGTTTTTCAATGGCAAAAATCAATGAATATTGTAAATGCACAAACAGTAATTTCTCCGCATTGCAAGGTGCAATTCTGAAATTTTTTGCTTTTTCCTGCTCCTCTTAGCATGATAAAGAAGATTCAAAGAGAGTGAGATGCCAGCTCCTTTCATTCAGTCAGTAGCTTCAATCATTTCTGGACGTTTTTCAATGGCAAAAATCAATGAATATTGTAAATGCACAAACAGTAATTTCTCCGCATTGCAAGGTGCAATTCTGAATTTTTTTGCTTTTTCCTGCTCCTCTTAGCATGATAAAGAAGATTCAAAGATAGTGAGATGCCAGCTCCTTTCATTCAGTCAGTAGCTTCAAACATTTCTGGTATATGAATAACATGATGTTTTTCAATGGCAAAAATCAATGAATATTGTAAATGCACAAACAGTAATTTCTCCGCATTGCAAGGTGCAATTTTGAAATTTTTTGCTTTTTCCTGCTCCTCTTAGCATGATAAAGAAGATTCAAAGAGAGTGAGATGCCAGCTCCTTTCATTCAGTCAGTAGCTTCAATCATTTCTGGACGTTTTTCAATGGCAAAAATCAATGAATATTGTAAATGCACAAACAGTAATTTCTCCGCATTGCAAGGTGCAATTCTGAAATTTTTTGCTTTTTCCTGCTCCTCTTAGCATGATAAACAAGATTCAAAGAGAGTGAGATGCCAGCTCCTTTCATTCAGTCAGTAGCTTCAATCATTTCTGGATGTTTTTCAATGGCAAAAATCAATGAATATTGTAAATGCACAAACAGTAATTTCTCCGCATTGCAAGGTGCAATTCTGAAATTTTTTGCTTTTTTCTGCTCCTCTTAGCATGATAAAGAAGATTCAAAGAGAGTGAGATGCCAGCTCCTTTCATTCAGTCAGTAGCTTCAAACATTTCTGGTATATGAATAACATGATGTTTTTCAATGGCAAAAATCAATGAATATTGTAAATGCACAAACAGTAATTTCTCCGCATTGCAAGGTGCAATTCTGAAATTTTTTGCTTTTTCCTGCTCCTCTTAGCATGATAAACAAGATTCAAAGAGAGTGAGATGCCAGCTCCTTTCATTCAGTCAGTAGCTTCAAACATTTCTGGTATATGAATAACATGATGTTTTTCAATGGCAAAAATGATTGAATATTGTAAATGCACAAACAGTAATTTCTCCGCATTGCAAGGTGCAATTCTGAAATTTTTTGCTTTTTCCTGCTCCTCTTAGCATAATAAAGAAGATTCAAAGAGAGTGAGATGCCAGCTCCTTTCATTCAGTCAGTAGCTTCAATCATTTCTGGACGTTTTTCAATGGCAAAAATCAATGAATATTGTAAATGCACAAACAGTAATTTCTCCGCATTGCAAGGTGCAATTCTGAATTTTTTTGCTTTTTCCTGCTCCTCTTAGCATGATAAAGAAGATTCAAAGATAGTGAGATGCCAGCTCCTTTCATTCAGTCAGTAGCTTCAAACATTTCTGGTATATGAATAACATGATGTTTTTCAATGGCAAAAATCAATGAATATTGTAAATGCACAAACAGTAATTTCTCCGCATTGCAAGGTGCAATTTTGAAATTTTTTGCTTTTTCCTGCTCCTCTTAGCATGATAAAGAAGATTCAAAGAGAGTGAGATGCCAGCTCCTTTCATTCAGTCAGTAGCTTCAATCATTTCTGGACGTTTTTCAATGGCAAAAATCAATGAATATTGTAAATGCACAAACAGTAATTTCTCCGCATTGCAAGGTGCAATTCTGAAATTTTTTGCTTTTTCCTGCTCCTCTTAGCATGATAAACAAGATTCAAAGAGAGTGAGATGCCAGCTCCTTTCATTCAGTCAGTAGCTTCAATCATTTCTGGTATATGAATAACATGATGTTTTTCAATGGCAAAAATCAATGAATATTGTAAATGCACAAACAGTAATTTCTCCGGATTGCAAGGTGCAATTCTGAAATTTTTTGCTTTTTCCTGCTCCTCTTAGCATGATAAAGAAGATTCAAAGAGAGTGAGATGCCAGCTCCTTTCATTCAGTCAGTAGCTTCAATCATTTCTGGACGTTTTTCAATGGCAAAAATCAATGAATATTGTAAATGCACAAACAGTAATTTCTCCGCATTGCAAGGTGCAATTCTGAAATTTTTTGCTTTTTCCTGCTCCTCTTAGCATGATAAACAAGATTCAAAGAGAGTGAGATGCCAGCTCCTTTCATTCAGTCAGTAGCTTCAATCATTTCTGGACGTTTTTCAATGGCAAAAATCAATGAATATTGTAAATGCACAATCAGTAATTTCTCCGCATTGCAAGGTGCAATTCTGAAATTTTTTGCTTTTTCCTGCTCCTCTTAGCATGATAAAGAAGATTCAAAGAGAGTGAGATGCCAGCTCCTTTCATTCAGTCAGTAGCTTCAAACATTTCTGGTATATGAATAACATGATGTTTTTCAATGGCAAAAATCAATGAATATTGTAAATGCACAAACAGTAATTTCTCCGCATTGCAAGGTGCAATTCTGAAATTTTTTGCTTTTTCCTGCTCCTCTTAGCATGATAAAGAAGATTCAAAGAGAGTGAGATGCCAGCTCCTTTCATTCAGTCAGTAGCTTCAATCATTTCTGGACGTTTTTCAATGGCAAAAATCAATGAATATTGTAAATGCACAAACAGTAATTTCTCCGCATTGCAAGGTGCAATTCTGAATTTTTTTGCTTTTTCCTGCTCCTCTTAGCATGATAAAGAAGATTCAAAGAGAGTGAGATGCCAGCTCCTTTCATTCAGTCAGTAGCTTCAATCATTTCTGGACGTTTTTCAATGGCAAAAATCAATGAATATTGTAAATGCACAAACAGTAATTTCTCCGCATTGCAAGGTGCAATTCTGAAATTTTTTGCTTTTTCCTGCTCCTCTTAGCATGATAAACAAGATTCAAAGAGAGTGAGATGCCAGCTCCTTTCATTCAGTCAGTAGCTTCAATCATTTCTGGATGTTTTTCAATGGCAAAAATCAATGAATATTGTAAATGCACAAACAGTAATTTCTCCGCATTGCAAGGTGCAATTCTGAAATTTTTTGCTTTTTTCTGCTCCTCTTAGCATGATAAAGAAGATTCAAAGAGAGTGAGATGCCAGCTCCTTTCATTCAGTCAGTAGCTTCAAACATTTCTGGTATATGAATAACATGATGTTTTTCAATGGCAAAAATCAATGAATATTGTAAATGCACAAACAGTAATTTCTCCGCATTGCAAGGTGCAATTCTGAAATTTTTTGCTTTTTCCTGCTCCTCTTAGCATGATAAAGAAGATTCAAAGAGAGTGAGATGCCAGCTCCTTTCATTCAGTCAGTAGCTTCAAACATTTCTGGTATATGAATAACATGATGTTTTTCAATGGCAAAAATGATTGAATATTGTAAATGCACAAACAGTAATTTCTCCGCATTGCAAGGTGCAATTCTGAAATTTTTTGCTTTTTCCTGCTCCTCTTAGCATAATAAAGAAGATTCAAAGAGAGTGAGATGCCAGCTCCTTTCATTCAGTCAGTAGCTTCAATCATTTCTGGACGTTTTTCAATGGCAAAAATCAATGAATATTGTAAATGCACAAACAGTAATTTCTCCGCATTGCAAGGTGCAATTCTGAATTTTTTTGCTTTTTCCTGCTCCTCTTAGCATGATAAAGAAGATTCAAAGATAGTGAGATGCCAGCTCCTTTCATTCAGTCAGTAGCTTCAAACATTTCTGGTATATGAATAACATGATGTTTTTCAATGGCAAAAATCAATGAATATTGTAAATGCACAAACAGTAATTTCTCCGCATTGCAAGGTGCAATTTTGAAATTTTTTGCTTTTTCCTGCTCCTCTTAGCATGATAAAGAAGATTCAAAGAGAGTGAGATGCCAGCTCCTTTCATTCAGTCAGTAGCTTCAATCATTTCTGGACGTTTTTCAATGGCAAAAATCAATGAATATTGTAAATGCACAAACAGTAATTTCTCCGCATTGCAAGGTGCAATTCTGAAATTTTTTGCTTTTTCCTGCTCCTCTTAGCATGATAAACAAGATTCAAAGAGAGTGAGATGCCAGCTCCTTTCATTCAGTCAGTAGCTTCAATCATTTCTGGTATATGAATAACATGATGTTTTTCAATGGCAAAAATCAATGAATATTGTAAATGCACAAACAGTAATTTCTCCGGATTGCAAGGTGCAATTCTGAAATTTTTTGCTTTTTCCTGCTCCTCTTAGCATGATAAAGAAGATTCAAAGAGAGTGAGATGCCAGCTCCTTTCATTCAGTCAGTAGCTTCAATCATTTCTGGACGTTTTTCAATGGCAAAAATCAATGAATATTGTAAATGCACAAACAGTAATTTCTCCGCATTGCAAGGTGCAATTCTGAAATTTTTTGCTTTTTCCTGCTCCTCTTAGCATGATAAACAAGATTCAAAGAGAGTGAGATGCCAGCTCCTTTCATTCAGTCAGTAGCTTCAATCATTTCTGGACGTTTTTCAATGGCAAAAATCAATAAATATTGTAAATGCACAATCAGTAATTTCTCCGCATTGCAAGGTGCAATTCTGAAATTTTTTGCTTTTTCCTGCTCCTCTTAGCATGATAAAGAAGATTCAAAGAGAGTGAGATGCCAGCTCCTTTCATTCAGTCAGTAGCTTCAAACATTTCTGGTATATGAATAACATGATGTTTTTCAATGGCAAAAATCAATGAATATTGTAAATGCACAAACAGTAATTTCTCCGCATTGCAAGGTGCAATTCTGAAATTTTTTGCTTTTTCCTGCTCCTCTTAGCATGATAAAGAAGATTCAAAGAGAGTGAGATGCCAGCTCCTTTCATTCAGTCAGTAGCTTCAATCATTTCTGGACGTTTTTCAATGGCAAAAATCAATGAATATTGTAAATGCACAAACAGTAATTTCTCCGCATTGCAAGGTGCAATTCTGAATTTTTTTGCTTTTTCCTGCTCCTCTTAGCATGATAAAGAAGATTCAAAGATAGTGAGATGCCAGCTCCTTTCATTCAGTCAGTAGCTTCAAACATTTCTGGTATATGAATAACATGATGTTTTTCAATGGCAAAAATCAATGAATATTGTAAATGCACAAACAGTAATTTCTCCGCATTGCAAGGTGCAATTTTGAAATTTTTTGCTTTTTCCTGCTCCTCTTAGCATGATAAAGAAGATTCAAAGAGAGTGAGATGCCAGCTCCTTTCATTCAGTCAGTAGCTTCAATCATTTCTGGACGTTTTTCAATGGCAAAAATCAATGAATATTGTAAATGCACAAACAGTAATTTCTCCGCATTGCAAGGTGCAATTCTGAAATTTTTTGCTTTTTCCTGCTCCTCTTAGCATGATAAACAAGATTCAAAGAGAGTGAGATGCCAGCTCCTTTCATTCAGTCAGTAGCTTCAATCATTTCTGGATGTTTTTCAATGGCAAAAATCAATGAATATTGTAAATGCACAAACAGTAATTTCTCCGCATTGCAAGGTGCAATTCTGAAATTTTTTGCTTTTTTCTGCTCCTCTTAGCATGATAAAGAAGATTCAAAGAGAGTGAGATGCCAGCTCCTTTCATTCAGTCAGTAGCTTCAAACATTTCTGGTATATGAATAACATGATGTTTTTCAATGGCAAAAATCAATGAATATTGTAAATGCACAAACAGTAATTTCTCCGCATTGCAAGGTGCAATTCTGAAATTTTTTGCTTTTTCCTGCTCCTCTTAGCATGATAAAGAAGATTCAAAGAGAGTGAGATGCCAGCTCCTTTCATTCAGTCAGTAGCTTCAAACATTTCTGGTATATGAATAACATGATGTTTTTCAATGGCAAAAATGATTGAATATTGTAAATGCACAAACAGTAATTTCTCCGCATTGCAAGGTGCAATTCTGAAATTTTTTGCTTTTTCCTGCTCCTCTTAGCATAATAAAGAAGATTCAAAGAGAGTGAGATGCCAGCTCCTTTCATTCAGTCAGTAGCTTCAATCATTTCTGGACGTTTTTCAATGGCAAAAATCAATGAATATTGTAAATGCACAAACAGTAATTTCTCCGCATTGCAAGGTGCAATTCTGAATTTTTTTGCTTTTTCCTGCTCCTCTTAGCATGATAAAGAAGATTCAAAGATAGTGAGATGCCAGCTCCTTTCATTCAGTCAGTAGCTTCAAACATTTCTGGTATATGAATAACATGATGTTTTTCAATGGCAAAAATCAATGAATATTGTAAATGCATAAACAGTAATTTCTCCGCATTGCAAGGTGCAATTTTGAAATTTTTTGCTTTTTCCTGCTCCTCTTAGCATGATAAAGAAGATTCAAAGAGAGTGAGATGCCAGCTCCTTTCATTCAGTCAGTAGCTTCAATCATTTCTGGACGTTTTTCAATGGCAAAAATCAATGAATATTGTAAATGCACAAACAGTAATTTCTCCGCATTGCAAGGTGCAATTCTGAAATTTTTTGCTTTTTCCTGCTCCTCTTAGCATGATAAACAAGATTCAAAGAGAGTGAGATGCCAGCTCCTTTCATTCAGTCAGTAGCTTCAATCATTTCTGGATGTTTTTCAATGGCAAAAATCAATGAATATTGTAAATGCACAAACAGAAATTTCTCCGCATTGCAAGGTGCAATTCTGAAATTTTTTGCTTTTTTCTGCTCCTCTTAGCATGATAAAGAAGATTCAAAGAGAGTGAGATGCCAGCTCCTTTCATTCAGTCAGTAGCTTCAAACATTTCTGGTATATGAATAACATGATGTTTTTCAATGGCAAAAATCAATGAATATTGTAAATGCACAAACAGTAATTTCTCCGCATTGCAAGGTGCAATTCTGAAATTTTTTGCTTTTTCCTGCTCCTCTTAGCATGATGAAGAAGATTCAAAGAGAGTGAGATGCCAGCTCCTTTCATTCAGTCAGTAGCTTCAAACATTTCTGGTATATGAATAACATGATGTTTTTCAATGGCAAAAATCAATGAATATTGTAAATGCACAAACAGTAATTTCTCCGCATTGCAAGGTGCAATTCTGAAATTTTTTGCTTTGTCCTGCTCCTCTTAGCATGATAAACAAGATTCAAAGAGAGTGAGATGCCAGCTCCTTTCATTCAGTCAGTAGCTTCAATCATTTCTGGACGTTTTTCAATGGCAAAAATCAATGAATATTGTAAATGCACAATCAGTAATTTCTCCGCATTGCAAGGTGCAATTCTGAAATTTTTTGCTTTTTCCTGCTCCTCTTAGCATGATAAAGAAGATTCAAAGAGAGTGAGATGCCAGCTCCTTTCATTCAGTCAGTAGCTTCAAACATTTCTGGTATATGAATAACATGATGTTTTTCAATGGCAAAAATCAATGAATATTGTAAATGCACAAACAGTAATTTCTCCGCATTGCAAGGTGCAATTCTGAAATTTTTTGCTTTTTCCTGCTCCTCTTAGCATGATAAAGAAGATTCAAAGAGAGTGAGATGCCAGCTCCTTTCATTCAGTCAGTAGCTTCAATCATTTCTGGACGTTTTTCAATGGCAAAAATCAATGAATATTGTAAATGCACAAACAGTAATTTCTCCGCATTGCAAGGTGCAATTCTGAATTTTTTTGCTTTTTCCTGCTCCTCTTAGCATGATAAAGAAGATTCAAAGAGAGTGAGATGCCAGCTCCTTTCATTCAGTCAGTAGCTTCAATCATTTCTGGACGTTTTTCAATGGCAAAAATCAATGAATATTGTAAATGCACAAACAGTAATTTCTCCGCATTGCAAGGTGCAATTCTGAAATTTTTTGCTTTTTCCTGCTCCTCTTAGCATGATAAACAAGATTCAAAGAGAGTGAGATGCCAGCTCCTTTCATTCAGTCAGTAGCTTCAATCATTTCTGGATGTTTTTCAATGGCAAAAATCAATGAATATTGTAAATGCACAAACAGTAATTTCTCCGCATTGCAAGGTGCAATTCTGAAATTTTTTGCTTTTTTCTGCTCCTCTTAGCATGATAAAGAAGATTCAAAGAGAGTGAGATGCCAGCTCCTTTCATTCAGTCAGTAGCTTCAAACATTTCTGGTATATGAATAACATGATGTTTTTCAATGGCAAAAATCAATGAATATTGTAAATGCACAAACAGTAATTTCTCCGCATTGCAAGGTGCAATTCTGAAATTTTTTGCTTTTTCCTGCTCCTCTTAGCATGATAAAGAAGATTCAAAGAGAGTGAGATGCCAGCTCCTTTCATTCAGTCAGTAGCTTCAAACATTTCTGGTATATGAATAACATGATGTTTTTCAATGGCAAAAATGATTGAATATTGTAAATGCACAAACAGTAATTTCTCCGCATTGCAAGGTGCAATTCTGAAATTTTTTGCTTTTTCCTGCTCCTCTTAGCATAATAAAGAAGATTCAAAGAGAGTGAGATGCCAGCTCCTTTCATTCAGTCAGTAGCTTCAATCATTTCTGGACGTTTTTCAATGGCAAAAATCAATGAATATTGTAAATGCACAAACAGTAATTTCTCCGCATTGCAAGGTGCAATTCTGAATTTTTTTGCTTTTTCCTGCTCCTCTTAGCATGATAAAGAAGATTCAAAGATAGTGAGATGCCAGCTCCTTTCATTCAGTCAGTAGCTTCAAACATTTCTGGTATATGAATAACATGATGTTTTTCAATGGCAAAAATCAATGAATATTGTAAATGCACAAACAGTAATTTCTCCGCATTGCAAGGTGCAATTTTGAAATTTTTTGCTTTTTCCTGCTCCTCTTAGCATGATAAAGAAGATTCAAAGAGAGTGAGATGCCAGCTCCTTTCATTCAGTCAGTAGCTTCAATCATTTCTGGACGTTTTTCAATGGCAAAAATCAATGAATATTGTAAATGCACAAACAGTAATTTCTCCGCATTGCAAGGTGCAATTCTGAAATTTTTTGCTTTTTCCTGCTCCTCTTAGCATGATAAACAAGATTCAAAGAGAGTGAGATGCCAGCTCCTTTCATTCAGTCAGTAGCTTCAATCATTTCTGGTATATGAATAACATGATGTTTTTCAATGGCAAAAATCAATGAATATTGTAAATGCACAAACAGTAATTTCTCCGGATTGCAAGGTGCAATTCTGAAATTTTTTGCTTTTTCCTGCTCCTCTTAGCATGATAAAGAAGATTCAAAGAGAGTGAGATGCCAGCTCCTTTCATTCAGTCAGTAGCTTCAATCATTTCTGGACGTTTTTCAATGGCAAAAATCAATGAATATTGTAAATGCACAAACAGTAATTTCTCCGCATTGCAAGGTGCAATTCTGAAATTTTTTGCTTTTTCCTGCTCCTCTTAGCATGATAAACAAGATTCAAAGAGAGTGAGATGCCAGCTCCTTTCATTCAGTCAGTAGCTTCAATCATTTCTGGACGTTTTTCAATGGCAAAAATCAATGAATATTGTAAATGCACAATCAGTAATTTCTCCGCATTGCAAGGTGCAATTCTGAAATTTTTTGCTTTTTCCTGCTCCTCTTAGCATGATAAAGAAGATTCAAAGAGAGTGAGATGCCAGCTCCTTTCATTCAGTCAGTAGCTTCAAACATTTCTGGTATATGAATAACATGATGTTTTTCAATGGCAAAAATCAATGAATATTGTAAATGCACAAACAGTAATTTCTCCGCATTGCAAGGTGCAATTCTGAAATTTTTTGCTTTTTCCTGCTCCTCTTAGCATGATAAAGAAGATTCAAAGAGAGTGAGATGCCAGCTCCTTTCATTCAGTCAGTAGCTTCAATCATTTCTGGACGTTTTTCAATGGCAAAAATCAATGAATATTGTAAATGCACAAACAGTAATTTCTCCGCATTGCAAGGTGCAATTCTGAATTTTTTTGCTTTTTCCTGCTCCTCTTAGCATGATAAAGAAGATTCAAAGATAGTGAGATGCCAGCTCCTTTCATTCAGTCAGTAGCTTCAAACATTTCTGGTATATGAATAACATGATGTTTTTCAATGGCAAAAATCAATGAATATTGTAAATGCACAAACAGTAATTTCTCCGCATTGCAAGGTGCAATTTTGAAATTTTTTGCTTTTTCCTGCTCCTCTTAGCATGATAAAGAAGATTCAAAGAGAGTGAGATGCCAGCTCCTTTCATTCAGTCAGTAGCTTCAATCATTTCTGGACGTTTTTCAATGGCAAAAATCAATGAATATTGTAAATGCACAAACAGTAATTTCTCCGCATTGCAAGGTGCAATTCTGAAATTTTTTGCTTTTTCCTGCTCCTCTTAGCATGATAAACAAGATTCAAAGAGAGTGAGATGCCAGCTCCTTTCATTCAGTCAGTAGCTTCAATCATTTCTGGATGTTTTTCAATGGCAAAAATCAATGAATATTGTAAATGCACAAACAGTAATTTCTCCGCATTGCAAGGTGCAATTCTGAAATTTTTTGCTTTTTTCTGCTCCTCTTAGCATGATAAAGAAGATTCAAAGAGAGTGAGATGCCAGCTCCTTTCATTCAGTCAGTAGCTTCAAACATTTCTGGTATATGAATAACATGATGTTTTTCAATGGCAAAAATCAATGAATATTGTAAATGCACAAACAGTAATTTCTCCGCATTGCAAGGTGCAATTCTGAAATTTTTTGCTTTTTCCTGCTCCTCTTAGCATGATAAAGAAGATTCAAAGAGAGTGAGATGCCAGCTCCTTTCATTCAGTCAGTAGCTTCAAACATTTCTGGTATATGAATAACATGATGTTTTTCAATGGCAAAAATGATTGAATATTGTAAATGCACAAACAGTAATTTCTCCGCATTGCAAGGTGCAATTCTGAAATTTTTTGCTTTTTCCTGCTCCTCTTAGCATAATAAAGAAGATTCAAAGAGAGTGAGATGCCAGCTCCTTTCATTCAGTCAGTAGCTTCAATCATTTCTGGACGTTTTTCAATGGCAAAAATCAATGAATATTGTAAATGCACAAACAGTAATTTCTCCGCATTGCAAGGTGCAATTCTGAATTTTTTTGCTTTTTCCTGCTCCTCTTAGCATGATAAAGAAGATTCAAAGATAGTGAGATGCCAGCTCCTTTCATTCAGTCAGTAGCTTCAAACATTTCTGGTATATGAATAACATGATGTTTTTCAATGGCAAAAATCAATGAATATTGTAAATGCATAAACAGTAATTTCTCCGCATTGCAAGGTGCAATTTTGAAATTTTTTGCTTTTTCCTGCTCCTCTTAGCATGATAAAGAAGATTCAAAGAGAGTGAGATGCCAGCTCCTTTCATTCAGTCAGTAGCTTCAATCATTTCTGGACGTTTTTCAATGGCAAAAATCAATGAATAT
This sequence comes from Phyllobates terribilis, assembly GCF_046119375.1. NCBI lineage: Eukaryota > Metazoa > Chordata > Amphibia > Anura > Dendrobatidae > Phyllobates > Phyllobates terribilis. The sequence continues at coordinate 429,842 of NW_027363765.1, read as the reverse complement.
TGTAAATGCACAAACAGTAATTTCTCCGCATTGCAAGGTGCAATTCTGAAATTTTTTGCTTTTTCCTGCTCCTCTTAGCATGATAAACAAGATTCAAAGAGAGTGAGATGCCAGCTCCTTTCATTCAGTCAGTAGCTTCAATCATTTCTGGATGTTTTTCAATGGCAAAAATCAATGAATATTGTAAATGCACAAACAGAAATTTCTCCGCATTGCAAGGTGCAATTCTGAAATTTTTTGCTTTTTTCTGCTCCTCTTAGCATGATAAAGAAGATTCAAAGAGAGTGAGATGCCAGCTCCTTTCATTCAGTCAGTAGCTTCAAACATTTCTGGTATATGAATAACATGATGTTTTTCAATGGCAAAAATCAATGAATATTGTAAATGCACAAACAGTAATTTCTCCGCATTGCAAGGTGCAATTCTGAAATTTTTTGCTTTTTCCTGCTCCTCTTAGCATGATGAAGAAGATTCAAAGAGAGTGAGATGCCAGCTCCTTTCATTCAGTCAGTAGCTTCAAACATTTCTGGTATATGAATAACATGATGTTTTTCAATGGCAAAAATCAATGAATATTGTAAATGCACAAACAGTAATTTCTCCGCATTGCAAGGTGCAATTCTGAAATTTTTTGCTTTTTCCTGCTCCTCTTAGCATGATAAAGAAGATTCAAAGAGAGTGAGATGCCAGCTCCTTTCATTCAGTCAGTAGCTTCAATCATTTCTGGACGTTTTTCAATGGCAAAAATCAATGAATATTGTAAATGCACAAACAGTAATTTCTCCGCATTGCAAGGTGCAATTCTGAATTTTTTTGCTTTTTCCTGCTCCTCTTAGCATGATAAAGAAGATTCAAAGATAGTGAGATGCCAGCTCCTTTCATTCAGTCAGTAGCTTCAAACATTTCTGGTATATGAATAACATGATGTTTTTCAATGGCAAAAATCAATGAATATTGTAAATGCACAAACAGTAATTTCTCCGCATTGCAAGGTGCAATTTTGAAATTTTTTGCTTTTTCCTGCTCCTCTTAGCATGATAAAGAAGATTCAAAGAGAGTGAGATGCCAGCTCCTTTCATTCAGTCAGTAGCTTCAATCATTTCTGGACGTTTTTCAATGGCAAAAATCAATGAATATTGTAAATGCACAAACAGTAATTTCTCCGCATTGCAAGGTGCAATTCTGAAATTTTTTGCTTTTTCCTGCTCCTCTTAGCATGATAAACAAGATTCAAAGAGAGTGAGATGCCAGCTCCTTTCATTCAGTCAGTAGCTTCAATCATTTCTGGACGTTTTTCAATGGCAAAAATCAATGAATATTGTAAATGCACAATCAGTAATTTCTCCGCATTGCAAGGTGCAATTCTGAAATTTTTTGCTTTTTCCTGCTCCTCTTAGCATGATAAAGAAGATTCAAAGAGAGTGAGATGCCAGCTCCTTTCATTCAGTCAGTAGCTTCAAACAATTCTGGTATATGAATAACATGATGTTTTTCAATGGCAAAAATCAATGAATATTGTAAATGCACAAACAGTAATTTCTCCGCATTGCAAGGTGCAATTCTGAAATTTTTTGCTTTTTCCTGCTCCTCTTAGCATGATAAAGAAGATTCAAAGAGAGTGAGATGCCAGCTCCTTTCATTCAGTCAGTAGCTTCAATCATTTCTGGACGTTTTTCAATGGCAAAAATCAATGAATATTGTAAATGCACAAACAGTAATTTCTCCGCATTGCAAGGTGCAATTCTGAATTTTTTTGCTTTTTCCTGCTCCTCTTAGCATGATAAAGAAGATTCAAAGATAGTGAGATGCCAGCTCCTTTCATTCAGTCAGTAGCTTCAAACATTTCTGGTATATGAATAACATGATGTTTTTCAATGGCAAAAATCAATGAATATTGTAAATGCACAAACAGTAATTTCTCCGCATTGCAAGGTGCAATTTTGAAATTTTTTGCTTTTTCCTGCTCCTCTTAGCATGATAAAGAAGATTCAAAGAGAGTGAGATGCCAGCTCCTTTCATTCAGTCAGTAGCTTCAATCATTTCTGGACGTTTTTCAATGGCAAAAATCAATGAATATTGTAAATGCACAAACAGTAATTTCTCCGCATTGCAAGGTGCAATTCTGAAATTTTTTGCTTTTTCCTGCTCCTCTTAGCATGATAAACAAGATTCAAAGAGAGTGAGATGCCAGCTCCTTTCATTCAGTCAGTAGCTTCAATCATTTCTGGATGTTTTTCAATGGCAAAAATCAATGAATATTGTAAATGCACAAACAGTAATTTCTCCGCATTGCAAGGTGCAATTCTGAAATTTTTTGCTTTTTTCTGCTCCTCTTAGCATGATAAAGAAGATTCAAAGAGAGTGAGATGCCAGCTCCTTTCATTCAGTCAGTAGCTTCAAACATTTCTGGTATATGAATAACATGATGTTTTTCAATGGCAAAAATCAATGAATATTGTAAATGCACAAACAGTAATTTCTCCGCATTGCAAGGTGCAATTCTGAAATTTTTTGCTTTTTCCTGCTCCTCTTAGCATGATAAAGAAGATTCAAAGAGAGTGAGATGCCAGCTCCTTTCATTCAGTCAGTAGCTTCAAACATTTCTGGTATATGAATAACATGATGTTTTTCAATGGCAAAAATGATTGAATATTGTAAATGCACAAACAGTAATTTCTCCGCATTGCAAGGTGCAATTCTGAAATTTTTTGCTTTTTCCTGCTCCTCTTAGCATAATAAATAAGATTCAAAGAGAGTGAGATGCCAGCTCCTTTCATTCAGTCAGTAGCTTCAATCATTTCTGGACGTTTTTCAATGGCAAAAATCAATGAATATTGTAAATGCACAAACAGTAATTTCTCCGCATTGCAAGGTGCAATTCTGAATTTTTTTGCTTTTTCCTGCTCCTCTTAGCATGATAAAGAAGATTCAAAGATAGTGAGATGCCAGCTCCTTTCATTCAGTCAGTAGCTTCAAACATTTCTGGTATATGAATAACATGATGTTTTTCAATGGCAAAAATCAATGAATATTGTAAATGCACAAACAGTAATTTCTCCGCATTGCAAGGTGCAATTTTGAAATTTTTTGCTTTTTCCTGCTCCTCTTAGCATGATAAAGAAGATTCAAAGAGAGTGAGATGCCAGCTCCTTTCATTCAGTCAGTAGCTTCAATCATTTCTGGACGTTTTTCAATGGCAAAAATCAATGAATATTGTAAATGCACAAACAGTAATTTCTCCGCATTGCAAGGTGCAATTCTGAAATTTTTTGCTTTTTCCTGCTCCTCTTAGCATGATAAACAAGATTCAAAGAGAGTGAGATGCCAGCTCCTTTCATTCAGTCAGTAGCTTCAATCATTTCTGGATGTTTTTCAATGGCAAAAATCAATGAATATTGTAAATGCACAAACAGAAATTTCTCCGCATTGCAAGGTGCAATTCTGAAATTTTTTGCTTTTTTCTGCTCCTCTTAGCATGATAAAGAAGATTCAAAGAGAGTGAGATGCCAGCTCCTTTCATTCAGTCAGTAGCTTCAAACATTTCTGGTATATGAATAACATGATGTTTTTCAATGGCAAAAATCAATGAATATTGTAAATGCACAAACAGTAATTTCTCCGCATTGCAAGGTGCAATTCTGAAATTTTTTGCTTTTTCCTGCTCCTCTTAGCATGATGAAGAAGATTCAAAGAGAGTGAGATGCCAGCTCCTTTCATTCAGTCAGTAGCTTCAAACATTTCTGGTATATGAATAACATGATGTTTTTCAATGGCAAAAATCAATGAATATTGTAAATGCACAAACAGTAATTTCTCCGCATTGCAAGGTGCAATTCTGAAATTTTTTGCTTTTTCCTGCTCCTCTTAGCATGATAAAGAAGATTCAAAGAGAGTGAGATGCCAGCTCCTTTCATTCAGTCAGTAGCTTCAATCATTTCTGGACGTTTTTCAATGGCAAAAATCAATGAATATTGTAAATGCACAAACAGTAATTTCTCCGCATTGCAAGGTGCAATTCTGAATTTTTTTGCTTTTTCCTGCTCCTCTTAGCATGATAAAGAAGATTCAAAGATAGTGAGATGCCAGCTCCTTTCATTCAGTCAGTAGCTTCAAACATTTCTGGTATATGAATAACATGATGTTTTTCAATGGCAAAAATCAATGAATATTGTAAATGCACAAACAGTAATTTCTCCGCATTGCAAGGTGCAATTTTGAAATTTTTTGCTTTTTCCTGCTCCTCTTAGCATGATAAAGAAGATTCAAAGAGAGTGAGATGCCAGCTCCTTTCATTCAGTCAGTAGCTTCAATCATTTCTGGACGTTTTTCAATGGCAAAAATCAATGAATATTGTAAATGCACAAACAGTAATTTCTACGCATTGCAAGGTGCAATTCTGAAATTTTTTGCTTTTTCCTGCTCCTCTTAGCATGATAAACAAGATTCAAAGAGAGTGAGATGCCAGCTCCTTTCATTCAGTCAGTAGCTTCAATCATTTCTGGATGTTTTTCAATGGCAAAAATCAATGAATATTGTAAATGCACAAACAGTAATTTCTCCGCATTGCAAGGTGCAATTCTGAAATTTTTTGCTTTTTTCTGCTCCTCTTAGCATGATAAAGAAGATTCAAAGAGAGTGAGATGCCAGCTCCTTTCATTCAGTCAGTAGCTTCAAACATTTCTGGTATATGAATAACATGATGTTTTTCAATGGCAAAAATCAATGAATATTGTAAATGCACAAACAGTAATTTCTCCGCATTGCAAGGTGCAATTCTGAAATTTTTTGCTTTTTCCTGCTCCTCTTAGCATGATAAAGAAGATTCAAAGAGAGTGAGATGCCAGCTCCTTTCATTCAGTCAGTAGCTTCAAACATTTCTGGTATATGAATAACATGATGTTTTTCAATGGCAAAAATCAATGAATATTGTAAATGCACAAACAGTAATTTCTCCGCATTGCAAGGTGCAATTCTGAAATTTTTTGCTTTTTCCTGCTCCTCTTAGCATGATAAAGAAGATTCAAAGAGAGTGAGATGCCAGCTCCTTTCATTCAGTCAGTAGCTTCAATCATTTCTGGACGTTTTTCAATGGCAAAAATCATTGAATATTGTAAATGCACAAACAGTAATTTCTCCGCATTGCAAGGTGCAATTCTGAAATTTTTTGCTTTTTCCTGCTCCTCTTAGCATGATAAACAAGATTCAAAGAGAGTGAGATGCCAGCTCCTTTCATTCAGTCAGTAGCTTCAATCATTTCTGGACGTTTTTCAATTGCAAAAATCAATGAATATTGTAAATGCACAAACAGTAATTTCTCCGCATTGCAAGGTGCAATTCTGAAATTTTTTGCTTTTTTCTGCTCCTCTTAGCATGATAAAGAAGACTCAAAGAGAGTGAGATGCCAGCTCCTTTCATTCAGTCAGTAGCTTCAAACATTTCTGGACGTTTTTCAATGGCAAAAATCAATGAATATTGTAAATGCACAAACAGTAATTTCTCCGCATTGCAAGGTGCAATTCTGAAATTTTTTGCTTTTTCCTGCTCCTCTTAGCAAGATAAACAAGATTCGAAGAGAGTGAGATGCCAGCTCCTTTCATTCAGTCAGTAGCTTCAATCATTTCTGGACGTTTTTCAATGGCAAAAATCAATGAATATTGTAAATGCACAAACAGTAATTTCTCCGCATTGCAAGGTGCAATTCTGAAATTTTTTGCTTTTTCCTGCTCCTCTTAGCATGATAAAGAAGATTCAAAGAGAGTGAGATGCCAGCTCCTTTCATTCAGTCAGTAGCTTCAATCATTTCTGGACGTTTTTCAATGGCAAAAATCAATGAATATTGTAAATGCACAAACAGTAATTTCTCCGCATTGCAAGGTGCAATTCTGAAATTTTTTGCTTTTTCCTGCTCCTCTTAGCATGATAAAGAAGATTCAAAGAGAGTGAGATGCCAGCTCCTTTCATTCAGTCAGTAGCTTCAATCATTTCTGGACGTTTTTCAATGGCAAAAATCAATGAATATTGTAAATGCACAAAGAGTAATTTCTCCGCATTGCAAGGTGCAATTCTGAAATTTTTTGCTTTTTCCTGCTCCTCCTAGCATGATAAAGAAGATTCAAAGAGTGAGATGCCAGCTCCTTTCATTGTCAGTAGCTTCAAACATTTCTGGTATATGAATAACATGATGTTTTTCAATGGCAAAAATCAATGAATATTGTAAATGCACAAACAGTAATTTCTCCGCATTGCAAGGTGCAGTTCTGAAATTTTTTGCTTTTTCCTGCTCCTCTTAGCATGATAAAGAAGATTCAAAGAGAGTGAGATGCCAGCTCCTTTCATTCAGTCAGTAGCTTCAATCATTTCTGGACGTTTTTCAATGGCAAAAATCAATGAATATTGTAAATGCACAAACAGTAATTTCTCCGCATTGCAAGGTGCAATTCTGAATTTTTTTGCTTTTTCCTGCTCCTCTTAGCATGATAAAGAAGATTCAAAGATAGTGAGATGCCAGCTCCTTTCATTCAGTCAGTAGCTTCAAACATTTCTGGTATATGAATAACATGATGTTTTTCAATGGCAAAAATCAATGAATATTGTAAATGCACAAACAGTAATTTCTCCGCATTGCAAGGTGCAATTTTGAAATTTTTTGCTTTTTCCTGCTCCTCTTAGCATGATAAAGAAGATTCAAAGAGAGTGAGATGCCAGCTCCTTTCATTCAGTCAGTAGCTTCAATCATTTCTGGACGTTTTTCAATGGCAAAAATCAATGAATATTGTAAATGCACAAACAGTAATTTCTACGCATTGCAAGGTGCAATTCTGAAATTTTTTGCTTTTTCCTGCTCCTCTTAGCATGATAAACAAGATTCAAAGAGAGTGAGATGCCAGCTCCTTTCATTCAGTCAGTAGCTTCAATCATTTCTGGATGTTTTTCAATGGCAAAAATCAATGAATATTGTAAATGCACAAACAGTAATTTCTCCGCATTGCAAGGTGCAATTCTGAAATTTTTTGCTTTTTTCTGCTCCTCTTAGCATGATAAAGAAGATTCAAAGAGAGTGAGATGCCAGCTCCTTTCATTCAGTCAGTAGCTTCAAACATTTCTGGTATATGAATAACATGATGTTTTTCAATGGCAAAAATCAATGAATATTGTAAATGCACAAACAGTAATTTCTCCGCATTGCAAGGTGCAATTCTGAAATTTTTTGCTTTTTCCTGCTCCTCTTAGCATGATAAAGAAGATTCAAAGAGAGTGAGATGCCAGCTCCTTTCATTCAGTCAGTAGCTTCAAACATTTCTGGTATATGAATAACATGATGTTTTTCAATGGCAAAAATCAATGAATATTGTAAATGCACAAACAGTAATTTCTCCGCATTGCAAGGTGCAATTCTGAAATTTTTTGCTTTTTCCTGCTCCTCTTAGCATGATAAAGAAGATTCAAAGAGAGTGAGATGCCAGCTCCTTTCATTCAGTCAGTAGCTTCAATCATTTCTGGACGTTTTTCAATGGCAAAAATCATTGAATATTGTAAATGCACAAACAGTAATTTCTCCGCATTGCAAGGTGCAATTCTGAAATTTTTTGCTTTTTCCTGCTCCTCTTAGCATGATAAACAAGATTCAAAGAGAGTGAGATGCCAGCTCCTTTCATTCAGTCAGTAGCTTCAATCATTTCTGGACGTTTTTCAATTGCAAAAATCAATGAATATTGTAAATGCACAAACAGTAATTTCTCCGCATTGCAAGGTGCAATTCTGAAATTTTTTGCTTTTTTCTGCTCCTCTTAGCATGATAAAGAAGACTCAAAGAGAGTGAGATGCCAGCTCCTTTCATTCAGTCAGTAGCTTCAAACATTTCTGGACGTTTTTCAATGGCAAAAATCAATGAATATTGTAAATGCACAAACAGTAATTTCTCCGCATTGCAAGGTGCAATTCTGAAATTTTTTGCTTTTTCCTGCTCCTCTTAGCAAGATAAACAAGATTCGAAGAGAGTGAGATGCCAGCTCCTTTCATTCAGTCAGTAGCTTCAATCATTTCTGGACGTTTTTCAATGGCAAAAATCAATGAATATTGTAAATGCACAAACAGTAATTTCTCCGCATTGCAAGGTGCAATTCTGAAATTTTTTGCTTTTTCCTGCTCCTCTTAGCATGATAAAGAAGATTCAAAGAGAGTGAGATGCCAGCTCCTTTCATTCAGTCAGTAGCTTCAATCATTTCTGGACGTTTTTCAATGGCAAAAATCAATGAATATTGTAAATGCACAAACAGTAATTTCTCCGCATTGCAAGGTGCAATTCTGAAATTTTTTGCTTTTTCCTGCTCCTCTTAGCATGATAAAGAAGATTCAAAGAGAGTGAGATGCCAGCTCCTTTCATTCAGTCAGTAGCTTCAATCATTTCTGGACGTTTTTCAATGGCAAAAATCAATGAATATTGTAAATGCACAAAGAGTAATTTCTCCGCATTGCAAGGTGCAATTCTGAAATTTTTTGCTTTTTCCTGCTCCTCCTAGCATGATAAAGAAGATTCAAAGAGTGAGATGCCAGCTCCTTTCATTGTCAGTAGCTTCAAACATTTCTGGTATATGAATAACATGATGTTTTTCAATGGCAAAAATCAATGAATATTGTAAATGCACAAACAGTAATTTCTCCGCATTGCAAGGTGCAGTTCTGAAATTTTTTGCTTTTTCCTGCTCCTCTTAGCATGATAAAGAAGATTCAAAGAGAGTGAGATGCCAGCTCCTTTCATTCAGTCAGTAGCTTCAATCATTTCTGGACGTTTTTCAATGGCAAAAATCAATGAATATTGTAAATGCACAAACAGTAATTTCTCCGCATTGCAAGGTGCAATTCTGAAATTTTTTGCTTTTTCCTGCTCCTCTTAGCATGATAAACAAGATTCAAAGAGAGTGAGATGCCAGCTCCTTTCATTCAGTCAGTAGCTTCAATCATTTCTGGACGTTTTTCAATGGCAAAAATCAATGAATATTGTAAATGCACAAACAGTAATTTCTCCGCATTGCAAGGTGCAATTCTGAAATTTTTTGCTTTTTCCTGCTCCTCTTAGCATGATAAAGAAGATTCAAAGAGAGTGAGATGCCAGCTCCTTTCATTCAGTCAGTAGCTTCAAACATTTCTGGTATATGAATAACATGATGTTTTTCAATGGCAAAAATCAATGAATATTGTAAATGCACAAACAGTAATTTCTCCGCATTGCAAGGTGCAATTCTGAAATTTTTTGCTTTTTCCTGCTCCTCTTAGCATGATAAAGAAGATTCAAAGAGAGTGAGATGCCAGCTCCTTTCATTCAGTCAGTAGCTTCAATCATTTCTGGACGTTTTTCAATGGCAAAAATCAATGAATATTGTAAATGCACAAACAGTAATTTCTCCGCATTGCAAGGTGCAATTCTGAAATTTTTTGCTTTTTCCTGCTCCTCTTAGCATGATAAAGAAGATTCAAAGAGAGTGAGATGCCAGCTCCTTTCATTCAGTCAGTAGCTTCAATCATTTCTGGACGTTTTTCAATGGCAAAAATCAATGAATATTGTAAATGCACAGAGTAATTTCTCCGCATTGCAAGGTGCAATTCTGAAATTTTTTGCTTTTTCCTGCTCCTCTTAGCATGATAAAGAAGATTCAAAGAGAGTGAGATGCCAGCTCCTTTCATTCAGTCAGTAGCTTCAAACATTTCTGGTATATGAATAACATGTTTTTCAATGGCAAAAATCAATGAATATTGTAAATGCACAAACAGTAATTTCTCGACATTGCAAGGTGCAATTCTGAAATTTTTTGCTTTTTCCTGCTCCTCTTAGCATGATAAAGAAGATTCAAAGAGAGTGAGATGCCAGCTCCTTTCATTCAGTCAGTAGCTTCAATCATTTCTGGACGTTTTTCAATGGCAAAAATCATTGAATATTGTAAATGCACAAACAGTAATTTCTCCGCATTGCAAGGTGCAATTCTGAAATTTTTTGCTTTTTCCTGCTCCTCTTAGCATGATAAAGAAGATTCAAAGAGAGTGAGATGCCAGCTCCTTTCATTCAGTCAGTAGCTTCAATCATTTCTGATATATGAATAACATGATGTTTTTCAATGGCAAAAATCAATGAATATTGTAAATGCACAAACAGTAATTTCTCCGGATTGCAAGGTGCAATTCTGAAATTTTTTGCTTTTTCCTGCTCCTCTTAGCATGATAAAGAAGATTCAAAGAGAGTGAGATGCCAGCTCCTTTCATTCAGTCAGTAGCTTCAATCATTTCTGGACGTTTTTCAATGGCAAAAATCAATGAATATTGTAAATGCACAAACAGTAATTTCTCCGCATTGCAAGGTGCAATTCTGAAATTTTTTGCTTTTTCCTGCTCCTCTTAGCACGATAAACAAGATTCAAAGAGAGTGAGATGCCAGCTCCTTTCATTCAGTCAGTAGCTTCAATCATTTCTGGACGTTTTTCAATGGCAAAAATCAATGAATATTGTAAATGCACAATCAGTAATTTCTCCGCATTGCAAGGTGCAATTCTGAAATTTTTTGCTTTTTCCTGCTCCTCTTAGCATGATAAAGAAGATTCAAAGAGAGTGAGATGCCAGCTCCTTTCATTCAGTCAGTAGCTTCAATCATTTCTGGACGTTTTTCAATGGCAAAAATCAATGAATATTGTAAATGCACAAACAGTAATTTCTCCGCATTGCAAGGTGCAATTCTGAAATTTTTTGCTTTTTCCTGCTCCTCTTAGCATGGTAAAGAAGATTCAAAGAGATTGAGATGCCAGCTCCTTTCATTCAGTCAGTAGCTTCAATCATTTCTGTATGTTTTTCAATGGCAAAAATCAATGAATATTGTAAATGCACAAAGAGTAATTTCTCCGCATTGCAAGGTGCAATTCTGAAATTTTTTGCTTTTTCCTGCTCCTCTTAGCATGATAAAGAAGATTCAAAGAGAGTGAGATGCCAGCTCCTTTCATTCAGTCAGTAGCTTCAAACATTTCTGGTATATGAATAACATGATGTTTTTCAATGGCAAAAATCAATGAATATTGTAAATGCACAAACAGTAATTTCTCCGCATTGCAAGGTGCAATTCTGAAATTTTTTGCTTTTTCCTGCTCCTCAGCATGATAAAGAAGATTCAAAGAGAGTGAGATGCCAGCTCCTTTCATTCAGTCAGTAGCTTCAATCATTTCTGGACGTTTTTCAATGGCAAAAATCATTGAATATTGTAAATGCACAAACAGTAATTTCTCCGCATTGCAAGGTGCAATTCTGAAATTTTTTGCTTTTTCCTGCTCCTCTTAGCATGATAAACAAGATTCAAAGAGAGTGAGATGCCAGCTCCTTTCATTCAGTCAGTAGCTTCAATCATTTCTGGACGTTTTTCAATGGCAAAAATCAATGAATATTGTAAATGCACAAACTAATTTCTCCGCATTGCAAGGTGCAATTCTGAAATTTTTTGCTTTTTCCTGCTCCTCTAAGCATGATAAAGAAGATTCAAAGAGAGTGAGATGCCAGCTCCTTTCATTCAGTCAGTAGCTTCAATCATTTCTGGTATATGAATAACATGATGTTTTTCAATGGCAAAAATCAATGAATATTGTAAATGCACAAACAGTAATTTCTCCGGATTGCAAGGTGCAATTCTGAAATTTTTTGCTTTTTCCTGCTCCTCTTAGCATGATAAAGAAGATTCAAAGAGAGTGAGATGCCAGCTCCTTTCATTCAGTCAGTAGCTTCAATCATTTCTGGACGTTTTTCAATGGCAAAAATCAATGAATATTGTAAATGCACAAACAGTAATTTCTCCGCATTGCAAGGTGCAATTCTGAAATTTTTTGCTTTTTCCTGCTCCTCTTAGCATGATAAACAAGATTCAAAGAGAGTGAGATGCCAGCTCCTTTCATTCAGTCAGTAGCTTCAATCATTTCTGGACGTTTTTCAATGGCAAAAATCAATGAATATTGTAAATGCACAATCAGTAATTTCTCCGCATTGCAAGGTGCAATTCTGAAATTTTTTGCTTTTTCCTGCTCCTCTTAGCATGATAAAGAAGATTCAAAGAGAGTGAGATGCCAGCTCCTTTCATTCAGTCAGTAGCTTCAAACATTTCTGGTATATGAATAACATGATGTTTTTCAATGGCAAAAATCAATGAATATTGTAAATGCACAAACAGTAATTTCTCCGCATTGCAAGGTGCAATTCTGAAATGTTTTGCTTTTTCCTGCTCCTCTTAGCATGATAAAGATTCAAAGAGAGTGAGATGCCAGCTCCTTTCATTCAGTCAGTAGCTTCAATCATTTCTGGACGTTTTTCAATGGCAAAAATCAATGAATATTGTAAATGCACAAACAGTAATTTCTCCGCATTGCAAGGTGCAATTCTGAAATTTTTTGCTTTTTCCTGCTCCTCTTAGCATGATAAAGAAGATTCAAAGATATTGAGATGCCAGCTCCTTTCATTCAGTCAGTAGCTTCAATCATTTCTGGACGTTTTTCAATGGCAAAAATCAATGAATATTGTAAATGCACAAAGAGTAATTTCTCCGCATTGCAAGGTGCAATTCTGAAATTTTTTGCTTTTTCCTGCTCCTCTTAGCATGATAAAGAAGATTCAAAGAGAGTGAGATGCCAGCTCCTTTCATTCAGTCAGTAGCTTCAAACATTTCTGGTATATGAATAACATGATGTTTTTCAATGGCAAAAATCAATGAATATTGTAAATGCACAAACAGTAATTTCTCCGCATTGCAAGGTGCAATTCTGAAATGTTTTGCTTTTTCCTGCTCCTCTTAGCATGATAAAGAAGATTCAAAGAGAGTGAGATGCCAGCTCCTTTCATTCAGTCAGTAGCTTCAATCATTTCTGGACGTTTTTCAATGGCAAAAATCAATGAATATTGTAAATGCACAAACAGTAATTTCTCCGCATTGCAAGGTGCAATTCTGAAATTTTTTGCTTTTTCCTGCTCCTCTTAGCATGATAAAGAAGATTCAAAGAGATTGAGATGCCAGCTCCTTTCATTCAGTCAGTAGCTTCAATCATTTCTGTATGTTTTTCAATGGCAAAAATCAATGAATATTGTAAATGCACAAAGAGTAATTTCTCCGCATTGCAAGGTGCAATTCTGAAATTTTTTGCTTTTTCCTGCTCCTCTTAGCATGATAAAGAAGATTCAAAGAGAGTGAGATGCCAGCTCCTTTCATTCAGTCAGTAGCTTCAAACATTTCTGGTATATGAATAACATGATGTTTTTCAATGGCAAAAATCAATGAATATTGTAAATGCACAAACAGTAATTTCTCCGCATTGCAAGGTGCAATTCTGAAATTTTTTGCTTTTTCCTGCTCCTCAGCATGATAAAGAAGATTCAAAGAGAGTGAGATGCCAGCTCCTTTCATTCAGTCAGTAGCTTCAATCATTTCTGGACGTTTTTCAATGGCAAAAATCATTGAATATTGTAAATGCACAAACAGTAATTTCTCCGCATTGCAAGGTGCAATTCTGAAATTTTTTGCTTTTTCCTGCTCCTCTTAGCATGATAAACAAGATTCAAAGAGAGTGAGATGCCAGCTCCTTTCATTCAGTCAGTAGCTTCAATCATTTCTGGACGTTTTTCAATGGCAAAAATCAATGAATATTGTAAATGCACAAACTAATTTCTCCGCATTGCAAGGTGCAATTCTGAAATTTTTTGCTTTTTCCTGCTCCTCTAAGCATGATAAAGAAGATTCAAAGAGAGTGAGATGCCAGCTCCTTTCATTCAGTCAGTAGCTTCAATCATTTCTGGTATATGAATAACATGATGTTTTTCAATGGCAAAAATCAATGAATATTGTAAATGCACAAACAGTAATTTCTCCGGATTGCAAGGTGCAATTCTGAAATTTTTTGCTTTTTCCTGCTCCTCTTAGCATGATAAAGAAGATTCAAAGAGAGTGAGATGCCAGCTCCTTTCATTCAGTCAGTAGCTTCAATCATTTCTGGACGTTTTTCAATGGCAAAAATCAATGAATATTGTAAATGCACAAACAGTAATTTCTCCGCATTGCAAGGTGCAATTCTGAAATTTTTTGCTTTTTCCTGCTCCTCTTAGCATGATAAACAAGATTCAAAGAGAGTGAGATGCCAGCTCCTTTCATTCAGTCAGTAGCTTCAATCATTTCTGGACGTTTTTCAATGGCAAAAATCAATGAATATTGTAAATGCACAATCAGTAATTTCTCCGCATTGCAAGGTGCAATTCTGAAATTTTTTGCTTTTTCCTGCTCCTCTTAGCATGATAAAGAAGATTCAAAGAGAGTGAGATGCCAGCTCCTTTCATTCAGTCAGTAGCTTCAAACATTTCTGGTATATGAATAACATGATGTTTTTCAATGGCAAAAATCAATGAATATTGTAAATGCACAAACAGTAATTTCTCCGCATTGCAAGGTGCAATTCTGAAATGTTTTGCTTTTTCCTGCTCCTCTTAGCATGATAAAGATTCAAAGAGAGTGAGATGCCAGCTCCTTTCATTCAGTCAGTAGCTTCAATCATTTCTGGACGTTTTTCAATGGCAAAAATCAATGAATATTGTAAATGCACAAACAGTAATTTCTCCGCATTGCAAGGTGCAATTCTGAAATTTTTTGCTTTTTCCTGCTCCTCTTAGCATGATAAAGAAGATTCAAAGAGATTGAGATGCCAGCTCCTTTCATTCAGTCAGTAGCTTCAATCATTTCTGGACGTTTTTCAATGGCAAAAATCAATGAATATTGTAAATGCACAAAGAGTAATTTCTCCGCATTGCAAGGTGCAATTCTGAAATTTTTTGCTTTTTCCTGCTCCTCTTAGCATGATAAAGAAGATTCAAAGAGAGTGAGATGCCAGCTCCTTTCATTCAGTCAGTAGCTTCAAACATTTCTGGTATATGAATAACATGATGTTTTTCAATGGCAAAAATCAATGAATATTGTAAATGCACAAACAGTAATTTCTCCGCATTGCAAGGTGCAATTCTGAAATTTTTTGCTTTTTCCTGCTCCTCAGCATGATAAAGAAGATTCAAAGAGAGTGAGATGCCAGCTCCTTTCATTCAGTCAGTAGCTTCAATCATTTCTGGACGTTTTTCAATGGCAAAAATCATTGAATATTGTAAATGCACAAACAGTAATTTCTCCGCATTGCAAGGTGCAATTCTGAAATTTTTTGCTTTTTCCTGCTCCTCTTAGCATGATAAACAAGATTCAAAGAGAGTGAGATGCCAGCTCCTTTCATTCAGTCAGTAGCTTCAATCATTTCTGGACGTTTTTCAATGGCAAAAATCAATGAATATTGTAAATGCACAAACTAATTTCTCCGCATTGCAAGGTGCAATTCTGAAATTTTTTGCTTTTTCCTGCTCCTCTTAGCATGATAAAGAAGATTCAAAGAGAGTGAGATGCCAGCTCCTTTCATTCAGTCAGTAGCTTCAAACATTTCTGGTATATGAATAACATGATGTTTTTCAATGGCAAAAATCAATGAATATTGTAAATGCACAAACAGTAATTTCTCCGCATTGCAAGGTGCAATTCTGAAATTTTTTGCTTTTTCCTGCTCCTCTTAGCATGATAAAGAAGATTCAAAGAGAGTGAGATGCCAGCTCCTTTCATTCAGTCAGTAGCTTCAATCATTTCTGGACGTTTTTCAATGGCAAAAATCAATGAATATTGTAAATGCACAAACAGTAATTTCTCCGCATTGCAAGGTGCAATTCTGAAATTTTTTGCTTTTTCCTGCTCCTCTTAGCATGATAAAGAAGATTCAAAGAGAGTGAGATGCCAGATCCTTTCATTCAGTCAGTAGCTTCAAACATTTCTGGTATATGAATAACATGATGTTTTTCAATGGCAAAAATCAATGAATATTGTAAATGCACAAACAGTAATTTCTCCGCATTGCAAGGTGCAATTCTGAAATTTTTTGCTTTTTCCTGCTCCTCTTAGCATGATAAAGAAGATTCAAAGAGAGTGAGATGCCAGCTCCTTTCATTCAGTAAGTAGCTTCAATCATTTCTGGACGTTTTTCAATGGCAAAAATCAATGAATATTGTAAATGCACAAACAGTAATTTCTCCGCATTGCAAGGTGCAATTCTGAAATTTTTTGCTTTTTCCTGCTCCTCTTAGCATGATAAACAAGATTCAAAGAGAGTGAGATGCCAGCTCCTTTCATTCAGTCAGTAGCTTCAATCATTTCTGGACGTTTTTCAATGGCAAAAATCAATGAATATTGTAAATGCACAAACAGTAATTTCTCCGCATTGCAAGGTGCAATTCTGAAATTTTTTGCTTTTTCCTGCTCCTCTAAGCATGATAAAGAAGATTCAAAGAGAGTGAGATGCCAGCTCCTTTCATTCAGTCAGTAGCTTCAATCATTTCTGGACGTTTTTCAATGGCAAAAATCAATGAATATTGTAAATGCACAAACAGTAATTTCTCCGCATTGCAAGGTGCAATTCTGAAATTTTTTGCTTTTTCCTGCTCCTCTTAGCATGATAAACAAGATTCAAAGAGAATGAGATGCCAGCTCCTTTCATTCAGTCAGTAGCTTCAGTCATTTCTGGACGTTTTTCAATGGCAAAAATCAATGAATATTGTAAATGCACAAACAGTAATTTCTCCGCATTGCAAGGTGCAATTCTGAAATTTTTTGCTTTTTCCTGCTCCTCTTAGCATGATAAAGAAGATTCAAAGAGAGTGAGATGCCAGCTCCTTTCATTCAGTCAGTAGCTTCAATCATTTCTGGACGTTTTTCAATGGCAAAAATCAATGAATATTGTAAATGCACAAACAGTAATTTCTCCGCATTGCAAGGTGCAATTCTGAATTTTTTTGCTTTTTCCTGCTCCTCTTAGCATGATAAAGAAGATTCAAAGATAGTGAGATGCCAGCTCCTTTCATTCAGTCAGTAGCTTCAAACATTTCTGGTATATGAATAACATGATGTTTTTCAATGGCAAAAATCAATGAATATTGTAAATGCACAAACAGTAATTTCTCCGCATTGCAAGGTGCAATTTTGAAATTTTTTGCTTTTTCCTGCTCCTCTTAGCATGATAAAGAAGATTCAAAGAGAGTGAGATGCCAGCTCCTTTCATTCAGTCAGTAGCTTCAATCATTTCTGGACGTTTTTCAATGGCAAAAATCAATGAATATTGTAAATGCACAAACAGTAATTTCTCCGCATTGCAAGGTGCAATTCTGAAATTTTTTGCTTTTTCCTGCTCCTCTTAGCATGATAAACAAGATTCAAAGAGAGTGAGATGCCAGCTCCTTTCATTCAGTCAGTAGCTTCAATCATTTCTGGATGTTTTTCAATGGCAAAAATCAATGAATATTGTAAATGCACAAACAGTAATTTCTCCGCATTGCAAGGTGCAATTCTGAAATTTTTTGCTTTTTTCTGCTCCTCTTAGCATGATAAAGAAGATTCAAAGAGAGTGAGATGCCAGCTCCTTTCATTCAGTCAGTAGCTTCAAACATTTCTGGTATATGAATAACATGATGTTTTTCAATGGCAAAAATCAATGAATATTGTAAATGCACAAACAGTAATTTCTCCGCATTGCAAGGTGCAATTCTGAAATTTTTTGCTTTTTCCTGCTCCTCTTAGCATGATAAAGAAGATTCAAAGAGAGTGAGATGCCAGCTCCTTTCATTCAGTCAGTAGCTTCAAACATTTCTGGTATATGAATAACATGATGTTTTTCAATGGCAAAAATCAATGAATATTGTAAATGCACAAACAGTAATTTCTCCGCATTGCAAGGTGCAATTCTGAAATTTTTTGCTTTTTCCTGCTCCTCTTAGCATGATAAAGAAGATTCAAAGAGAGTGAGATGCCAGCTCCTTTCATTCAGTCAGTAGCTTCAATCATTTCTGGATGTTTTTCAATGGCAAAAATCATTGAATATTGTAAATGCACAAACAGTAATTTCTCCGCATTGCAAGGTGCAATTCTGAAATTTTTTGCTTTTTCCTGCTCCTCTTAGCATGATAAACAAGATTCAAAGAGAGTGAGTTGCCAGCTCCTTTCATTCAGTCAGTAGCTTCAATCATTTCTGGACGTTTTTCAATGGCAAAAATCAATGAATATTGTAAATGCACAAACTAATTTCTCCGCATTGCAAGGTGCAATTCTGAAATTTTTTGCTTTTTCCTGCTCCTCTAAGCATGATAAAGAAGATTCAAAGAGAGTGAGATGCCAGCTCCTTTCATTCAGTCAGTAGCTTCAATCATTTCTGGTATATGAATAACATGATGTTTTTCAATGGCAAAAATCAATGAATATTGTAAATGCACAAACAGTAATTTCTCCGGATTGCAAGGTGCAATTCTGAAATTTTTTGCTTTTTCCTGCTCCTCTTAGCATGATAAAGAAGATTCAAAGAGAGTGAGATGCCAGCTCCTTTCATTCAGTCAGTAGCTTCAATCATTTCTGGACGTTTTTCAATGGCAAAAATCAATGAATATTGTAAATGCACAAACAGTAATTTCTCCGCATTGCAAGGTGCAATTCTGAAATTTTTTGCTTTTTCCTGCTCCTCTTAGCATGATAAACAAGATTCAAAGAGAGTGAGATGCCAGCTCCTTTCATTCAGTCAGTAGCTTCAATCATTTCTGGACGTTTTTCAATGGCAAAAATCAATGAATATTGTAAATGCACAATCAGTAATTTCTCCGCATTGCAAGGTGCAATTCTGAAATTTTTTGCTTTTTCCTGCTCCTCTTAGCATGATAAAGAAGATTCAAAGAGAGTGAGATGCCAGCTCCTTTCATTCAGTCAGTAGCTTCAAACATTTCTGGTATATGAATAACATGATGTTTTTCAATGGCAAAAATCAATGAATATTGTAAATGCACAAACAGTAATTTCTCCGCATTGCAAGGTGCAATTCTGAAATGTTTTGCTTTTTCCTGCTCCTCTTAGCATGATAAAGATTCAAAGAGAGTGAGATGCCAGCTCCTTTCATTCAGTCAGTAGCTTCAATCATTTCTGGACGTTTTTCAATGGCAAAAATCAATGAATATTGTAAATGCACAAACAGTAATTTCTCCGCATTGCAAGGTGCAATTCTGAAATTTTTTGCTTTTTCCTGCTCCTCTTAGCATGATAAAGAAGATTCAAAGAGATTGAGATGCCAGCTCCTTTCATTCAGTCAGTAGCTTCAATCATTTCTGGACGTTTTTCAATGGCAAAAATCAATGAATATTGTAAATGCACAAAGAGTAATTTCTCCGCATTGCAAGGTGCAATTCTGAAATTTTTTGCTTTTTCCTGCTCCTCTTAGCATGATAAAGAAGATTCAAAGAGAGTGAGATGCCAGCTCCTTTCATTCAGTCAGTAGCTTCAAACATTTCTGGTATATGAATAACATGATGTTTTTCAATGGCAAAAATCAATGAATATTGTAAATGCACAAACAGTAATTTCTCCGCATTGCAAGGTGCAATTCTGAAATTTTTTGCTTTTTCCTGCTCCTCAGCATGATAAAGAAGATTCAAAGAGAGTGAGATGCCAGCTCCTTTCATTCAGTCAGTAGCTTCAATCATTTCTGGACGTTTTTCAATGGCAAAAATCATTGAATATTGTAAATGCACAAACAGTAATTTCTCCGCATTGCAAGGTGCAATTCTGAAATTTTTTGCTTTTTCCTGCTCCTCTTAGCATGATAAACAAGATTCAAAGAGAGTGAGATGCCAGCTCCTTTCATTCAGTCAGTAGCTTCAATCATTTCTGGACGTTTTTCAATGGCAAAAATCAATGAATATTGTAAATGCACAAACTAATTTCTCCGCATTGCAAGGTGCAATTCTGAAATTTTTTGCTTTTTCCTGCTCCTCTTAGCATGATAAAGAAGATTCAAAGAGAGTGAGATGCCAGCTCCTTTCATTCAGTCAGTAGCTTCAAACATTTCTGGTATATGAATAACATGATGTTTTTCAATGGCAAAAATCAATGAATATTGTAAATGCACAAACAGTAATTTCTCCGCATTGCAAGGTGCAATTCTGAAATTTTTTGCTTTTTCCTGCTCCTCTTAGCATGATAAAGAAGATTCAAAGAGAGTGAGATGCCAGCTCCTTTCATTCAGTCAGTAGCTTCAATCATTTCTGGACGTTTTTCAATGGCAAAAATCAATGAATATTGTAAATGCACAAACAGTAATTTCTCCGCATTGCAAGGTGCAATTCTGAAATTTTTTGCTTTTTCCTGCTCCTCTTAGCATGATAAAGAAGATTCAAAGAGAGTGAGATGCCAGATCCTTTCATTCAGTCAGTAGCTTCAAACATTTCTGGTATATGAATAACATGATGTTTTTCAATGGCAAAAATCAATGAATATTGTAAATGCACAAACAGTAATTTCTCCGCATTGCAAGGTGCAATTCTGAAATTTTTTGCTTTTTCCTGCTCCTCTTAGCATGATAAAGAAGATTCAAAGAGAGTGAGATGCCAGCTCCTTTCATTCAGTAAGTAGCTTCAATCATTTCTGGACGTTTTTCAATGGCAAAAATCAATGAATATTGTAAATGCACAAACAGTAATTTCTCCGCATTGCAAGGTGCAATTCTGAAATTTTTTGCTTTTTCCTGCTTCTCTTAGCATGATAAACAAGATTCAAAGAGAGTGAGATGCCAGCTCCTTTCATTCAGTCAGTAGCTTCAATCATTTCTGGACGTTTTTCAATGGCAAAAATCAATGAATATTGTAAATGCACAAACAGTAATTTCTCCGCATTGCAAGGTGCAATTCTGAAATTTTTTGCTTTTTCCTGCTCCTCTAAGCATGATAAAGAAGATTCAAAGAGAGTGAGATGCCAGCTCCTTTCATTCAGTCAGTAGCTTCAATCATTTCTGGACGTTTTTCAATGGCAAAAATCAATGAATATTGTAAATGCACAAACAGTAATTTCTCCGCATTGCAAGGTGCAATTCTGAAATTTTTTGCTTTTTCCTGCTCCTCTTAGCATGATAAACAAGATTCAAAGAGAATGAGATGCCAGCTCCTTTCATTCAGTCAGTAGCTTCAGTCATTTCTGGACGTTTTTCAATGGCAAAAATCAATGAATATTGTAAATGCACAAACAGTAATTTCTCCGCATTGCAAGGTGCAATTCTGAAATTTTTTGCTTTTTCCTGCTCCTCTTAGCATGATAAAGAAGATTCAAAGAGAGTGAAATGCCAGCTCCTTTCATTCAGTCAGTAGCTTCAATCATTTCTGGACGTTTTTCAATGGCAAAAATCAATGAATATTGTAAATGCACAAACAGTAATTTCTCCGCATTGCAAGGTGCAATTCTGAATTTTTTTGCTTTTTCCTGCTCCTCTTAGCATGATAAAGAAGATTCAAAGATAGTGAGATGCCAGCTCCTTTCATTCAGTCAGTAGCTTCAAACATTTCTGGTATATGAATAACATGATGTTTTTCAATGGCAAAAATCAATGAATATTGTAAATGCACAAACAGTAATTTCTCCGCATTGCAAGGTGCAATTTTGAAATTTTTTGCTTTTTCCTGCTCCTCTTAGCATGATAAAGAAGATTCAAAGAGAGTGAGATGCCAGCTCCTTTCATTCAGTCAGTAGCTTCAATCATTTCTGGACGTTTTTCAATGGCAAAAATCAATGAATATTGTAAATGCACAAACAGTAATTTCTCCGCATTGCAAGGTGCAATTCTGAAATTTTTTGCTTTTTCCTGCTCCTCTTAGCATGATAAACAAGATTCAAAGAGAGTGAGATGCCAGCTCCTTTCATTCAGTCAGTAGCTTCAATCATTTCTGGATGTTTTTCAATGGCAAAAATCAATGAATATTGTAAATGCACAAACAGTAATTTCTCCGCATTGCAAGGTGCAATTCTGAAATTTTTTGCTTTTTTCTGCTCCTCTTAGCATGATAAAGAAGATTCAAAGAGAGTGAGATGCCAGCTCCTTTCATTCAGTCAGTAGCTTCAAACATTTCTGGTATATGAATAACATGATGTTTTTCAATGGCAAAAATCAATGAATATTGTAAATGCACAAACAGTAATTTCTCCGCATTGCAAGGTGCAATTCTGAAATTTTTTGCTTTTTCCTGCTCCTCTTAGCATGGTAAAGAAGATTCAAAGAGAGTGAGATGCCAGCTCCTTTCATTCAGTCAGTAGCTTCAAACATTTCTGGTATATGAATAACATGATGTTTTTCAATTTCAAAAATCAATGAATATTGTAAATGCACAAACAGTAATTTCTCCGCATTGCAAGGTGCAATTCTGAAATTTTTTGCTTTTTCCTGCTCCTCTTAGCATGATAAAGAAGATTCAAAGAGAGTGAGATGCCAGCTCCTTTCATTCAGTCAGTAGCTTCAATCATTTCTGGACGTTTTTCAATGGCAAAAATCATTGAATATTGTAAATGCACAAACAGTAATTTCTCCGCATTGCAAGGTGCAATTCTGAAATTTTTTGCTTTTTCCTGCTCCTCTTAGCATGATAAAGAAGATTCAAAGAGAGTGAGATGCCAGCTCCTTTCATTCAGTCAGTAGCTTCAATCATTTCTGGTATATGAATAACATGATGTTTTTCAATGGCAAAAATCAATGAATATTGTAAATGCACAAACAGTAATTTCTCCGCATTGCAAGGTGCAATTCTGAAATTTTTTGCTTTTTCCTGCTCCTCTTAGCATGATAAACAAGATTCAAAGAGAGTGAGATGCCAGCTCCTTTCATTCAGTCAGTAGCTTCAATCATTTCTGGACGTTTTTCAATGGCAAAAATCAATGAATATTGTAAATGCACAAACAGTAATTTCTCCGCATTGCAAGGTGCAATTCTGAAATTTTTTGCTTTTTTCTGCTCCTCTTATCATGATAAAGAAGACTCAAAGAGAGTGAGATGCCAGCTCCTTTCATTCAGTCAGTAGCTTCAAACATTTCTGGACGTTTTTCAATGGCAAAAATCAATGAATATTGTAAATGCACAAACAGTAATTTCTCCGCATTGCAAGGTGCAATTCTGAAATTTTTTGCTTTTTCCTGCTCCTCTTAGCAAGATAAACAAGATTCAAAGAGAGTGAGATGCCAGCTCCTTTCATTCAGTCAGTAGCTTCAATCATTTCTGGACGTTTTTCAATGGCAAAAATCAATGAATATTGTAAATGCACAAACAGTAATTTCTCCGCATTGCAAGGTGCAATTCTGAAATTTTTTGCTTTTTCCTGCTCCTCTTAGCATGATAAAGAAGATTCAAAGAGAGTGAGATGCCAGCTCCTTTCATTCAGTCAGTAGCTTCAATCATTTCTGGACGTTTTTCAATGGCAAAAATCAATGAATATTGTAAATGCACAAACAGTAATTTCTCCGCATTGCAAGGTGCAATTCTGAAATTTTTTGCTTTTTCCTGCTCCTCTTAGCATGATAAAGAAGATTCAAAGAGAGTGAGATGCCAGCTCCTTTCATTCAGTCAGTAGCTTCAATCATTTCTGGACGTTTTTCAATGGCAAAAATCAATGAATATTGTAAATGCACAAACAGTAATTTCTCTGCATTGCAAGGTGCAATTCTGAAATTTTTTGCTTTTTCCTGCTCCTCTTAGCATGATAAAGAAGATTCAAAGAGAGTGAGATGCCAGCTCCTTTCATTCAGTCAGTAGCTTCAAACATTTCTGGTATATGAATAACATGATGTTTTTCAATGGCAAAAATCAATGAATATTGTAAATGCACAAACAGTAATTTCTCCGCATTGCAAGGTGCAATTCTGAAATTTTTTGCTTTTTCCTGCTCCTCTAAGCATGATAAAGAAGATTCAAAGAGAGTGAGATGCCAGCTCCTTTCATTCAGTCAGTAGCTTCAATCATTTCTGGACGTTTTTCAATGGCAAAAATCAATGAATATTGTAAATGCACAAACAGTAATTTCTCCGCATTGCAAGGTGCAATTCTGAAATTTTTTGCTTTTTCCTGCTCCTCTTAGCATGATAAACAAGATTCAAAGAGAATGACATGCCAGCTCCTTTCATTCAGTCAGTAGCTTCAATCATTTCTGGACGTTTTTCAATGGCAAAAATCAATGAATATTGTAAATGCACAAACAGTAATTTCTCCGCATTGCAAGGTGCAATTCTGAAATTTTTTGCTTTTTCCTGCTCCTCTTAGCATGACAAAGAAAATTCAAAGAGAGTGAGATGCCAGCTCCTTTCATTCAG
The DNA here is from genome assembly GCF_046119375.1 of Phyllobates terribilis. Taxonomy (NCBI): domain Eukaryota; kingdom Metazoa; phylum Chordata; class Amphibia; order Anura; family Dendrobatidae; genus Phyllobates; species Phyllobates terribilis. The sequence goes on along the minus strand of NW_027363765.1, from coordinate 405,616 downwards.
TCAGTAGCTTCAAACATTTCTGGTATATGAATAACATGATGTTTTTCAATGGCAAAAATCAATGAATATTGTAAATGCACAAACAGTAATTTCTCCGCATTGCAAGGTGCAATTCTGAAATTTTTTGCTTTTTCCTGCTCCTCTTAGCATGATAAACAAGATTCAAAGAGAGTGAGATGCCAGCTCCTTTCATTCAGTCAGTAGCTTCAATCATTTCTGGACGTTTTTCAATGGCAAAAATCAATGAATATTGTAAATGCACAAACAGTAATTTCTCCGCATTGCAAGGTGCAATTCTGAATTTTTTTGCTTTTTCCTGCTCCTCTTAGCATGATAAAGAAGATTCAAAGATAGTGAGATGCCAGCTCCTTTCATTCAATCAGTAGCTTCAAACATTTCTGGTATATGAATAACATGATGTTTTTCAATGGCAAAAATCAATGAATATTGTAAATGCACAAACAGTAATTTCTCCGCATTGCAAGGTGCAATTTTGAAATTTTTTGCTTTTTCCTGCTCCTCTTAGCATGATAAAGAAGATTCAAAGAGAGTGAGATGCCAGCTCCTTTCATTCAGTCAGTAGCTTCAAACATTTCTGGTATATGAATAACATGATGTTTTTCAATGGCAAAAATCAATGAATATTGTAAATGCACAAACAGTAATTTCTCCGCATTGCAAGGTGCAATTCTGAAATTTTTTGCTTTTTCCTGCTCCTCTTAGCATGATAAAGAAGATTCAAAGAGAGTGAGATGCCAGCTCCTTTCATTCAGTCAGTAGCTTCAATCATTTCTGGACGTTTTTCAATGGCAAAAATCAATGAATATTGTAAATGCACAAACAGTAATTTCTCCGCATTGCAAGGTGCAATTCTGAATTTTTTTGCTTTTTCCTGCTCCTCTTAGCATGATAAAGAAGATTCAAAGATAGTGAGATGCCAGCTCCTTTCATTCAATCAGTAGCTTCAAACATTTCTGGTATATGAATAACATGATGTTTTTCAATGGCAAAAATCAATGAATATTGTAAATGCACAAACAGTAATTTCTCCGCATTGCAAGGTGTAATTTTGAAATTTTTTGCTTTTTCCTGCTCCTCTTAGCATGATAAAGAAGATTCAAAGAGAGTGAGATGCCAGCTCCTTTCATTCAGTCAGTAGCTTCAAACATTTCTGGTATATGAATAACATGATGTTTTTCAATGGCAAAAATCAATGAATATTGTAAATGCACAAACAGTAATTTCTCCGCATTGCAAGGTGCAATTCTGAAATTTTTTGCTTTTTCCTGCTCCTCTTAGCATGATAAAGAAGATTCAAAGAGAGTGAGATGCCAGCTCCTTTCATTCAGTCAGTAGCTTCAATCATTTCTGGACGTTTTTCAATGGCAAAAATCATTGAATATTGTAAATGCACAAACAGTAATTTCTCCGCATTGCAAGGTGCAATTCTGAAATTTTTTGCTTTTTCCTGCTCCTCTTAGCATGATAAAGAAGATTCAAAGAGAGTGAGATGCCAGCTCCTTTCATTCAGTCAGTAGCTTCAATCATTTCTGGTATATGAATAACATGATGTTTTTCAATGGCAAAAATCAATGAATATTGTAAATGCACAAACAGTAATTTCTCCGCATTGCAAGGTGCAATTCTGAAATTTTTTGCTTTTTCCTGCTCCTCTTAGCATGATAAACAAGATTCAAAGAGAGTGAGATGCCAGCTCCTTTCATTCAGTCAGTAGCTTCAATCATTTCTGGACGTTTTTCAATGGCAAAAATCAATGAATATTGTAAATGCACAAACAGTAATTTCTCCGCATTGCAAGGTGCAATTCTGAAATTTTTTGCTTTTTTCTGCTCCTCTTAGCATGATAAAGAAGACTCAAAGAGAGTGAGATGCCAGCTCCTTTCATTCAGTCAGTAGCTTCAAACATTTCTGGACGTTTTTCAATGGCAAAAATCAATGAATATTGTAAATGCACAAACAGTAATTTCTCCGCATTGCAAGGTGCAATTCTGAAATTTTTTGCTTTTTCCTGCTCCTCTTAGCAAGATAAACAAGATTCAAAGAGAGTGAGATGCCAGCTCCTTTCATTCAGTCAGTAGCTTCAATCATTTCTGGACGTTTTTCAATGGCAAAAATCAATGAATATTGTAAATGCACAAACAGTAATTTCTCCGCATTGCAAGGTGCAATTCTGAAATTTTTTGCTTTTTCCTGCTCCTCTTAGCATGATAAAGAAGATTCAAAGAGAGTGAGATGCCAGCTCCTTTCATTCAGTCAGTAGATTCAATCATTTCTGGACGTTTTTCAATGGCAAAAATCAATGAATATTGTAAATGCACAAACAGTATTTTCTCCGCATTGCAAGGTGCAATTCTGAAATTTTTTGCTTTTTCCTGCTCCTCTTAGCATGATAAAGAAGATTCAAAGAGAGTGAGATGCCAGCTCCTTTCATTCAGTCAGTAGCTTCAATCATTTCTGGACGTTTTTCAATGGCAAAAATCAATGAATATTGTAAATGCACAAACAGTAATTTCTCCGCATTGCAAGGTGCAATTCTGAAATTTTTTGCTTTTTCCTGCTCCTCTAAGCATGATAAAGAAGATTCAAAGATAGTGAGATGCCAGCTCCTTTCATTCAGTCAGTAGCTTCAATCATTTCTGGACGTTTTTCAATGGCAAAAATCAATGAATATTGTAAATGCACAAACAGTAATTTCTCCGCATTGCAAGGTGCAATTCTGAAATTTTTTGCTTTTTCCTGCTCCTCTTAGCATGATAAAGACGATTCAAAGAGAGTGAGATGCCAGCTCCTTTCATTCAGTCAGTAGCTTCAAACATTTCTGGTATATGAATAACATGATGTTTTTCAATGGCAAAAATCAATGAATATTGTAAATGCACAAACAGTAATTTCTCCGCATTGCAAGGTGCAATTCTGAAATTTTTTGCTTTTTCCTGCTCCTCTTAGCATGATAAACAAGATTCAAAGAGAGTGAGATGCCAGCTCCTTTCATTCAGTCAGTAGCTTCAATCATTTCTGGACGTTTTTCAATGGCAAAAATCAATGAATATTGTAAATGCACAAACAGTAATTTCTCCGCATTGCAAGGTGCAATTCTGAAATTTTTTGCTTTTTTCTGCTCCTCTTAGCATGATAAAGAAAATTCAAAGAGAGTGAGATGCCAGCTCCTTTCATTCAGTCAGTAGCTTCAAACATTTCTGGTATATGAATAACATGATGTTTTTCAATGGCAAAAATCAATGAATATTGTAAATGCACAAACAGTAATTTCTCCGCATTGCAAGGTGCAATTCTGAAATTTTTTGCTTTTTCCTGCTCCTCTTAGCATGATAAAGAAGATTCAAAGAGAGTGAGATGCCAGCTCCTTTCATTCAGTCAGTAGCTTCAATCATTTCTGGACGTTTTTCAATGGCAAAAATCAATGAATATTGTAAATGCACAAACAGTAATTTCTCCGCATTGCAAGGTGCAATTCTGAAATTTTTTGCTTTTTCCTGCTCCTCTTAGCAAGATAAACAAGATTCAAAGAGAGTGAGATGCCAGCTCCTTTCATTCAGTCAGTAGCTTCAATCATTTCTGGACGTTTTTCAATGGCAAAAATCAATGAATATTGTAAATGCACAAACAGTAATTTCTCCGCATTGCAAGGTGCAATTCTGAAATTTTTTGCTTTTTCCTGCTCCTCTTAGCATGATAAAGAAGATTCAAAGAGAGTGAGATGCCAGCTCCTTTCATTCAGTCAGTAGCTTCAATCATTTCTGGACGTTTTTCAATGGCAAAAATCAATGAATATTGTAAATGCACAAACAGTAATTTCTCCGCATTGCAAGGTGCAATTCTGAAATTTTTTGCTTTTTCCTGCTCCTCTTAGCATGATAAAGAAGATTCAAAGAGAGTGAGATGCCAGCTCCTTTCATTCAGTCAGTAGCTTCAATCATTTCTGGACGTTTTTCAATGGCAAAAATCAATGAATATTGTAAATGCACAAACAGTAATTTCTCCGCATTGCAAGGTGCAATTCTGAAATTTTTTGCTTTTTCCTGCTCCTCTTAGCATGATAAAGAAGATTCAAAGAGAGTGAGATGCCAGCTCCTTTCATTCAGTCAGTAGCTTCAATCATTTCTGGACGTTTTTCAATGGCAAAAATCAATGAATATTGTAAATGCACAAACAGTAATTTCTCCGCATTGCAAGGTGCAATTCTGAAATTTTTTGCTTTTTCCTGCTCCTCTTAGCATGATAAAGAAGATTCAAAGAGAGTGAGATGCCAGCTCCTTTCATTCAGTCAGTAGCTTCAATAATTTCTGGACGTTTTTCAATGGCAAAAATCAATGAATATTGTAAATGCACAAACAGTAATTTCTCCGCATTGCAAGGTGCAATTTTGAAATTTTTTGCTTTTTCCTGCTCCTCTTAGCATGATAAAGAAGATTCAAAGAGAGTGAGATGCCAGCTCCTTTCATTCAGTCAGTAGCTTCAATCATTTCTGGATGTTTTTCAATGGCAAAAATCAATGAATATTGTAAATGCACAAACAGTAATTTCTCCGCATTGCAAGGTGCAATTCTGAAATTTTTTGCTTTTTCCTGCTCCTCTTAGCATGATAAAGAAGATTCAAAGAGAGTGAGATGCCAGCTCCTTTCATTCAGTCAGTAGCTTCAATCATTTCTGGACGTTTTTCAATGGCAAAAATCAATGAATATTGTAAATGCACAAACAGTAATTTCTCCGCATTGCAAGGTGCAATTCTGAAATTTTTTGCTTTTTCCTGCTCCTCTTAGCATGATAAAGAAGATTCAAAGAGAGTGAGATGCCAGCTCCTTTCATTCAGTCAGTAGCTTCAATCATTTCTGGACGTTTTTCAATGGCAAAAATCAATGAATATTGTAAATGCACAAACAGTAATTTCTCCGCATTGCAAGGTGCAATTCTGAAATTTTTTGCTTTTTCCTGCTCCTCTTAGCATGATAAAGAAGATTCAAAGAGAGTGAGATGCCAGCTCCTTTCATTCAGTCAGTAGCTTCAATCATTTCTGGACGTTTTTCAATGGCAAAAATCAATGAATATTGTAAATGCACAAACAGTAATTTCTCCGCATTGCAAGGTGCAATTCTGAAATTTTTTGCTTTTTCCTGCTCCTCTTAGCATGATAAAGAAGATTCAAAGAGAGTGAGATGCCAGCTCCTTTCATTCAGTCAGTAGCTTCAATAATTTCTGGACGTTTTTCAATGGCAAAAATCAATGAATATTGTAAATGCACAAACAGTAATTTCTCCGCATTGCAAGGTGCAATTTTGAAATTTTTTGCTTTTTCCTGCTCCTCTTAGCATGATAAAGAAGATTCAAAGAGAGTGAGATGCCAGCTCCTTTCATTCAGTCAGTAGCTTCAATCATTTCTGGATGTTTTTCAATGGCAAAAATCAATGAATATTGTAAATGCACAAACAGTAATTTCTCCGCATTGCAAGGTGCAATTTTGAAATTTTTTGCTTTTTCCTGCTCCTCTTAGCATGATAAAGAAGATTCAGAGTGAGATGCCAGCTCCTTTCATTCAGTCAGTAGCTTCAAACATTTCTGGTATATGAATAACATGATGTTTTTCAATGGCAAAAATCAATGAATATTGTAAATGCACAAACAGTAATTTCTCCGCATTGCAAGGTGCAATTTTGAAATTTTTTGCTTTTTCCTGCTCCTCTTAGCATGATAAAGAAGATTCAAAGAGAGTGAGATGCCAGCTCCTTTCATTCAGTCAGTAGCTTCAATCATTTCTGGATGTTTTTCAATGGCAAAAATCAATGAATATTGTAAATGCACAAACAGTAATTTCACCGCATTGCAAGGTGCAATTCTGAATTTTTTTGCTTTTTCCTGCTCCTCTTAGCATGATAAACAAGATTCAAAGAGAGTGAGATGCCAGCTCCTTTCATTCAGTCAGTAGCTTCAATCATTTCTGGATGTTTTTCAATGGCAAAAATCAATGAATATTGTAAATGCACAAACAGTAATTTCTCCGCATTGCAAGGTGCAATTCTGAAATTTTTTGCTTTTTTCTGCTCCTCTTAGCATGATAAAGAAGATTCAAAGAGAGTGAGATGCCAGCTCCTTTCATTCAGTCAGTAGCTTCAAACATTTCTGGTATATGAATAACATGATGTTTTTCAATGGCAAAAATCAATGAATATTGTAAATGCACAAACAGTAATTTCTCCGCATTGCAAGGTGCAATTCTGAAATTTTTTGCTTTTTCCTGCTCCTCTTAGCATGATAAAGAAGATTCAAAGAGAGTGAGATGCCAGCTCCTTTCATTCAGTCAGTAGCTTCAATCATTTCTGGACGTTTTTCAATGGCAAAAATCAATGAATATTGTAAATGCACAAACAGTAATTTCTCCGCATTGCAAGGTGCAATTCTGAAATTTTTTGCTTTTTCCTGCTCCTCTTAGCATGATAAAGAAGATTCAAAGAGAGTGAGATGCCAGCTCCTTTCATTCAGTCAGTAGCTTCAATCATTTCTGGACGTTTTTCAATGGCAAAAATCAATGAATATTGTAAATGCACAAACAGTAATTTCTCTGCATTGCAAGGTGCAATTCTGAAAATTTTTGCTTTTTCCTGCTCCTCTTAGCATGATAAAGAAGATTCAAAGAGAGTGAGATGCCAGCTCCTTTCATTCAGTCAGTAGCTTCAAACATTTCTGGTATATGAATAACATGATGTTTTTCAATGGCAAAAATCAATGAATATTGTAAATGCACAAACAGTAATTTCTCTGCATTGCAAGGTGCAATTCTGAAATTTTTTGCTTTTTCCTGCTCCTCTAAGCATGATAAAGAAGATTCAAAGAGAGTGAGATGCCAGCTCCTTTCATTCAGTCAGTAGCTTCAATCATTTCTGGACGTTTTTCAATGGCAAAAATCAATGAATATTGTAAATGCACAAACAGTAATTTCTCCGCATTGCAAGGTGCAATTCTGAAATTTTTTGCTTTTTCCTGCTCCTCTTAGCATGATAAACAAGATTCAAAGAGAATGACATGCCAGCTCCTTTCATTCAGTCAGTAGCTTCAATCATTTCTGGACGTTTTTCAATGGCAAAAATCAATGAATATTGTAAATGCACAAACAGTAATTTCTCCGCATTGCAAGGTGCAATTCTGAAATTTTTTGCTTTTTCCTGCTCCTCTTAGCATGATAAAGAAGATTCAAAGAGAGTGAGATGCCAGCTCCTTTCATTCAGTCAGTAGCTTCAAACATTTCTGGTATATGAATAACATGATGTTTTTCAATGGCAAAAATCAATGAATATTGTAAATGCACAAACAGTAATTTCTAAGCATTGCAAGGTGCAATTCTGAAATTTTTTGCTTTTTCCTGCTCCTCTTAGCATGATAAAGAAGATTCAAAGAGAGTGAGATGCCAGCTCCTTTCATTCAGTCAGTAGCTTCAATCATTTCTGGACGTTTTTCAATGGCAAAAATCAATGAATATTGTAAATGCACAAACAGTAATTTCTCCGCATTGCAAGGTGCAATTCTGAATTTTTTTGCTTTTTCCTGCTCCTCTTAGCATGATAAAGAAGATTCAAAGATAGTGAGATGCCGGCTCCTTTCATTCAGTCAGTAGCTTCAAACATTTCTGGTATATGAATAACATGATGTTTTTCAATGGCAAAAATCAATGAATATTGTAAATGCACAAACAGTAATTTCTCCGCATTGCAAGGTGCAATTTTGAAATTTTTTGCTTTTTCCTGCTCCTCTTAGCATGATAAAGAAGATTCAAAGAGAGTGAGATGCCAGCTCCTTTCATTCAGTCAGTAGCTTCAAACATTTCTGGTATATGAATAACATGATGTTTTTCAATGGCAAAAATCAATGAATATTGTAAATGCACAAACAGTAATTTCTCCGCATTGCAAGGTGCAATTCTGAAATTTTTTGCTTTTTCCTGCTCCTCTTAGCATGATAAAGAAGATTCAAAGAGAGTGAGATGCCAGCTCCTTTCATTCAGTCAGTAGCTTCAATCATTTCTGGACGTTTTTCAATGGCAAAAATCATTGAATATTGTAAATGCACAAACAGTAATTTCTCCACATTGCAAGGTGCAATTCTGAAATTTTTTGCTTTTTCCTGCTCCTCTTAGCATGATAAAGAAGATTCAAAGAGAGTGAGATGCCAGCTCCTTTCATTCAGTCAGTAGCTTCAATCATTTCTGGACGTTTTTCAATGGCAAAAATCAATGAATATTGTAAATGCACAAACAGTAATTTCTCTGCATTGCAAGGTGCAATTCTGAAATTTTTTGCTTTTTCCTGCTCCTCTTAGCATGATAAAGAAGATTCAAAGAGAGTGAGATGCCAGCTCCTTTCATTCAGTCAGTAGCTTCAAACATTTCTGGTATATGAATAACATGATGTTTTTCAATGGCAAAAATCAATGAATATTGTAAATGCACAAACAGTAATTTCTCTGCATTGCAAGGTGCAATTCTGAAATTTTTTGCTTTTTCCTGCTCCTCTAAGCATGATAAAGAAGATTCAAAGAGAGTGAGATGCCAGCTCCTTTCATTCAGTCAGTAGCTTCAATCATTTCTGGACGTTTTTCAATGGCAAAAATCAATGAATATTGTAAATGCACAAACAGTAATTTCTCCGCATTGCAAGGTGCAATTCTGAAATTTTTTGCTTTTTCCTGCTCCTCTTAGCATGATAAACAAGATTCAAAGAGAATGACATGCCAGCTCCTTTCATTCAGTCAGTAGCTTCAATCATTTCTGGACGTTTTTCAATGGCAAAAATCAATGAATATTGTAAATGCACAAACAGTAATTTCTCCGCATTGCAAGGTGCAATTCTGAAATTTTTTGCTTTTTCCTGCTCCTCTTAGCATGATAAACAAGATTCAAAGAGAGTGAGATGCCAGCTCCTTTCATTCAGTCAGTAGCTTCAAACATTTCTGGTATATGAATAACATGATGTTTTTCAATGGCAAAAATCAATGAATATTGTAAATGCACAAACAGTAATTTCTAAGCATTGCAAGGTGCAATTCTGAAATTTTTTGCTTTTTCCTGCTCCTCTTAGCATGATAAAGAAGATTCAAAGAGAGTGAGATGCCAGCTCCTTTCATTCAGTCAGTAGCTTCAATCATTTCTGGACGTTTTTCAATGGCAAAAATCAATGAATATTGTAAATGCACAAACAGTAATTTCTCCGCATTGCAAGGTGCAATTCTGAATTTTTTTGCTTTTTCCTGCTCCTCTTAGCATGATAAAGAAGATTCAAAGATAGTGAGATGCCGGCTCCTTTCATTCAGTCAGTAGCTTCAAACATTTCTGGTATATGAATAACATGATGTTTTTCAATGGCAAAAATCAATGAATATTGTAAATGCACAAACAGTAATTTCTCCGCATTGCAAGGTGCAATTTTGAAATTTTTTGCTTTTTCCTGCTCCTCTTAGCATGATAAAGAAGATTCAAAGAGAGTGAGATGCCAGCTCCTTTCATTCAGTCAGTAGCTTCAAACATTTCTGGTATATGAATAACATGATGTTTTTCAATGGCAAAAATCAATGAATATTGTAAATGCACAAACAGTAATTTCTCCGCATTGCAAGGTGCAATTCTGAAATTTTTTGCTTTTTCCTGCTCCTCTTAGCATGATAAAGAAGATTCAAAGAGAGTGAGATGCCAGCTCCTTTCATTCAGTCAGTAGCTTCAATCATTTCTGGACGTTTTTCAATGGCAAAAATCATTGAATATTGTAAATGCACAAACAGTAATTTCTCCGCATTGCAAGGTGCAATTCTGAAATTTTTTGCTTTTTCCTGCTCCTCTTAGCATGTTAAAGAAGATTCAAAGAGAGTGAGATGCCAGCTCCTTTCATTCAGTCAGTAGCTTCAATCATTTCTGGTATATGAATAACATGATGTTTTTCAATGGCAAAAATCAATGAATATTGTAAATGCACAAACAGTAATTTCTCCGCATTGCAAGGTGCAATTCTGAAATTTTTTGCTTTTTCCTGCTCCTCTTAGCATGATAAACAAGATTCAAAGAGAGTGAGATGCCAGCTCCTTTCATTCAGTCAGTAGCTTCAATCATTTCTGGACGTTTTTCAATGGCAAAAATCAATGAATATTGTAAATGCACAAACAGTAATTTCTCCGCATTGCAAGGTGCAATTCTGAAATTTTTTGCTTTTTTCTGCTCCTCTTAGCATGATAAAGAAGACTCAAAGAGAGTGAGATGCCAGCTCCTTTCATTCAGTCAGTAGCTTCAAACATTTCTGGACGTTTTTCAATGGCAAAAATCAATGAATATTGTAAATGCACAAACAGTAATTTCTCCGCATTGCAAGGTGCAATTCTGAAATTTTTTGCTTTTTCCTGCTCCTCTTAGCAAGATAAACAAGATTCAAAGAGAGTGAGATGCCAGCTCCTTTCATTCAGTCAGTAGCTTCAATCATTTCTGGACGTTTTTCAATGGCAAAAATCAATGAATATTGTAAATGCACAAACAGTAATTTCTCCGCATTGCAAGGTGCAATTCTGAATTTTTTTGCTTTTTCCTGCTCCTCTTAGCATGATAAAGAAGATTCAAAGATAGTGAGATGCCGGCTCCTTTCATTCAGTCAGTAGCTTCAAACATTTCTGGTATATGAATAACATGATGTTTTTCAATGGCAAAAATCAATGAATATTGTAAATGCACAAACAGTAATTTCTCCGCATTGCAAGGTGCAATTTTGAAATTTTTTGCTTTTTCCTGCTCCTCTTAGCATGATAAAGAAGATTCAAAGAGAGTGAGATGCCAGCTCCTTTCATTCAGTCAGTAGCTTCAAACATTTCTGGTATATGAATAACATGATGTTTTTCAATGGCAAAAATCAATGAATATTGTAAATGCACAAACAGTAATTTCTCCGCATTGCAAGGTGCAATTCTGAAATTTTTTGCTTTTTCCTGCTCCTCTTAGCATGATAAAGAAGATTCAAAGAGAGTGAGATGCCAGCTCCTTTCATTCAGTCAGTAGCTTCAATCATTTCTGGACGTTTTTCAATGGCAAAAATCATTGAATATTGTAAATGCACAAACAGTAATTTCTCCGCATTGCAAGGTGCAATTCTGAAATTTTTTGCTTTTTCCTGCTCCTCTTAGCATGATAAAGAAGATTCAAAGAGAGTGAGATGCCAGCTCCTTTCATTCAGTCAGTAGCTTCAATCATTTCTGGACGTTTTTCAATGGCAAAAATCAATGAATATTGTAAATGCACAAACAGTAATTTCTCTGCATTGCAAGGTGCAATTCTGAAATTTTTTGCTTTTTCCTGCTCCTCTTAGCATGATAAAGAAGATTCAAAGAGAGTGAGATGCCAGCTCCTTTCATTCAGTCAGTAGCTTCAAACATTTCTGGTATATGAATAACATGATGTTTTTCAATGGCAAAAATCAATGAATATTGTAAATGCACAAACAGTAATTTCTCTGCATTGCAAGGTGCAATTCTGAAATTTTTTGCTTTTTCCTGCTCCTCTAAGCATGATAAAGAAGATTCAAAGAGAGTGAGATGCCAGCTCCTTTCATTCAGTCAGTAGCTTCAATCATTTCTGGACGTTTTTCAATGGCAAAAATCAATGAATATTGTAAATGCACAAACAGTAATTTCTCCGCATTGCAAGGTGCAATTCTGAAATTTTTTGCTTTTTCCTGCTCCTCTTAGCATGATAAACAAGATTCAAAGAGAATGACATGCCAGCTCCTTTCATTCAGTCAGTAGCTTCAATCATTTCTGGACGTTTTTCAATGGCAAAAATCAATGAATATTGTAAATGCACAAACAGTAATTTCTCCGCATTGCAAGGTGCAATTCTGAAATTTTTTGCTTTTTCCTGCTCCTCTTAGCATGATAAACAAGATTCAAAGAGAGTGAGATGCCAGCTCCTTTCATTCAGTCAGTAGCTTCAAACATTTCTGGTATATGAATAACATGATGTTTTTCAATGGCAAAAATCAATGAATATTGTAAATGCACAAACAGTAATTTCTAAGCATTGCAAGGTGCAATTCTGAAATTTTTTGCTTTTTCCTGCTCCTCTTAGCATGATAAAGAAGATTCAAAGAGAGTGAGATGCCAGCTCCTTTCATTCAGTCAGTAGCTTCAATCATTTCTGGACGTTTTTCAATGGCAAAAATCAATGAATATTGTAAATGCACAAACAGTAATTTCTCCGCATTGCAAGGTGCAATTCTGAATTTTTTTGCTTTTTCCTGCTCCTCTTAGCATGATAAAGAAGATTCAAAGATAGTGAGATGCCGGCTCCTTTCATTCAGTCAGTAGCTTCAAACATTTCTGGTATATGAATAACATGATGTTTTTCAATGGCAAAAATCAATGAATATTGTAAATGCACAAACAGTAATTTCTCCGCATTGCAAGGTGCAATTTTGAAATTTTTTGCTTTTTCCTGCTCCTCTTAGCATGATAAAGAAGATTCAAAGAGAGTGAGATGCCAGCTCCTTTCATTCAGTCAGTAGCTTCAAACATTTCTGGTATATGAATAACATGATGTTTTTCAATGGCAAAAATCAATGAATATTGTAAATGCACAAACAGTAATTTCTCCGCATTGCAAGGTGCAATTCTGAAATTTTTTGCTTTTTCCTGCTCCTCTTAGCATGATAAAGAAGATTCAAAGAGAGTGAGATGCCAGCTCCTTTCATTCAGTCAGTAGCTTCAATCATTTCTGGACGTTTTTCAATGGCAAAAATCATTGAATATTGTAAATGCACAAACAGTAATTTCTCCGCATTGCAAGGTGCAATTCTGAAATTTTTTGCTTTTTCCTGCTCCTCTTAGCATGTTAAAGAAGATTCAAAGAGAGTGAGATGCCAGCTCCTTTCATTCAGTCAGTAGCTTCAATCATTTCTGGTATATGAATAACATGATGTTTTTCAATGGCAAAAATCAATGAATATTGTAAATGCACAAACAGTAATTTCTCCGCATTGCAAGGTGCAATTCTGAAATTTTTTGCTTTTTCCTGCTCCTCTTAGCATGATAAACAAGATTCAAAGAGAGTGAGATGCCAGCTCCTTTCATTCAGTCAGTAGCTTCAATCATTTCTGGACGTTTTTCAATGGCAAAAATCAATGAATATTGTAAATGCACAAACAGTAATTTCTCCGCATTGCAAGGTGCAATTCTGAAATTTTTTGCTTTTTTCTGCTCCTCTTAGCATGATAAAGAAGACTCAAAGAGAGTGAGATGCCAGCTCCTTTCATTCAGTCAGTAGCTTCAAACATTTCTGGACGTTTTTCAATGGCAAAAATCAATGAATATTGTAAATGCACAAACAGTAATTTCTCCGCATTGCAAGGTGCAATTCTGAAATTTTTTGCTTTTTCCTGCTCCTCTTAGCAAGATAAACAAGATTCAAAGAGAGTGAGATGCCAGCTCCTTTCATTCAGTCAGTAGCTTCAATCATTTCTGGACGTTTTTCAATGGCAAAAATCAATGAATATTGTAAATGCACAAACAGTAATTTCTCCGCATTGCAAGGTGCAATTCTGAAATTTTTTGCTTTTTCCTGCTCCTCTTAGCATGATAAAGAAGATTCAAAGAGAGTGAGATGCCAGCTCCTTTCATTCAGTCAGTAGCTTCAATCATTTCTGGACGTTTTTCAATGGCAAAAATCAATGAATATTGTAAATGCACAAACAGTAATTTCTCCGCATTGCAAGGTGCAATTCTGAAATTTTTTGCTTTTTCCTGCTCCTCTTAGCATGATAAAGAAGATTCAAAGAGAGTGAGATGCCAGCTCCTTTCATTCAGTCAGTAGCTTCAATCATTTCTGGACGTTTTTCAATGGCAAAAATCAATGAATATTGTAAATGCACAAACAGTAATTTCTCCGCATTGCAAGGTGCAATTCTGAAATTTTTTGCTTTTTCCTGCTCCTCTTAGCATGATAAAGAAGATTCAAAGAGAGTGAGATGCCAGCTCCTTTCATTCAGTCAGTAGCTTCAAACATTTCTGGTATATGAATAACATGATGTTTTTCAATGGCAAAAATCAATGAATATTGTAAATGCACAAACAGTAATTTCTCCGCATTGCAAGGTGCAATTCTGAAATTTTTTGCTTTTTCCTGCTCCTCTAAGCATGATAAAGAAGATTCAAAGATAGTGAGATGCCAGCTCCTTTCATTCAGTCAGTAGCTTCAATCATTTCTGGACGTTTTTCAATGGCAAAAATCAATGAATAGTGTAAATGCACAAACAGTAATTTCTCCGCATTGCAAGGTGCAATTCTGAAATTTTTTGCTTTTTCCTGCTCCTCTTAGCATGATAAAGAAGATTCAAAGAGAGTGAGATGCCAGCTCCTTTCATTCAGTCAGTAGCTTCAAACATTTCTGGTATATGAATAACATGATGTTTTTCAATGGCAAAAATCAATGAATATTGTAAATGCACAAACAGTAATTTCTCCGCATTGCAAGGTGCAATTCTGAAATTTTTTGCTTTTTCCTGCTCCTCTTAGCATGATAAACAAGATTCAAAGAGAGTGAGATGCCAGCTCCTTTCATTCAGTCAGTAGCTTCAATCATTTCTGGACGTTTTTCAATGGCAAAAATCAATGAATATTGTAAATGCACAAACAGTAATTTCTCCGCATTGCAAGGTGCAATTCTGAAATTTTTTGCTTTTTCCTGCTCCTCTTAGCATGATAAAGAAGATTCAAAGAGAGTGAGATGCCAGCTCCTTTCATTCAGTCAGTAGCTTCAATCATTTCTGGACGTTTTTCAATGGCAAAAATCAATGAATATTGTAAATGCACAAACAGTAATTTCTCCGCATTGCAAGGTGCAATTCTGAAATTTTTTGCTTTTTCCTGCTCCTCTTAGCATGATAAAGAAGATTCAAAGAGAGTGAGATGCCAGCTCCTTTCATTCAGTCAGTAGCTTCAAACATTTCTGGTATATGAATAACATGATGTTTTTCAATGGCAAAAATCAATGAATATTGTAAATGCACAAACATTAATTTCTCCGCATTGCAAGGTGCAATTCTGAAATTTTTTGCTTTTTCCTGCTCCTCTTAGCATGATAAAGAAGATTCAAAGAGAGTGAGATGCCAGCTCCTTTCATTCAGTCAGTAGCTTCAATCATTTCTGGACGTTTTTCAATGGCAAAAATCAATGAATATTGTAAATGCACAAACAGTAATTTCTCCGCATTGCAAGGTGCAATTCTGAAATTTTTTGCTTTTTCCTGCTCCTCTTAGCATGATAAAGAAGATTCAAAGAGAGTGAGATGCCAGCTCCTTTCATTCAGTCAGTAGCTTCAATCATTTCTGGTATATGAATAACATGATGTTTTTCAATGGCAAAAATCAATGAATATTGTAAATGCACAAACAGTAATTTCTCCGCATTGCAAGGTGCAATTCTGAAATTTTTTGCTTTTTCCTGCTCCTCTAAGCATGATAAAGAAGATTCAAAGATAGTGAGATGCCAGCTCCTTTCATTCAGTCAGTAGCTTCAATCATTTCTGGACGTTTTTCAATGGCAAAAATCAATGAATAGTGTAAATGCACAAACAGTAATTTCTCCGCATTGCAAGGTGCAATTCTGAAATTTTTTGCTTTTTCCTGCTCCTCTTAGCATGATAAAGAAGATTCAAAGAGAGTGAGATGCCAGCTCCTTTCATTCAGTCAGTAGCTTCAAACATTTCTGGTATATGAATAACATGATGTTTTTCAATGGCAAAAATCAATGAATATTGTAAATGCACAAACAGTAATTTCTCCGCATTTCAAGGTGCAATTCTGAAATTTTTTGCTTTTTCCTGCTCCTCTTAGCATGATAAACAAGATTCTAAGAGAGTGAGATGCCAGCTCCTTTCATTCAGTCAGTAGCTTCAATCATTTCTGGACGTTTTTCAATGGCAAAAATCAATGAATATTGTAAATGCACAAACAGTAATTTCTCCGCATTGCAAGGTGCAATTCTGAAATTTTTTGCTTTTTTCTGCTCCTCTTAGCATGATAAAGAAAATTCAAAGAGAGTGAGATGCCAGCTCCTTTCATTCAGTCAGTAGCTTCAAACATTTCTGGTATATGAATAACATGATGTTTTTCAATGGCAAAAATCAATGAATATTGTAAATGCACAAACAGTAATTTCTCCACATTGCAAGGTGCAATTCTGAAATTTTTTGCTTTTTCCTGCTCCTCTTAGCATGATAAAGAAGATTCAAAGAGAGTGAGATGCCAGCTCCTTTCATTCAGTCAGTAGCTTCAATCATTTCTGGACGTTTTTCAATGGCAAAAATCAATGAATATTGTAAATGCACAAACAGTAATTTCTCCGCATTGCAAGGTGCAATTCTGAAATTTTTTGCTTTTTCCTGCTCCTCTTAGCATGATAAAGAAGATTCAAAGAGAGTGAGATGCCAGCTCCTTTCATTCAGTCAGTAGCTTCAATCATTTCTGGACGTTTTTCAATGGCAAAAATCAATGAATATTGTAAATGCACAAACAGTAATTTCTCCGCATTGCAAGGTGCAATTCTGAAATTTTTTGCTTTTTCCTGCTCCTCTTAGCATGATAAAGAAGATTCAAAGAGAGTGAGATGCCAGCTCCTTTCATTCAGTCAGTAGCTTCAATCATTTCTGGACGTTTTTCAATGGCAAAAATCAATGAATATTGTAAATGCACAAACAGTAATTTCTCCGCATTGCAAGGTGCAATTCTGAAATTTTTTGCTTTTTCCTGCTCCTCTTAGCATGATAAAGAAGATTCAAAGAGAGTGAGATGCCAGCTCCTTTCATTCAGTCAGTAGCTTCAAACATTTCTGGTATATGAATAACATGATGTTTTTCAATGGCAAAAATCAATGAATATTGTAAATGCACAAACAGTAATTTCTCCGCATTGCAAGGTGCAATTTTGAAATTTTTTGCTTTTTCCTGCTCCTCTTAGCATGATAAAGAAGATTCAAAGAGAGTGAGATGCCAGCTCCTTTCATTCAGTCAGTAGCTTCAATCATTTCTGGACGTTTTTCAATGGCAAAAATCAATGAATATTGTAAATGCACAAACAGTAATTTCTCCGCATTGCAAGGTGCAATTCTGAATTTTTTTGCTTTTTCCTGCTCCTCTTAGCATGATAAACAAGATTCAAAGAGAGTGAGATGCCAGATCCTTTCATTCAGTCAGTAGCTTCAATCATTTCTGGATGTTTTTCAATGGCAAAAATCAATGAATATTGTAAATGCACAAACAGTAATTTCTCCGCATTGCAAGGTGCAATTCTGAAATTTTTTGCTTTTTTCTGCTCCTCTTAGCATGATAAAGAAGATTCAAAGAGAGTGAGATGCCAGCTCCTTTCATTCAGTCAGTAGCTTCAAACATTTTTGGTATATGAATAACATGATGTTTTTCAATGGCAAAAATCAATGAATATTGTAAATGCACAAACAGTAATTTCTCCGCATTGCAAGGTGCAATTCTGAAATTTTTTGCTTTTTCCTGCTCCTCTAAGCATGATAAAGAAGATTCAAAGAGAGTGAGATGCCAGCTCCTTTCATTCAGTCAGTAGCTTCAATCATTTCTGGACGTTTTTCAATGGCAAAAATCAATGAATATTGTAAATGCACAAACAGTAATTTCTCCGCATTGCAAGGTGCAATTCTGAAATTTTTTGCTTTTTCCTGCTCCTCTTAGCATGATAAACAAGATTCAAAGAGAATGAGATGCCAGCTCCTTTCATTCAGTCAGTAGCTTCAATCATTTCTGGACGTTTTTCAATGGCAAAAATCAATGAATATTGTAAATGCACAAACAGTAATTTCTCCGCATTGCAAGGTGCAATTCTGAAATTTTTTGCTTTTTCCTGCTCCTCTTAGCATGATAAAGAAGATTCAAAGAGAGTGAGATGTCAGCTCCTTTCATTCAGTCAGTAGCTTCAAACATTTCTGGTATATGAATAACATGATGTTTTTCAATGGCAAAAATCAATGAATATTGTAAATGCACAAACAGTAATTTCTCCGCATTGCAAGGTGCAATTCTGAAATTTTTTGCTTTTTCCTGCTCCTCTTAGCATGATAAAGAAGATTCAAAGAGAGTGAGATGCCAGCTCCTTTCATTCAGTCAGTAGCTTCAATCATTTCTGGACGTTTTTCAATGGCAAAAATCAATGAATATTGTAAATGCACAAACAGTAATTTCTCCGCATTGCAAGGTGCAATTCTGAATTTTTTTGCTTTTTCCTGCTCCTCTTAGCATGATAAAGAAGATTCAAAGAGAGTGAGATGCCAGCTCCTTTCATTCAGTCAGTAGCTTCAAACATTTCTGGTATATGAATAACATGATGTTTTTCAATGGCAAAAATCAATGAATATTGTAAATGCACAAACAGTAATTTCTCCGCATTGCAAGGTGCAATTTTGAAATTTTTTGCTTTTTCCTGCTCCTCTTAGCATGATAAAGAAGATTCAAAGAGAGTGAGATGCCAGCTCCTTTCATTCAGTCAGTAGCTTCAATCATTTCTGGACGTTTTTCAATGGCAAAAATCAATGAATATTGTAAATGCACAAACAGTAATTTCTCCGCATTGCAAGGTGCAATTCTGAAATTTTTTGCTTTTTCCTGCTCCTCTTAGCATGATAAACAAGATTCAAAGAGAGTGAGATGCCAGCTCCTTTCATTCAGTCAGTAGCTTCAATCATTTCTGGATGTTTTTCAATGGCAAAAATCAATGAATATTGTAAATGCACAAACAGTAATTTCTCCGCATTGCAAGGTGCAATTCTGAAATTTTTTGCTTTTTTCTGCTCCTCTTAGCATGATAAAGAAGATTCAAAGAGAGTGAGATGCCAGCTCCTTTCATTCAGTCAGTAGCTTCAAACATTTCTGGTATATGAATAACATGATGTTTTTCAATGGCAAAAATCAATGAATATTGTAAATGCACAAACAGTAATTTCTCCGCATTGCAAGGTGCAATTCTGAAATTTTTTGCTTTTTCCTGCTCCTCTTAGCATGATAAAGAAGACTCAAAGAGAGTGAGATGCCAGCTCCTTTCATTCAGTCAGTAGCTTCAAACATTTCTGGTATATGAATAACATGATGTTTTTCAATGGCAAAAATCAATGAATATTGTAAATGCACAAACAGTAATTTCTCCGCATTGCAAGGTGCAATTCTGAAATTTTTTGCTTTTTCCTGCTCCTCTTAGCATGATAAAGAAGATTCAAAGAGAGTGAGATGCCAGCTCCTTTCATTCAGTCAGTAGCTTCAATCATTTCTGGACGTTTTTCAATGGCAAAAATCATTGAATATTGTAAATGCACAAACAGTAATTTCTCCGCATTGCAAGGTGCAATTCTGAAATTTTTTGCTTTTTCCTGCTCCTCTTAGCATGATAAAGAAGATTCAAAGAGAGTGAGATGCCAGCTCCTTTCATTCAGTCCGTAGCTTCAATCATTTCTGGTATATGAATAACATGATGTTTTTCAATGGCAAAAATCAATGAATATTGTAAATGCACAAACAGTAATTTCTCCGCATTGCAAGGTGCAATTCTGAATTTTTTGCTTTTTCCTGCTCCTCTAAGCATGATAAAGAAGATTCAAAGAGAGTGAGATGCCAGCTCCTTTCATTCAGTCAGTAGCTTCAATCATTTCTGGACGTTTTTCAATGGCAAAAATCAATGAATATTGTAAATGCACAAACAGTAATTTCTCCGCATTGCAAGGTGCAATTCTGAATTTTTTTGCTTTTTCCTGCTCCTCTTAGCATGATAAAGAAGATTCAAAGAGAGTGAGATGCCAGCTCCTTTCATTCAGTCAGTAGCTTCAAACATTTCTGGTATATG
The DNA here is from genome assembly GCF_046119375.1 of Phyllobates terribilis. NCBI lineage: Eukaryota > Metazoa > Chordata > Amphibia > Anura > Dendrobatidae > Phyllobates > Phyllobates terribilis. The sequence continues at coordinate 385,715 of NW_027363765.1, read as the reverse complement.
AATAACATGATGTTTTTCAATGGCAAAAATCAATGAATATTGTAAATGCACAAACAGTAATTTCTCCGCATTGCAAGGTGCAATTTTGAAATTTTTTGCTTTTTCCTGCTCCTCTTAGCATGATAAAGAAGATTCAAAGAGAGTGAGATGCCAGCTCCTTTCATTCAGTCAGTAGCTTCAATCATTTCTGGACGTTTTTCAATGGCAAAAATCAATGAATATTGTAAATGCACAAACAGTAATTTCTCCGCATTGCAAGGTGCAATTCTGAATTTTTTTGCTTTTTCCTGCTCCTCTTAGCATGATAAACAAGATTCAAAGAGAGTGAGATGCCAGATCCTTTCATTCAGTCAGTAGCTTCAATCATTTCTGGATGTTTTTCAATGGCAAAAATCAATGAATATTGTAAATGCACAAACAGTAATTTCTCCGCATTGCAAGGTGCAATTCTGAAATTTTTTGCTTTTTTCTTCTCCTCTTAGCATGATAAAGAAGATTCAAAGAGAGTGAGATGCCAGCTCCTTTCATTCAGTCAGTAGCTTCAAATATTTCTGGTATATGAATAACATGATGTTTTTCAATGGCAAAAATCAATGAATATTGTAAATGCACAAACAGTAATTTCTCCGCATTGCAAGGTGCAATTCTGAAATTTTTTGCTTTTTCCTGCTCCTCTAAGCATGATAAAGAAGATTCAAAGAGAGTGAGATGCCAGCTCCTTTCATTCAGTCAGTAGCTTCAATCATTTCTGGACGTTTTTCAATGGCAAAAATCAATGAATATTGTAAATGCACAAACAGTAATTTCTCCGCATTGCAAGGTGCAATTCTGAAATTTTTTGCTTTTTCCTGCTCCTCTTAGCATGATAAACAAGATTCAAAGAGAATGAGATGCCAGCTCCTTTCATTCAGTCAGTAGCTTCAATCATTTCTGGACGTTTTTCAATGGCAAAAATCAATGAATATTGTAAATGCACAAACAGTAATTTCTCCGCATTGCAAGGTGCAATTCTGAAATTTTTTGCTTTTTCCTGCTCCTCTTAGCATGATAAACAAGATTCAAAGAGAATGAGATGCCAGCTCCTTTCATTCAGTCAGTAGCTTCAATCATTTCTGGACGTTTTTCAATGGCAAAAATCAATGAATATTGTAAATGCACAAACAGTAATTTCTCCGCATTGCAAGGTGCAATTCTGAAATTTTTTGCTTTTTCCTGCTCCTCTTAGCATGATAAAGAAGATTCAAAGAGAGTGAGATGTCAGCTCCTTTCATTCAGTCAGTAGCTTCAAACATTTCTGGTATATGAATAACATGATGTTTTTCAATGGCAAAAATCAATGAATATTGTAAATGCACAAACAGTAATTTCTCCGCATTGCAAGGTGCAATTCTGAAATTTTTTGCTTTTTCCTGCTCCTCTTAGCATGATAAAGAAGATTCAAAGAGAGTGAGATGCCAGCTCCTTTCATTCAGTCAGTAGCTTCAATCATTTCTGGACGTTTTTCAATGGCAAAAATCATTGAATATTGTAAATGCACAAACAGTAATTTCTCCGCATTGCAAGGTGCAATTCTGAAATTTTTTGCTTTTTCCTGCTCCTCTTAGCATGATAAAGAAGATTCAAAGAGAGTGAGATGCCAGCTCCTTTCATTCAGTCCGTAGCTTCAATCATTTCTGGTATATGAATAACATGATGTTTTTCAATGGCAAAAATCAATGAATATTGTAAATGCACAAACAGTAATTTCTCCGCATTGCAAGGTGCAATTCTGAATTTTTTGCTTTTTCCTGCTCCTCTAAGCATGATAAAGAAGATTCAAAGAGAGTGAGATGCCAGCTCCTTTCATTCAGTCAGTAGCTTCAATCATTTCTGGACGTTTTTCAATGGCAAAAATCAATGAATATTGTAAATGCACAAACAGTAATTTCTCCGCATTGCAAGGTGCAATTCTGAATTTTTTTGCTTTTTCCTGCTCCTCTTAGCATGATAAACAAGATTCAAAGAGAGTGAGATGCCAGATCCTTTCATTCAGTCAGTAGCTTCAATCATTTCTGGATGTTTTTCAATGGCAAAAATCAATGAATATTGTAAATGCACAAACAGTAATTTCTCCGCATTGCAAGGTGCAATTCTGAAATTTTTTGCTTTTTCCTGCTCCTCTTAGCATGATAAAGAAGATTCAAAGAGAGTGAGATGCCAGCTCCTTTCATTCAGTCAGTAGCTTCAAACATTTCTGGTATATGAATAACATGATGTTTTTCAATGTCAAAAATCAATGAATATTGTAAATGCACAAACAGTAATTTCTCCGCATTGCAAGGTGCAATTTTGAAATTTTTTGCTTTTTCCTGCTCCTCTTAGCATGATAAAGAAGATTCAAAGAGAGTGAGATGCCAGCTCCTTTCATTCAGTCAGTAGCTTCAAACATTTCTGGTATATGAATAACATGATGTTTTTCAATGTCAAAAATCAATGAATATTGTAAATGCACAAACAGTAATTTCTCCGCATTGCAAGGTGCAATTTTGAAATTTTTTGCTTTTTCCTGCTCCTCTTAGCATGATAAAGAAGATTCAAAGAGAGTGAGATGCCAGCTCCTTTCATTCAGTCAGTAGCTTCAATCATTTCTGGACGTTTTTCAATGGCAAAAATCAATGAATATTGTAAATGCACAAACAGTAATTTCTCCGCATTGCAAGGTGCAATTCTGAATTTTTTTGCTTTTTCCTGCTCCTCTTAGCATGATAAACAAGATTCAAAGAGAGTGAGATGCCAGATCCTTTCATTCAGTCAGTAGCTTCAATCATTTCTGGATGTTTTTCAATGGCAAAAATCAATGAATATTGTAAATGCACAAACAGTAATTTCTCCGCATTGCAAGGTGCAATTCTGAAATTTTTTGCTTTTTCCTGCTCCTCTTAGCATGATAAAGAAGATTCAAAGAGAGTGAGATGCCAGCTCCTTTCATTCAGTCAGTAGCTTCAAACATTTCTGGTATATGAATAACATGATGTTTTTCAATGTCAAAAATCAATGAATATTGTAAATGCACAAACAGTAATTTCTCCGCATTGCAAGGTGCAATTTTGAAATTTTTTGCTTTTTCCTGCTCCTCTTAGCATGATAAAGAAGATTCAAAGAGAGTGAGATGCCAGCTCCTTTCATTCAGTCAGTAGCTTCAATCATTTCTGGACGTTTTTCAATGGCAAAAATCAATGAATATTGTAAATGCACAAACAGTAATTTCTCCGCATTGCAAGGTGCAATTCTGAATTTTTTTGCTTTTTCCTGCTCCTCTTAGCATGATAAACAAGATTCAAAGAGAGTGAGATGCCAGATCCTTTCATTCAGTCAGTAGCTTCAATCATTTCTGGATGTTTTTCAATGGCAAAAATCAATGAATATTGTAAATGCACAAACAGTAATTTCTCCGCATTGCAAGGTGCAATTTTGAAATTTTTTGCTTTTTCCTGCTCCTCTTAGCATGATAAAGAAGATTCAAAGAGAGTGAGATGCCAGCTCCTTTCATTCAGTCAGTAGCTTCAATCATTTCTGGACGTTTTTCAATGGCAAAAATCAATGAATATTGTAAATGCACAAACAGTAATTTCTCCGCATTGCAAGGTGCAATTCTGAATTTTTTTGCTTTTTCCTGCTCCTCTTAGCATGATAAACAAGATTCAAAGAGAGTGAGATGCCAGATCCTTTCATTCAGTCAGTAGCTTCAATCATTTCTGGATGTTTTTCAATGGCAAAAATCAATGAATATTGTAAATGCACAAACAGTAATTTCTCCGCATTGCAAGGTGCAATTCTGAAATTTTTTGCTTTTTTCTGCTCCTCTTAGCATGATAAAGAAGATTCAAAGAGAGTGAGATGCCAGCTCCTTTCATTCAGTCAGTAGCTTCAAACATTTCTGGTATATGAATAACATGATGTTTTTCAATGGCAAAAATCAATGAATATTGTAAATGCACAAACAGTAATTTCTCCGCATTGCAAGGTGCAATTCTGAAATTTTTTGCTTTTTCCTGCTCCTCTAAGCATGATAAAGAAGATTCAAAGAGAGTGAGATGCCAGCTCCTTTCATTCAGTCAGTAGCTTCAATCATTTCTGGACGTTTTTCAATGGCAAAAATCAATGAATATTGTAAATGCACAAACAGTAATTTCTCCGCATTGCAAGGTGCAATTCTGAAATTTTTTGCTTTTTCCTGCTCCTCTTAGCATGATAAACAAGATTCAAAGAGAATGAGATGCCAGCTCCTTTCATTCAGTCAGTAGCTTCAATCATTTCTGGACGTTTTTCAATGGCAAAAATCAATGAATATTGTAAATGCACAAACAGTAATTTCTCCGCATTGCAAGGTGCAATTCTGAAATTTTTTGCTTTTTCCTGCTCCTCTTAGCATGATAAAGAAGATTCAAAGAGAGTGAGATGCCAGCTCCTTTCATTCAGTCAGTAGCTTCAAACATTTCTGGTATATGAATAACATGATGTTTTTCAATGGCAAAAATCAATGAATATTGTAAATGCACAAACAGTAATTTCTCCGCATTGCAAGGTGCAATTCTGAAATTTTTTGCTTTTTCCTGCTCCTCTTAGCATGATAAAGAAGATTCAAAGAGAGTGAGATGCCAGCTCCTTTCATTCAGTCAGTAGCTTCAATCATTTCTGGACGTTTTTCAATGGCAAAAATCAATGAATATTGTAAATGCACAAACAGTAATTTCTCCGCATTGCAAGGTGCAATTCTGAATTTTTTTGCTTTTTCCTGCTCCTCTTAGCATGATAAAGAAGATTCAAAGAGAGTGAGATGCCAGCTCCTTTCATTCAGTCAGTAGCTTCAATCATTTCTGGACGTTTTTCAATGGCAAAAATCAATGAATATTGTAAATGCACAAACAGTAATTTCTCCGCATTGCAAGGTGCAATTCTGAATTTTTTTGCTTTTTCCTGCTCCTCTTAGCATGATAAAGAAGATTCAAAGAGAGTGAGATGCCAGCTCCTTTCATTCAGTCAGTAGCTTCAAACATTTCTGGTATATGAATAACATGATGTTTTTCAATGGCAAAAATCAATGAATATTGTAAATGCACAAACAGTAATTTCTCCGCATTGCAAGGTGCAATTTTGAAATTTTTTGCTTTTTCCTGCTCCTCTTAGCATGATAAAGAAGATTCAAAGAGAGTGAGATGCCAGCTCCTTTCATTCAGTCAGTAGCTTCAATCATTTCTGGACGTTTTTCAAAGGCAAAAATCAATGAATATTGTAAATGCACAAACAGTAATTTCTCCGCATTGCAAGGTGCAATTCTGAAATTTTTTGCTTTTTCCTGCTCCTCTTAGCATGATAAACAAGATTCAAAGAGAGTGAGATGCCAGCTCCTTTCATTCAGTCAGTAGCTTCAATCATTTCTGGATGTTTTTCAATGGCAAAAATCAATGAATATTGTAAATGCACAAACAGTAATTTCTCCGCATTGCAAGGTGCAATTCTGAAATTTTTTGCTTTTTTCTGCTCCTCTTAGCATGATAAAGAAGATTCAAAGAGAGTGAGATGCCAGCTCCTTTCATTCAGTCAGTAGCTTCAAACATTTCTGGTATATGAATAACATGATGTTTTTCAATGGCAAAAATCAATGAATATTGTAAATGCACAAACAGTAATTTCTCCGCATTGCAAGGTGCAATTCTGAAATTTTTTGCTTTTTCCTGCTCCTCTTAGCATGATAAAGAAGACTCAAAGAGAGTGAGATGCCAGCTCCTTTCATTCAGTCAGTAGCTTCAAACATTTCTGGTATATGAATAACATGATGTTTTTCAATGGCAAAAATCAATGAATATTGTAAATGCACAAACAGTAATTTCTCCGCATTGCAAGGTGCAATTCTGAAATTTTTTGCTTTTTCCTGCTCCTCTTAGCATGATAAAGAAGATTCAAAGAGAGTGAGATGCCAGCTCCTTTCATTCAGTCAGTAGCTTCAATCATTTCTGGACGTTTTTCAATGGCAAAAATCATTGAATATTGTAAATGCACAAACAGTAATTTCTCCGCATTGCAAGGTGCAATTCTGAAATTTTTTGCTTTTTCCTGCTCCTCTTAGCATGATAAAGAAGATTCAAAGAGAGTGAGATGCCAGCTCCTTTCATTCAGTCCGTAGCTTCAATCATTTCTGGTATATGAATAACATGATGTTTTTCAATGGCAAAAATCAATGAATATTGTAAATGCACAAACAGTAATTTCTCCGCATTGCAAGGTGCAATTCTGAATTTTTTGCTTTTTCCTGCTCCTCTAAGCATGATAAAGAAGATTCAAAGAGAGTGAGATGCCAGCTCCTTTCATTCAGTCAGTAGCTTCAATCATTTCTGGACGTTTTTCAATGGCAAAAATGAATGAATATTGTAAATGCACAAACAGTAATTTCTCCGCATTGCAAGGTGCAATTCTGAAATTTTTTGCTTTTTCCTGCTCCTCTTAGCATGATAAAGAAGATTCAAAGAGAGTGAGATGCCAGCTCCTTTCATTCAGTCAGTAGCTTCAATCATTTCTGGACGTTTTTCAATGGCAAAAATCTATGAATATTGTAAATGCACAAACAGTAATTTCTCCGCATTGCAAGGTGCAATTCTGAAATTTTTTGCTTTTTCCTGCTCCTCTTAGCATGATAAAGAAGATTCAAAGAGAGTGAGATGCCAGCTCCTTTCATTCAGTCAGTAGCTTCAAACATTTCTGGTATATGAATAACATGATGTTTTTCAATGGCAAAAATCACTGAATATTGTAAATGCACAAACAGTAATTTCTCCGCATTGCAAGGTGCAATTCTGAAGTTTTTTGCTTTTTCCTGCTCCTCTAAGCATGATAAAGAATATTCAAAGAGAGTGAGATGCCAGCTCCTTTCATTCAGTCAGTAGCTTCAATCATTTCTGGACGTTTTTCAATGGCAAAAATCAATGAATATTGTAAATGCACAAACAGTAATTTCTCCGCATTGCAAGGTGCAATTCTGAAATTTTTTGCTTTTTCCTGCTCCTCTTAGCATGATAAACAAGATTCAAAGAGAGTGAGATGCCAGCTCCTTTCATTCAGTCAGTAGCTTCAATCATTTCTGGACGTTTTTCAATGGCAAAAATCAATGAATATTGTAAATGCACAAACAGTAATTTCTCCGCATTGCAAGGTGCAATTCTGAAATTTTTTGCTTTTTCCTGCTCCTCTTAGCATGATAAAGAAGATTCAAAGAGAGTGAGATGCCAGCTCCTTTCATTCAGTCAGTAGCTTCAAACATTTCTGGTATATGAATAACATGATGTTTTTCAATGGCAAAAATCACTGAATATTGTAAATGCACAAACAGTAATTTCTCCGCATTGCAATCTGCAATTCTGAAATTTTTTGCTTTTTCCTGCTCCTCTTAGCATGATAAAGAAGATTCAAAGAGAGTGAGATGCCAGCTCCTTTCATTCAGTCAGTAGCTTCAATCATTTCTGGACGTTTTTCAATGGCAAAAATCAATGAATATTGTAAATGCACAAACAGTAATTTCTCCGCATTGCAAGGTGCAATTCTGAAATTTTTTGCTTTTTCCTGCTCCTCTTAGCATGATAAAGAAGATTCAAAGAGAGTGAGATGCCAGCTCCTTTCATTCAGTCAGTAGCTTCAAACATTTCTGGTATATGAATAACATGATGTTTTTCAATGGCAAAAATCAATGAATATTGTAAATGCACAAACAGTAATTTCTCCGCATTGCAAGGTGCAATTCTGAAATTTTTTGCTTTTTCCTGCTCCTCTAAGCATGATAAAGAAGATTCAAAGAGAGTGAGATGCCAGCTCCTTTCATTCAGTCAGTAGCTTCAATCATTTCTGGACGTTTTTCAATGGCAAAAATCAATGAATATTGTAAATGCACAAACAGTAATTTCTCCGCATTGCAAGGTGCAATTCTGAAATTTTTTGCTTTTTCCTGCTCCTCTTAGCATGATAAACAAGATTCAAAGAGAGTGAGATGCCAGCTCCTTTCATTCAGTCAGTAGCTTCAATCATTTCTGGACGTTTTTCAATGGCAAAAATCAATGAATATTGTAAATGCACAAACAGTAATTTCTCCGCATTGCAAGGTGCAATTCTGAAATTTTTTGCTTTTTCCTGCTCCTCTTAGCATGATAAAGAAGATTCAAAGAGAGTGAGATGCCAGCTCCTTTCATTCAGTCAGTAGCTTCAAACATTTCTGGTATATGAATAACATGATGTTTTTCAATGGCAAAAATCACTGAATATTGTAAATGCACAAACAGTAATTTCTCCGCATTGCAATCTGCAATTCTGAAATTTTTTGCTTTTTCCTGCTCCTCTTAGCATGATAAAGAAGATTCAAAGAGAGTGAGATGCCAGCTCCTTTCATTCAGTCAGTAGCTTCAATCATTTCTGGACGTTTTTCAATGGCAAAAATCAATGAATATTGTAAATGCACAAACAGTAATTTCTCCGCATTGCAAGGTGCAATTCTGAAATTTTTTGCTTTTTCCTGCTCCTCTTAGCATGATAAAGAAGATTCAAAGAGAGTGAGATGCCAGCTCCTTTCATTCAGTCAGTAGCTTCAAACATTTCTGGTATATGAATAACATGATGTTTTTCAATGGAAAAAATCACTGAATATTGTAAATGCACAAACAGTAATTTCTCCGCATTGCAAGGTGCAATTCTGAAGTTTTTTGCTTTTTCCTGCTCCTCTAAGCATGATAAAGAAGATTCAAAGAGAGTGAGATGCCAGCTCCTTTCATTCAGTCAGTAGCTTCAATCATTTCTGGACGTTTTTCAATGGCAAAAATCAATGAATATTGTAAATGCACAAACAGTAATTTCTCCGCATTGCAAGGTGCAATTCTGAAATTTTTTGCTTTTTCCTGCTCTTCTTAGCATGATAAACAAGATTCAAAGAGAGTGAGATGCCAGCTCCTTTCATTCAGTCAGTAGCTTCAATCATTTCTGGACGTTTTTCAATGGCAAAAATCAATGAATATTGTAAATGCACAAACAGTAATTTCTCCGCATTGCAAGGTGCAATTCTGAAATTTTTTGCTTTTTCCTGCTCCTCTTAGCATGATAAAGAAGATTCAAAGAGAGTGAGATGCCAGCTCCTTTCATTCAGTCAGTAGCTTCAAACATTTCTGGTATATGAATAACATGATGTTTTTCAATGGCAAAAATCACTGAATATTGTAAATGCACAAACAGTAATTTCTCCGCATTGCAATCTGCAATTCTGAAATTTTTTGCTTTTTCCTGCTCCTCTTAGCATGATAAAGAAGATTCAAAGAGAGTGAGATGCCAGCTCCTTTCATTCAGTCAGTAGCTTCAATCATTTCTGGACGTTTTTCAATGGCAAAAATCAATGAATATTGTAAATGCACAAACAGTAATTTCTCCGCATTGCAAGGTGCAATTCTGAAATTTTTTGCTTTTTCCTGCTCCTCTTAGCATGATAAAGAAGATTCAAAGAGAGTGAGATGCCAGCTCCTTTCATTCAGTCAGTAGCTTCAAACATTTCTGGTATATGAATAACATGATGTTTTTCAATGGCAAAAATCAATGAATATTGTAAATGCACAAACAGTAATTTCTCCGCATTGCAAGGTGCAATTCTGAAATTTTTTGCTTTTTCCTGCTCCTCTAAGCATGATAAAGAAGATTCAAAGAGAGTGAGATGCCAGCTCCTTTCATTCAGTCAGTAGCTTCAATCATTTCTGGACGTTTTTCAATGGCAAAAATCAATGAATATTGTAAATGCACAAACAGTAATTTCTCCGCATTGCAAGGTGCAATTCTGAAATTTTTTGCTTTTTCCTGCTCCTCTTAGCATGATAAACAAGATTCAAAGAGAATGAGATGCCAGCTCCTTTCATTCAGTCAGTAGCTTCAATCATTTCTGGACGTTTTTCAATGGCAAAAATCAATGAATATTGTAAATGCACAAACAGTAATTTCTCCGCATTGCAAGGTGCAATTCTGAAATTTTTTGCTTTTTCCTGCTCCTCTTAGCATGATAAAGAAGATTCAAAGAGAGTGAGATGCCAGCTCCTTTCATTCAGTCAGTAGCTTCAAACATTTCTGGTATATGAATAACATGATGTTTTTCAATGGCAAAAATCAATGAATATTGTAAATGCACAAACAGTAATTTCTCCGCATTGCAAGGTGCAATTCTGAAATTTTTTGCTTTTTCCTGCTCCTCTTAGCATGATAAAGAAGATTCAAAGAGAGTGAGATGCCAGCTCCTTTCATTCAGTCAGTAGCTTCAATCATTTCTGGACGTTTTTCAATGGCAAAAATCAATGAATATTGTAAATGCACAAACAGTAATTTCTCCGCATTGCAAGGTGCAATTCTGAATTTTTTTGCTTTTTCCTGCTCCTCTTAGCATGATAAAGAAGATTCAAAGAGAGTGAGATGCCAGCTCCTTTCATTCAGTCAGTAGCTTCAAACATTTCTGGTATATGAATAACATGATGTTTTTCAATGGCAAAAATCAATGAATATTGTAAATGCACAAACAGTAATTTCTCCGCATTGCAAGTGCAATTTTGAAATTTTTTGCTTTTTCCTGCTCCTCTTTGCATGATAAAGAAGATTCAAAGAGAGTGAGATGCCAGCTCCTTTCATTCAGTCAGTAGCTTCAATCATTTCTGGACGTTTTTCAATGGCAAAAATCAATGAATATTGTAAATGCACAAACAGTAATTTCTCCGCATTGCAAGGTGCAATTCTGAAATTTTTTGCTTTTTCCTGCTCCTCTTAGCATGATAAACAAGATTCAAAGAGAGTGAGATGCCAGCTCCTTTCATTCAGTCAGTAGCTTCAATCATTTCTAGATGTTTTTCAATGGCAAAAATCAATGAATATTGTAAATGCACAAACAGTAATTTCTCCGCATTGCAAGGTGCAATTCTGAAATTTTTTGCTTTTTTCTGCTCCTCTTAGCATGATAAAGAAGATTCAAAGAGAGTGAGATGCCAGCTCCTTTCATTCAGTCAGTAGCTTCAAACATTTCTGGTATATGAATAACATGATGTTTTTCAATGGCAAAAATCAATGAATATTGTAAATGCACAAACAGTAATTTCTCCGCATTGCAAGGTGCAATTCTGAAATTTTTTGCTTTTTCCTGCTCCTCTAAGCATGATAAAGAAGATTCAAAGAGAGTGAGATGCCAGCTCCTTTCATTCAGTCAGTAGCTTCAATCATTTCTGGACGTTTTTCAATGGCAAAAATCAATGAATATTGTAAATGCACAAACAGTAATTTCTCCGCATTGCAAGGTGCAATTCTGAAATTTTTTGCTTTTTCCTGCTCCTCTTAGCATGATAAACAAGATTCAAAGAGAATGAGATGCCAGCTCCTTTCATTCAGTCAGTAGCTTCAATCATTTCTGGACGTTTTTCAATGGCAAAAATCAATGAATATTGTAAATGCACAAACAGTAATTTCTCCGCATTGCAAGGTGCAATTCTGAAATTTTTTGCTTTTTCCTGCTCCTCTTAGCATGATAAAGAAGATTCAAAGAGAGTGAGATGCCAGCTCCTTTCATTCAGTCAGTAGCTTCAAACATTTCTGGTATATGAATAACATGGTTTTTCAATGGCAAAAATCAATGAATATTGTAAATGCACAAACAGTAATTTCTCCGCATTGCAAGGTGCAATTCTGAAATTTTTTGCTTTTTCCTGCTCCTCTTAGCATGATAAAGAAGATTCAAAGAGAGTGAGATGCCAGCTCCTTTCATTCAGTCAGTAGCTTCAAACATTTCTGGTATATGAATAACATGATGTTTTTCAATGGCAAAAATCAATGAATATTGTAAATGCACAAACAGTAATTTCTCCGCATTGCAAGGTGCAATTTTGAAATTTTTTGCTTTTTCCTGCTCCTCTTAGCATGATAAAGAAGATTCAAAGAGAGTGAGATGCCAGCTCCTTTCATTCAGTCAGTACTTTCAATCATTTCTGGACGTTTTTCAATGGCAAAAATCAATGAATATTGTAAATGCACAAACAGTAATTTCTCCGCATTGCAAGGTGCAATTCTGAAATTTTTTGCTTTTTCCTGCTCCTCTTAGCATGATAAACAACATTCAAAGAGAGTGAGATGCCAGCTCCTTTCATTCAGTCAGTAGCTTCAATCATTTCTGGATGTTTTTCAATGGCAAAAATCAATGAATATTGTAAATGCACAAACAGTAATTTCTCCGCATTGCAAGGTGCAATTCTGAAATTTTTTGCTTTTTTCTGCTCCTCTTAGCATGATAAAGAAGATTCAAAGAGAGTGAGATGCCAGCTCCTTTCATTCAGTCAGTAGCTTCAAACATTTCTGGTATATGAATAACATGATGTTTTTCAATGGCAAAAATCAATGAATATTGTAAATGCACAAACAGTAATTTCTCCGCATTGCAAGGTGCAATTCTGAAATTTTTTGCTTTTTCCTGCTCCTCTTAGCATGATAAAGAAGACTCAAAGAGAGTGAGATGCCAGCTCCTTTCATTCAGTCAGTAGCTTCAAACATTTCTGGTATATGAATAACATGATGTTTTTCAATGGCAAAAATCAATGAATATTGTAAATGCACAAACAGTAATTTCTCCGCATTGCAAGGTGCAATTCTGAAATTTTTTGCTTTTTCCTGCTCCTCTTAGCATGATAAAGAAGATTCAAAGAGAGTGAGATGCCAGCTCCTTTCATTCAGTCAGTAGCTTCAATCATTTCTGGACGTTTTTCAATGGCAAAAATCATTGAATATTGTAAATGCACAAACAGTAATTTCTCCGCATTGCAAGGTGCAATTCTGAAATTTTTTGCTTTTTCCTGCTCCTCTTAGCATGATAAAGAAGATTCAAAGAGAGTGAGATGCCAGCTCCTTTCATTCAGTCCGTAGCTTCAATCATTTCTGGTATATGAATAACATGATGTTTTTCAATGGCAAAAATCAATGAATATTGTAAATGCACAAACAGTAATTTCTCCGCATTGCAAGGTGCAATTCTGAAATTTTTTGCTTTTTCCTGCTCCTCTAAGCATGATAAAGAAGATTCAAAGAGAGTGAGATGCCAGCTCCTTTCATTCAGTCAGTAGCTTCAATCATTTCTGGACGTTTTTCAATGGCAAAAATCAATGAATATTGTAAATGCACAAACAGTAATTTCTCCGCATTGCAAGGTGCAATTCTGAAATTTTTTGCTTTTTCCTGCTCCTCTTAGCATGATAAACAAGATTCAAAGAGAGTGAGATGCCAGCTCCTTTCATTCAGTCAGTAGCTTCAATCATTTCTGGACGTTTTTCAATGGCAAAAATCAATGAATATTGTAAATGCACAAACAGTAATTTCTCCGCATTGCAAGGTGCAATTCTGAAATTTTTTGCTTTTTCCTGCTCCTCTTAGCATGATAAAGAAGATTCAAAGAGAGTGAGATGCCAGCTCCTTTCATTCAGTCAGTAGCTTCAAACATTTCTGGTATATGAATAACATGATGTTTTTCAATGGCAAAAATCACTGAATATTGTAAATGCACAAACAGTAATTTCTCCGCATTGCAATCTGCAATTCTGAAATTTTTTGCTTTTTCCTGCTCCTCTTAGCATGATAAAGAAGATTCAAAGAGAGTGAGATGCCAGCTCCTTTCATTCAGTCAGTAGCTTCAATCATTTCTGGACGTTTTTCAATGGCAAAAATCAATGAATATTGTAAATGCACAAACAGTAATTTCTCCGCATTGCAAGGTGCAATTCTGAAATTTTTTGCTTTTTCCTGCTCCTCTTAGCATGATAAACAAGATTCAAAGAGAATGAGATGCCAGCTCCTTTCATTCAGTCAGTAGCTTCAATCATTTCTGGACGTTTTTCAATGGCAAAAATCAATGAATATTGTAAATGCACAAACAGTAATTTCTCCGCATTGCAAGGTGCAATTCTGAAATTTTTTGCTTTTTCCTGCTCCTCTTAGCATGATAAAGAAGATTCAAAGAGAGTGAGATGCCAGCTCCTTTCATTCAGTCAGTAGCTTCAAACATTTCTGGTATATGAATAACATGGTTTTTCAATGGCAAAAATCAATGAATATTGTAAATGCACAAACAGTAATTTCTCCGCATTGCAAGGTGCAATTCTGAAATTTTTTGCTTTTTCCTGCTCCTCTTAGCATGATAAAGAAGATTCAAAGAGAGTGAGATGCCAGCTCCTTTCATTCAGTCAGTAGCTTCAAACATTTCTGGTATATGAATAACATGATGTTTTTCAATGGCAAAAATCAATGAATATTGTAAATGCACAAACAGTAATTTCTCCGCATTGCAAGGTGTAATTTTGAAATTTTTTGCTTTTTCCTGCTCCTCTTAGCATGATAAAGAAGATTCAAAGAGAGTGAGATGCCAGCTCCTTTCATTCAGTCAGTAGCTTCAATCATTTCTGGACGTTTTTCAATGGCAAAAATCAATGAATATTGTAAATGCACAAACAGTAATTTCTCCGCATTGCAAGGTGCAATTCTGAAATTTTTTGCTTTTTCCTGCTCCTCTTAGCATGATAAACAAGATTCAAAGAGAGTGAGATGCCAGCTCCTTTCATTCAGTCAGTAGCTTCAATCATTTCTGGATGTTTTTCAATGGCAAAAATCAATGAATATTGTAAATGCACAAACAGTAATTTCTCCGCATTGCAAAGTGCAATTCTGAAATTTTTTGCTTTTTTCTGCTCCTCTTAGCATGATAAAGAAGATTCAAAGAGAGTGAGATGCCAGCTCCTTTCATTCAATCAGTAGCTTCAAACATTTCTGGTATATGAATAACATGATGTTTTTCAATGGCAAAAATCAATGAATATTGTAAATGCACAAACAGTAATTTCTCCGCATTGCAAGGTGCAATTCTGAAATTTTTTGCTTTTTCCTGCTCCTCTTAGCATGATAAAGAAGATTCAAAGAGAGTGAGATGCCAGCTCCTTTCATTCAGTCCGTAGCTTCAATCATTTCTGGTATATGAATAACATGATGTTTTTCAATGGCAAAAATCAATGAATATTGTAAATGCACAAACAGTAATTTCTCCGCACTGCAAGGTGCAATTCTGAAATTTTTTGCTTTTTCCTGCTCCTCTAAGCATGATAAAGAAGATTCAAAGAGAGTGAGATGCCAGCTCCTTTCATTCAGTCAGTAGCTTCAATGATTTCTGGACGTTTTTCAATGGCAAAAATCAATGAATATTGTAAATGCACAAACAGTAATTTCTCCGCATTGCAAGGTGCAATTCTGAAATTTTTTGCTTTTTCCTGCTCCTCTTAGCATGATAAACAAGATTCAAAGAGAGTGAGATGCCAGCTCCTTTCATTCAGTCAGTAGCTTCAATCATTTCTGGACGTTTTTCAATGGCAAAAATCAATGAATATTGTAAATGCACAAACAGTAATTTCTCCGCATTGCAAGGTGCAATTCTGAAATTTTTTGCTTTTTCCTGCTCCTCTTAGCATGATAAAGAAGATTCAAAGAGAGTGAGATGCCAGCTCCTTTCATTCAGTCAGTAGCTTCAAACATTTCTGGTATATGAATAACATGATGTTTTTCAATGGCAAAAATCACTGAATATTGTAAATGCACAAACAGTAATTTCTCCGCATTGCAATCTGCAATTCTGAAATTTTTTGCTTTTTCCTGCTCCTCTTAGCATGATAAAGAAGATTCAAAGAGAGTGAGATGCCAGCTCCTTTCATTCAGTCAGTAGCTTCAATCATTTCTGGACGTTTTTCAATGGCAAAAATCAATGAATATTGTAAATGCACAAACAGTAATTTCTCCGCATTGCAAGGTGCAATTCTGAAATTTTTTGCTTTTTCCTGCTCCTCTTAGCATGATAAAGAAGATTCAAAGAGAGTGAGATGCCAGCTCCTTTCATTCAGTCAGTAGCTTCAAACATTTCTGGTATATGAATAACATGATGTTTTTCAATGGCAAAAATCAATGAATATTGTAAATGCACAAACAGTAATTTCTCCGCATTGCAAGGTGCAATTCTGAAATTTTTTGCTTTTTCCTGCTCCTCTTAGCATGATAAAGAAGATTCAAAGAGAGTGAGATGCCAGCTCCTTTCATTCAGTAAGTAGCTTCAATCATTTCTGGACGTTTTTCAATGGCAAAAATCAATGAATATTGTAAATGCACAAACAGTAATTTCTCCGCATTGCAAGGTGCAATTCTGAAATTTTTTGCTTTTTCCTGCTCCTCTTAGCATGATAAACAAGATTCAAAGAGAGTGAGATGCCAGCTCCTTTCATTCAGTCAGTAGCTTCAATCATTTCTGGACGTTTTTCAATGGCAAAAATCAATGAATATTGTAAATGCACAAACAGTAATTTCTCCGCATTGCAAGGTGCAATTCTGAAATTTTTTGCTTTTTCCTGCTCCTCTTAGCATGATAAAGAAGATTCAAAGAGAGTGAGATTCCAGCTCCTTTCATTCAGTCAGTAGCTTCAAACATTTCTGGTATATGAATAACATGATATTTTTCAATGGCAAAAAACAATGAATATTGTAAATGCACAAACAGTAATTTCTCCGCATTGAAAGGTGCAATTCTGAAATTTTTTGCTTTTTCCTGCTCCTCTTAGCATGATAAAGAAGATTCAAAGAGAGTGAGATGCCAGCTCCTTTCATTCAGTCAGTAGCTTCAATCATTTCTGGACGTTTTTCAATGGCAAAAATCAATGAATATTGTAAATGCACAAACAGTAATTTCTCCGCATTGCAAGGTGCAATTCTGAAATTTTTTGCTTTTTCCTGCTCCTCTTAGCATGATAAACAAGATTCAAAGAGAGTGAGATGCCAGCTCCTTTCATTCAGTCAGTAGCTTCAATCATTTCTGGACGTTTTTCAATGGCAAAAATCAATGAATATTGTAAATGCACAAACAGTAATTTCTCCGCATTGCAAGGTGCAATTCTGAAATTTTTTGCTTTTTTCTGCTCCTCTTAGCATGATAAAGAAGATTCAAAGAGAGTGAGATGCCAGCTCCTTTCATTCAGTCAGTAGCTTCAATAATTTCTGGACGTTTTTCAATGGCAAAAATCATTGAATATTGTAAATGCACAAACAGTAATTTCTCCGCATTGCAAGGTGCAATTCTGAAATTTTTTGCTTTTTCCTGCTCCTCTTAGCATGATAAAGAAGATTCAAAGAGAGTGAGATGCCAGCTCCTTTCATTCAGTCAGTAGCTTCAATCATTTCTGGTATATGAATAACGATGTTTTTCAATGGCAAAAATCAATGAATATTGTAAATGCACAAACAGTAATTTCTCCGCATTGCAAGGTGCAATTCTGAAATTTTTTGCTTTTTCCTGCTCCTCTTAGCATGATAAACAAGATTCAAAGAGAGTGAGATGCCAGCTCCTTTCATTCAGTCAGTAGCTTCAATCATTTCTGGACGTTTTTCAATGGCAAAAATCAATGAATATTGTAAATGCACAAACAGTAATTTCTCCGCATTGCAAGGTGCAATTCTGAAATTTTTTGCTTTTTTCTGCTCCTCTTAGCATGATAAAGAAGACTCAAAGAGAGTGAGATGCCAGCTCCTTTCATTCAGTCAGTAGCTTCAAACATTTCTGGACGTTTTTCAATGTCAAAAATCAATGAATATTGTAAATGCACAAACAGTAATTTCTCCGCATTGCAAGGTGCAATTCTGAAATTTTTTGCTTTTTCCTGCTCCTCTTAGCAAGATAAACAAGATTCAAAGAGAGTGAGATGCCAGCTCCTTTCATTCAGTCAGTAGCTTCAATCATTTCTGGACGTTTTTCAATGGCAAAAATCAATGAATATTGTAAATGCACAAACAGTAATTTCTCCGCATTGCAAGGTGCAATTCTGAAATTTTTTGCTTTTTCCTGCTCCTCTTAGCATGATAAAGAAGATTCAAAGAGAGTGAGATGCCAGCTCCTTTCATTCAGTCAGTAGCTTCAATCATTTCTGGACGTTTTTCAATGGCAAAAATCAATGAATATTGTAAATGCACAAACAGTAATTTCTCCGCATTGCAAGGTGCAATTCTGAAATTTTTTGCTTTTTCCTGCTCCTCTTAGCATGATAAAGAAGATTCAAAGAGAGTGAGATGCCAGCTCCTTTCATTCAGTCAGTAGCTTCAATCATTTCTGGACGTTTTTCAATGGCAAAAATCAATGAATATTGTAAATGCACAAACAGTAATTTCTCCGCATTGCAAGGTGCAATTCTGAAATTTTTTGCTTTTTCCTGCTCCTCTTAGCATGATAAAGAAGATTCAAAGAGAGTGAGATGCCAGCTCCTTTCATTCAGTCAGTAGCTTCAAACATTTCTGGTATATGAATAACATGATGTTTTTCAATGGCAAAAATCAATGAATATTGTAAATGCACAAACAGTAATTTCTCCGCATTGCAAGGTGCAATTCTGAAATTTTTTGCTTTTTCCTGCTCCTCTTAGCATGATAAAGAAGATTCAAAGAGAGTGAGATGCCAGCTCCTTTCATTCAGTCAGTAGCTTCAATCATTTCTGGACGTTTTTCAATGGCAAAAATCAATGAATATTGTAAATGCACAAACAGTAATTTCTCCGCATTGCAAGGTGCAATTCTGAAATTTTTTGCTTTTTCCTGCTCCTCTTAGCATGATAAAGAAGATTCAAAGAGAGTGAGATGCCAGCTCCTTTCATTCAGTCAGTAGCTTCAATCATTTCTGGTATATGAATAACATGATGTTTTTCAATGGCAAAAATCAATGAATATTGTAAATGCACAAACAGTAATTTCTCCGCATTGCAAGGTGCAATTCTGAAATTTTTTGCTTTTTCCTGCTCCTCTAAGCATGATAAAGAAGATTCAAAGATAGTGAGATGCCAGCTCCTTTCATTCAGTCAGTAGCTTCAATCATTTCTGGACGTTTTTCAATGGCAAAAATCAATGAATAGTGTAAATGCACAAACAGTAATTTCTCCGCATTGCAAGGTGCAATTCTGAAATTTTTTGCTTTTTCCTACTCCTCTTAGCATGATAAAGAAGATTCAAAGAGAGTGAGATGCCAGCTCCTTTCATTCAGTCAGTAGCTTCAAACATTTCTGGTATATGAATAACATGATGTTTTTCAATGGCAAAAATCAATGAATATTGTAAATGCACAAACAGTAATTTCTCCGCATTGCAAGGTGCAATTCTGAAATTTTTTGCTTTTTCCTGCTCCTCTTAGCATGATAAACAAGATTCAAAGAGAGTGAGATGCCAGCTCCTTTCATTCAGTCAGTAGCTTCAATCATTTCTGGACGTTTTTCAATGGCAAAAATCAATGAATATTGTAAATGCACAAACAGTAATTTCTCCGCATTGCAAGGTGCAATTCTGAAATTTTTTGCTTTTTTCTGCTCCTCTTAGCATGATAAAGAAAATTCAAAGAGAGTGAGATGCCAGCTCCTTTCATTCAGTCAGTAGCTTCAAACATTTCTGGTATATGAATAACATGATGTTTTTCAATGGCAAAAATCAATGAATATTGTAAATGCACAAACAGTAATTTCTCCGCATTGCAAGGTGCAATTCTGAAATTTTTTGCTTTTTCCTGCTCCTCTTAGCATGATAAAGAAGATTCAAAGAGAGTGAGATGCCAGCTCCTTTCATTCAGTCAGTAGCTTCAATCATTTCTGGACGTTTTTCAATGGCAAAAATCAATGAATATTGTAAATGCACAAACAGTAATTTCTCCGCATTGCAAGGTGCAATTCTGAAATTTTTTGCTTTTTCCTGCTCCTCTTAGCAAGATAAACAAGATTCAAAGAGAGTGAGATGCCAGCTCCTTTCATTCAGTCAGTAGCTTCAATCATTTCTGGACGTTTTTCAATGGCAAAAATCAATGAATATTGTAAATGCACAAACAGTAATTTCTCCGCATTGCAAGGTGCAATTCTGAAATTTTTTGCTTTTTCCTGCTCCTCTTAGCATGATAAAGAAGATTCAAAGAGAGTGAGATGCCAGCTCCTTTCATTCAGTCAGTAGCTTCAATCATTTCTGGACGTTTTTCAATGGCAAAAATCAATGAATATTGTAAATGCACAAACAGTAATTTCTCCGCATTGCAAGGTGCAATTCTGAAATTTTTTGCTTTTTCCTGCTCCTCTTAGCATGATAAAGAAGATTCAAAGAGAGTGAGATGCCAGCTCCTTTCATTCAGTCAGTAGCTTCAATCATTTCTGGACGTTTTTCAATGGCAAAAATCAATGAATATTGTAAATGCACAAACAGTAATTTCTCCGCATTGCAAGGTGCAATTCTGAAATTTTTTGCTTTTTCCTGCTCCTCTTAGCATGATAAAGAAGATTCAAAGAGAGTGAGATGCCAGCTCCTTTCATTCAGTCAGTAGCTTCAAACATTTCTGGTATATGAATAACATGATGTTTTTCAATGGCAAAAATCAATGAATATTGTAAATGCACAAACAGTAATTTCTCCGCATTGCAAGGTGCAATTTTGAAATTTTTTGCTTTTTCCTGCTCCTCTTAGCATGATAAAGAAGATTCAAAGAGAGTGAGATGCCAGCTCCTTTCATTCAGTCAGTAGCTTCAATCATTTCTGGACGTTTTTCAATGGCAAAAATCAATGAATATTGTAAATGCACAAACAGTAATTTCTCCGCATTGCAAGGTGCAATTCTGAATTTTTTTGCTTTTTCCTGCTCCTCTTAGCATGATAAACAAGATTCAAAGAGAGTGAGATGCCAGATCCTTTCATTCAGTCAGTAGCTTCAATCATTTCTGGATGTTTTTCAATGGCAAAAATCAATGAATATTGTAAATGCACAAACAGTAATTTCTCCGCATTGCAAGGTGCAATTCTGAAATTTTTTGCTTTTTTCTGCTCCTCTTAGCATGATAAAGAAGATTCAAAGAGAGTGAGATGCCAGCTCCTTTCATTCAGTCAGTAGCTTCAAACATTTCTGGTATATGAATAACATGATGTTTTTCAATGGCAAAAATCAATGAATATTGTAAATGCACAAACAGTAATTTCTCCGCATTGCAAGGTGCAATTCTGAAATTTTTTGCTTTTTCCTGCTCCTCTAAGCATGATAAAGAAGATTCAAAGAGAGTGAGATGCCAGCTCCTTTCATTCAGTCAGTAGCTTCAATCATTTCTGGACGTTTTTCAATGGCAAAAATCAATGAATATTGTAAATGCACAAACAGTAATTTCTCCGCATTGCAAGGTGCAATTCTGAAATTTTTTGCTTTTTCCTGCTCCTCTTAGCATGATAAACAAGATTCAAAGAGAATGAGATGCCAGCTCCTTTCATTCAGTCAGTAGCTTCAATCATTTCTGGACGTTTTTCAATGGCAAAAATCAATGAATATTGTAAATGCACAAACAGTAATTTCTCCGCATTGCAAGGTGCAATTCTGAATTTTTTTGCTTTTTCCTGCTCCTCTTAGCATGATAAAGAAGATTCAAAGAGAGTGAGATGCCAGCTCCTTTCATTCAGTCAGTAGCTTCAAACATTTCTGGTATATGAATAACATGATGTTTTTCAATGGCAAAAATCAATGAATATTGTAAATGCACAAACAGTAATTTCTCCGCATTGCAAGGTGCAATTCTGAAATTTTTTGCTTTTTCCTGCTCCTCTTAGCATGATAAAGAAGATTCAAAGAGAGTGAGATGCCAGCTCCTTTCATTCAGTCAGTAGCTTCAATCATTTCTGGACGTTTTTCAATGGCAAAAATCAATGAATATTGTAAATGCACAAACAGTAATTTCTCCGCATTGCAAGGTGCAATTCTGAATTTTTTTGCTTTTTCCTGCTCCTCTTAGCATGATAAAGAAGATTCAAAGAGAGTGAGATGCCAGCTCCTTTCATTCAGTCAGTAGCTTCAAACATTTCTGGTATATGAATAACATGATGTTTTTCAATGGCAAAAATCAATGAATATTGTAAATGCACAAACAGTAATTTCTCCGCATTGCAAGGTGCAATTTTGAAATTTTTTGCTTTTTCCTGCTCCTCTTAGCATGATAAAGAAGATTCAAAGAGAGTGAGATGCCAGCTCCTTTCATTCAGTCAGTAGCTTCAATCATTTCTGGACGTTTTTCAATGGCAAAAATCAATGAATATTGTAAATGCACAAACAGTAATTTCTCCGCATTGCAAGGTGCAATTCTGAAATTTTTTGCTTTTTCCTGCTCCTCTTAGCATGATAAACAAGATTCAAAGAGAGTGAGATGCCAGCTCCTTTCATTCAGTCAGTAGCTTCAATCATTTCTGGATGTTTTTCAATGGCAAAAATCAATGAATATTGTAAATGCACAAACAGTAATTTCTCCGCATTGCAAGGTGCAATTCTGAAATTTTTTGCTTTTTTCTGCTCCTCTTAGCATGATAAAGAAGATTCAAAGAGAGTGAGATGCCAGCTCCTTTCATTCAGTCAGTAGCTTCAAACATTTCTGGTATATGAATAACATGATGTTTTTCAATGGCAAAAATCATTGAATATTGTAAATGCACAAACAGTAATTTCTCCGCATTGCAAGGTGCAATTCTGAAATTTTTTGCTTTTTCCTGCTCCTCTTAGCATGATAAAGAAGACTCAAAGAGAGTGAGATGCCAGCTCCTTTCATTCAGTCAGTAGCTTCAAACATTTCTGGTATATGAATAACATGATGTTTTTCAATGGCAAAAATCAATGAATATTGTAAATGCACAAACAGTAATTTCTCCGCATTGCAAGGTGCAATTCTGAAATTTTTTGCTTTTTCCTGCTCCTCTTAGCATGATAAACAAGATTCAAAGAGAGTGAGATGCCAGCTCCTTTCATTCAGTCAGTAGCTTCAATCATTTCTGGACGTTTTTCAAAGGCAAAAATCATTGAATATTGTAAATGCACAAACAGTAATTTCTCCGCATTGCAAGGTGCAATTCTGAAATTTTTTGCTTTTTCCTGCTCCTCTTAGCATGATAAAGAAGATTCAAAGAGAGTGAGATGCCAGCTCCTTTCATTCAGTCCGTAGCTTCAATCATTTCTGGTATATGAATAACATGATGTTTTTCAATGGCAAAAATCAATGAATATTGTAAATGCACAAACAGTAATTTCTCCGCATTGCAAGGTGCAATTCTGAAATTTTTTGCTTTTTCCTGCTCCTCTTAGCATGGTAAACAAGATTCAAAGAGAGTGAGATGCCAGCTCCTTTCATTCAGTCAGTAGCTTCAATCATTTCTGGACATTTTTCAATGGCAAAAATCTATGAATATTGTAAATGCACAAACAGTAATTTCTCCGCATTGCAAGGTGCAATTCTGAAATTTTTTGCTTTTTCCTGCTCCTCTTAGCATGATAAAGAAGATTCAAAGAGAGTGAGATGCCAGCTCCTTTCATTCAGTCAGTAGCTTCAAACATTTCTGGTATATGAATAACATGATGTTTTTCAATGGCAAAAATCACTGAATATTGTAAATGCACAAACAGTAATTTCTCCGCATTGCAAGGTGCAATTCTGAAGTTTTTTGCTTTTTCCTGCTCCTCTAAGCATGATAAAGAATATTCAAAGAGAGTGAGATGCCAGCTCCTTTCATTCAGTCAGTAGCTTCAATCATTTCTGGACGTTTTTCAATGGCAAAAATCAATGAATATTGTAAATGCACAAACAGTAATTTCTCCGCATTGCAAGGTGCAATTCTGAAATTTTTTGCTTTTTCCTGCTCCTCTTAGCATGATAAACAAGATTCAAAGAGAGTGAGATGCCAGCTCCTTTCATTCAGTCAGTAGCTTCAATCATTTCTGGACGTTTTTCAATGGCAAAAATCAATGAATATTGTAAATGCACAAACAGTAATTTCTCCGCATTGCAAGGTGCAATTCTGAAATTTTTTGCTTTTTCCTGCTCCTCTTAGCATGATAAAGAAGATTCAAAGAGAGTGAGATGCCAGCTCCTTTCATTCAGTCAGTAGCTTCAAACATTTCTGGTATATGAATAACATGATGTTTTTCAATGGCAAAAATCACTGAATATTGTAAATGCACAAACAGTAATTTCTCCGCATTGCAATCTGCAATTCTGAAATTTTTTGCTTTTTCCTGCTCCTCTTAGCATGATAAAGAAGATTCAAAGAGAGTGAGATGCCAGCTCCTTTCATTCAGTCAGTAGCTTCAATCATTTCTGGACGTTTTTCAATGGCAAAAATCAATGAATATTGTAAATGCACAAACAGTAATTTCTCCGCATTGCAAGGTGCAATTCTGAAATTTTTTGCTTTTTCCTGCTCCTCTTAGCATGATAAAGAAGATTCAAAGAGAGTGAGATGCCAGCTCCTTTCATTCAGTCAGTAGCTTCAAACATTTCTGGTATATGAATAACATGATGTTTTTCAATGGCAAAAATCAATGAATATTGTAAATGCACAAACAGTAATTTCTCCGCATTGCAAGGTGCAATTCTGAAATTTTTTGCTTTTTCCTGCTCCTCTAAGCATGATAAAGAAGATTCAAAGAGAGTGAGATGCCAGCTCCTTTCATTCAGTCAGTAGCTTCAATCATTTCTGGACGTTTTTCAATGGCAAAAATCAATGAATATTGTAAATGCACAAACAGTAATTTCTCCGCATTGCAAGGTGCAATTCTGAAATTTTTTGCTTTTTCCTGCTCCTCTTAGCATGATAAACAAGATTCAAAGAGAATGAGATGCCAGCTCCTTTCATTCAGTCAGTAGCTTCAATCATTTCTGGACGTTTTTCAATGGCAAAAATCAATGAATATTGTAAATGCACAAACAGTAATTTCTCCGCATTGCAAGGTGCAATTCTGAAATTTTTTGCTTTTTCCTGCTCCTCTTAGCATGATAAAGAAGATTCAAAGAGAGTGAGATGCCAGCTCCTTTCATTCAGTCAGTAGCTTCAAACATTTCTGGTATATGAATAACATGATGTTTTTCAATGGCAAAAATCAATGAATATTGTAAATGCACAAACAGTAATTTCTCCGCATTGCAAGGTGCAATTCTGAAATTTTTTGCTTTTTCCTGCTCCTCTTAGCATGATAAAGAAGATTCAAAGAGAGTGAGATGCCAGCTCCTTTCATTCAGTCAGTAGCTTCAATCATTTCTGGACGTTTTTCAATGGCAAAAATCAATGAATATTGTAAATGCACAAACAGTAATTTCTCCGCATTGCAAGGTGCAATTCTGAATTTTTTTGCTTTTTCCTGCTCCTCTTAGCATGATAAAGAAGATTCAAAGAGAGTGAGATGCCAGCTCCTTTCATTCAGTCAGTAGCTTCAAACATTTCTGGTATATGAATAACATGATGTTTTTCAATGGCAAAAATCAATGAATATTGTAAATGCACAAACAGTAATTTCTCCGCATTGCAAGGTGCAATTTTGAAATTTTTTGCTTTTTCCTGCTCCTCTTAGCATGATAAAGAAGATTCAAAGAGAGTGAGATGCCAGCTCCTTTCATTCAGTCAGTAGCTTCAATCATTTCTGGACGTTTTTCAATGGCAAAAATCAATGAATATTGTAAATGCACAAACAGTAATTTCTCCGCATTGCAAGGTGCAATTCTGAAATTTTTTGCTTTTTCCTGCTCCTCTTAGCATGATAAACAAGATTCAAAGAGAGTGAGATGCCAGCTCCTTTCATTCAGTCAGTAGCTTCAATCATTTCTAGATGTTTTTCAAAGGCAAAAATCAATGAATATTGTAAATGCACAAACAGTAATTTCTCCGCATTGCAAGGTGCAATTCTGAAATTTTTTGCTTTTTTCTGCTCCTCTTAGCATGATAAAGAAGATTCAAAGAGAGTGAGATGCCAGCTCCTTTCATTCAGTCAGTAGCTTGAAACATTTCTGGTATATGAATAACATGATGTTTTTCAATGGCAAAAATCAATGAATATTGTAAATGCACAAACAGTAATTTCTCCGCATTGCAAGGTGCAATTCTGAAATTTTTTGCTTTTTCCTGCTCCTCTAAGCATGATAAAGAAGATTCAAAGAGAGTGAGATGCCAGCTCCTTTCATTCAGTCAGTAGCTTCAATCATTTCTGGACGTTTTTCAATGGCAAAAATCAATGAATATTGTAAATGCACAAACAGTAATTTCTCCGCATTGCAAGGTGCAATTCTGAAATTTTTTGCTTTTTCCTGCTCCTCTTAGCATGATAAACAAGATTCAAAGAGAATGAGATGCCAGCTCCTTTCATTCAGTCAGTAGCTTCAATCATTTCTGGACGTTTTTCAATGGCAAAAATCAATGAATATTGTAAATGCACAAACAGTAATTTCTCCGCATTGCAAGGTGCAATTCTGAAATTTTTTGCTTTTTCCTGCTCCTCTTAGCATGATAAAGAAGATTCAAAGAGAGTGAGATGCCAGCTCCTTTCATTCAGTCAGTAGCTTCAAACATTTCTGGTATATGAATAACATGGTTTTTCAATGGCAAAAATCAATGAATATTGTAAATGCACAAACAGTAATTTCTCCGCATTGCAAGGTGCAATTCTGAAATTTTTTGCTTTTTCCTGCTCCTCTTAGCATGATAAAGAAGATTCAAAGAGAGTGAGATGCCAGCTCCTTTCATTCAGTCAGTAGCTTCAAACATTTCTGGTATATGAATAACATGATGTTTTTCAATGGCAAAAATCAATGAATATTGTAAATGCACAAACATTAATTTCTCCGCATTGCAAGGTGCAATTTTGAAATTTTTTGCTTTTTCCTGCTCCTCTTAGCATGATAAAGAAGATTCAAAGAGAGTGAGATGCCAGCTCCTTTCATTCAGTCAGTAGCTTCAATCATTTCTGGACGTTTTTCAATGGCAAAAATCAATGAATATTGTAAATGCACAAACAGTAATTTCTCCGCATTGCAAGGTGCAATTCTGAAATTTTTTGCTTTTTCCTGCTCCTCTTAGCATGATAAACAAGATTCAAAGAGAGTGAGATGCCAGCTCCTTTCATTCAGTCAGTAGCTTCAATCATTTCTGGATGTTTTTCAATGGCAAAAATCAATGAATATTGTAAATGCACAAACAGTAATTTCTCCGCATTGCAAGGTGCAATTCTGAAATTTTTTGCTTTTTTCTGCTCCTCTTAGCATGATAAAGAAGATTCAAAGAGAGTGAGATGCCAGCTCCTTTCATTCAGTCAGTAGCTTCAAACATTTCTGGTATATGAATAACATGATGTTTTTCAATGGCAAAAATCAATGAATATTGTAAATGCACAAACAGTAATTTCTCCGCATTGCAAGGTGCAATTCTGAAATTTTTTGCTTTTTCCTGCTCCTCTTAGCATGATAAAGAAGACTCAAAGAGAGTGAGATGCCAGCTCCTTTCATTCAGTCAGTAGCTTCAAACATTTCTGGTATATGAATAACATGATGTTTTTCAATGGCAAAAATCAATGAATATTGTAAATGCACAAACAGTAATTTCTCCGCATTGCAAGGTGCAATTCTGAAATTTTTTGCTTTTTCCTGCTCCTCTTAGCATGATAAAGAAGATTCAAAGAGAGTGAGATGCCAGCTCCTTTCATTCAGTCAGTAGCTTCAATCATTTCTGGACGTTTTTCAATGGCAAAAATCATTGAATATTGTAAATGCACAAACAGTAATTTCTCCGCATTGCAAGGTGCAATTCTGAAATTTTTTGCTTTTTCCTGCTCCTCTTAGCATGATAAAGAAGATTCAAAGAGAGTGAGATGCCAGCTCCTTTCATTCAGTCAGTAGCTTCAAACATTTCTGGTATATGAATAACATGATGTTTTTCAATGGCAAAAATCAATGAATATTGTAAATGCACAAACAGTAATTTCTCCGCATTGCAAGGTGCAATTCTGAAATTTTTTGCTTTTTCCTGCTCCTCTTAGCATGATAAAGAAGATTCAAAGAGAGTGAGATGCCAGCTCCTTTCATTCAGTAAGTAGCTTCAATCATTTCTGGACGTTTTTCAATGGCAAAAATCAATGAATATTGTAAATGCACAAACAGTAATTTCTCCGCATTGCAAGGTGCAATTCTGAAATTTTTTGCTTTTTCCTGCTCCTCTTAGCATGATAAACAAGATTCAAAGAGAGTGAGATGCCAGCTCCTTTCATTCAGTCAGTAGCTTCAATCATTTCTGGACGTTTTTCAATGGCAAAAATCAATGAATATTGTAAATGCACAAACAGTAATTTCTCCGCATTGCAAGGTGCAATTCTGAAATTTTTTGCTTTTTCCTGCTCCTCTTAGCATGATAAAGAAGATTCAAAGAGAGTGAGATGCCAGCTCCTTTCATTCAGTCAGTAGCTTCAATCATTTCTGGACGTTTTTCAATGGCAAAAATCATTGAATATTGTAAATGCACAAACAGTAATTTCTCCGCATTGCAAGGTGCAATTCTGAAATTTTTTGCTTTTTCCTGCTCCTCTTAGCATGATAAAGAAGATTCAAAGAGAGTGAGATGCCAGCTCCTTTCATTCAGTCCGTAGCTTCAATCATTTCTGGTATATGAATAACATGATGTTTTTCAATGGCAAAAATCAATGAATATTGTAAATGCACAAACAGTAATTTCTCCGCATTGCAAGGTGCAATTCTGAAATTTTTTGCTTTTTCCTGCTCCTCTAAGCATGATAAAGAAGATTCAAAGAGAGTGAGATGCCAGCTCCTTTCATTCAGTCAGTAGCTTCAATCATTTCTGGACGTTTTTCAATGGCAAAAATCAATGAATATTGTAAATGCACAAACAGTAATTTCTCCGCATTGCAAGGTGCAATTCTGAAATTTTTTGCTTTTTCCTGCTCCTCTTAGCATGATAAACAAGATTCAAAGAGAGTGAGATGCCAGCTCCTTTCATTCAGTCAGTAGCTTCAATCATTTCTGGACGTTTTTCAATGGCAAAAATCAATGAATATTGTAAATGCACAAACAGTAATTTCTCCGCATTGCAAGGTGCAATTCTGAAATTTTTTGCTTTTTCCTGCTCCTCTTAGCATGATAAAGAAGATTCAAAGAGAGTGAGATGCCAGCTCCTTTCATTCAGTCAGTAGCTTCAAACATTTCTGGTATATGAATAACATGATGTTTTTCAATGGCAAAAATCACTGAATATTGTAAATGCACAAACAGTAATTTCTCCGCATTGCAATCTGCAATTCTGAAATTTTTTGCTTTTTCCTGCTCCTCTTAGCATGATAAAGAAGATTCAAAGAGAGTGAGATGCCAGCTCCTTTCATTCAGTCAGTAGCTTCAATCATTTCTGGACGTTTTTCAATGGCAAAAATCAATGAATATTGTAAATGCACAAACAGTAATTTCTCCGCATTGCAAGGTGCAATTCTGAAATTTTTTGCTTTTTCCTGCTCCTCTTAGCATGATAAAGAAGATTCAAAGAGAGTGAGATGCCAGCTCCTTTCATTCAGTCAGTAGCTTCAAACATTTCTGGTATATGAATAACATGATGTTTTTCAATGGCAAAAATCAATGAATATTGTAAATGCACAAACAGTAATTTCTCCGCATTGCAAGGTGCAATTCTGAAATTTTTTGCTTTTTCCTGCTCCTCTTAGCATGATAAAGAAGATTCAAAGAGAGTGAGATGCCAGCTCCTTTCATTCAGTAAGTAGCTTCAATCATTTCTGGACGTTTTTCAATGGCAAAAATCAATGAATATTGTAAATGCACAAACAGTAATTTCTCCGCATTGCAAGGTGCAATTCTGAAATTTTTTGCTTTTTCCTGCTCCTCTTAGCATGATAAACAAGATTCAAAGAGAGTGAGATGCCAGCTCCTTTCATTCAGTCAGTAGCTTCAATCATTTCTGGACGTTTTTCAATGGCAAAAATCAATGAATATTGTAAATGCACAAACAGTAATTTCTCCGCATTGCAAGGTGCAATTCTGAAATTTTTTGCTTTTTTCTGCTCCTCTTAGCATGATAAAGAAGATTCAAAGAGAGTGAGATGCCAGCTCCTTTCATTCAGTCAGTAGCTTCAATCATTTCTGGACGTTTTTCAATGGCAAAAATCATTGAATATTGTAAATGCACAAACAGTAATTTCTCCGCATTGCAAGGTGCAATTCTGAAATTTTTTGCTTTTTCCTGCTCCTCTTAGCATGATAAAGAAGATTCAAAGAGAGTGAGATGCCAGATCCTTTCATTCAGTCAGTAGCTTCAATCATTTCTGGTATATGAATAACATGATGTTTTTCAATGGCAAAAATCAATGAATATTGTAAATGCACAAACAGTAATTTCTCCGCATTGCAAGGTGCAATTCTGAAATTTTTTGCTTTTTCCTGCTCCTCTTAGCATGATAAACAAGATTCAAAGAGAGTGAGATGCCAGCTCCTTTCATTCAGTCAGTAGCTTCAATCATTTCTGGACGTTTTTCAATGGCAAAAATCAATGAATATTGTAAATGCACAAACAGTAATTTCTCCGCATTGCAAGGTGCAATTCTGAAATTTTTTGCTTTTTTCTGCTCCTCTTAGCATGATAAAGAAGACTCAAAGAGAGTGAGATGCCAAGCTCCTTTCATTCAGTCAGTAGCTTCAAACATTTCTGGACGTTTTTCAATGGCAAAAATCAATGAATATTGTAAATGCACAAACAGTAATTTCTCCGCATTGCAAGGTGCAATTCTGAAATTTTTTGCTTTTTCCTGCTCCTCTTAGCAAGATAAACAAGATTCAAAGAGAGTGAGATGCCAGCTCCTTTCATTCAGTCAGTAGCTTCAATCATTTCTGGACGTTTTTCAATGGCAAAAATCAATGAATATTGTAAATGCACAAACAGTAATTTCTCCGCATTGCAAGGTGCAATTCTGAAATTTTTTGCTTTTTCCTGCTCCTCTTAGCATGATAAAGAAGATTCAAAGAGAGTGAGATGCCAGCTCCTTTCATTCAGTCAGTAGCTTCAATCATTTCTGGACGTTTTTCAATGGCAAAATCAATGAATATTGTAAATGCACAAACAGTAATTTCTCCGCATTGCAAGGTGCAATTCTGAAATTTTTTGCTTTTTCCTGCTCCTCTTAGCATGATAAAGAAGATTCAAAGAGAGTGAGATGCCAGCTCCTTTCATTCAGTCAGTAGCTTCAATCATTTCTGGACGTTTTTCAATGGCAAAAATCAATGAATATTGTAAATGCACAAACAGTAATTTCTCCGCATTGCAAGGTGCAATTCTGAAATTTTTTGCTTTTTCCTGCTCCTCTTAGCATGATAAAGAAGATTCAAAGAGAGTGAGATGCCAGCTCCTTTCATTCAGTCAGTAGCTTCAAACATTTCTGGTATATGAATAACATGATGTTTTTCAATGGCAAAAATCAATGAATATTGTAAATGCACAAACAGTAATTTCTCCGCATTGCAAGGTGCAATTCTGAAATTTTTTGCTTTTTCCTGCTCCTCTTAGCATGATAAAGAAGATTCAAAGAGAGTGAGATGCCAGCTCCTTTCATTCAGTCAGTAGCTTCAATCATTTCTGGACGTTTTTCAATGGCAAAAATCAATGAATATTGTAAATGCACAAACAGTAATTTCTCCGCATTGCAAGGTGCAATTCTGAAATTTTTTGCTTTTTCCTGCTCCTCTTAGCATGATAAAGAAGATTCAAAGAGAGTGAGATGCCAGCTCCTTTCATTCAGTCAGTAGCTTCAATCATTTCTGGACGTTTTTCAATGGCAAAAATCAATGAATATTGTAAATGCACAAACAGTAATTTCTCCGCATTGCAAGGTGCAATTCTGAAATTTTTTGCTTTTTCCTGCTCCTCTAAGCATGATAAAGAAGATTCAAAGATAGTGAGATGCCAGCTCCTTTCATTCAGTCAGTAGCTTCAATCATTTCTGGACGTTTTTCAATGGCAAAAATCAATGAATAGTGTAAATGCACAAACAGTAATTTCTCCGCATTGCAAGGTGCAATTCTGAAATTTTTTGCTTTTTCCTGCTCCTCTTAGCATGATAAAGAAGATTCAAAGAGAGTGAGATGCCAGCTCCTTTCATTCAGTCAGTAGCTTCAAACATTTCTGGTATATGAATAACATGATGTTTTTCAATGGCAAAAATCAATGAATATTGTAAATGCACAAACAGTAATTTCTCCTCATTGCAAGGTGCAATTCTGAAATTTTTTGCTTTTTCCTGCTCCTCTAAGCATGATAAAGAAGATTCAAAGATAGTGAGATGCCAGCTCCTTTCATTCAGTCAGTAGCTTCAATCATTTCTGGACGTTTTTCAATGGCAAAAATCAATGAATAGTGTAAATGCACAAACAGTAATTTCTCCGCATTGCAAGGTGCAATTCTGAAATTTTTTGCTTTTTCCTGCTCCTCTTAGCATGATAAAGAAGATTCAAAGAGAGTGAGATGCCAGCTCCTTTCATTCAGTCAGTAGCTTCAAACATTTCTGGTATATGAATAACATGATGTTTTTCAATGGCAAAAATCAATGAATATTGTAAATGCACAAACAGTAATTTCTCCGCATTGCAAGGTGCAATTCTGAAATTTTTTGCTTTTTCCTGCTCCTCTTAGCATGATAAACAAGATTCAAAGAGAGTGAGATGCCAGCTCCTTTCATTCAGTCAGTAGCTTCAATCATTTCTGGACGTTTTTCAATGGCAAAAATCAATGAATATTGTAAATGCACAAACAGTAATTTCTCCGCATTGCAAGGTGCAATTCTGAAATTTTTTGCTTTTTCCTGCTCCTCTTAGCATGATAAAGAAGATTCAAAGAGAGTGAGATGCCAGCTCCTTTCATTCAGTCAGTAGCTTCAAACATTTCTGGTATATGAATAACATGATGTTTTTCAATGGCAAAAATCAATGAATATTGTAAATGCACAAACAGTAATTTCTCCGCATTGCAAGGTGCAATTCTGAAATTTTTTGCTTTTTCCTGCTCCTCTTAGCATGATAAAGAAGATTCAAAGAGAGTGAGATGCCAGCTCCTTTCATTCAGTCAGTAGCTTCAATCATTTCTGGACGTTTTTCAATGGCAAAAATCAATGAATATTGTAAATGCACAAACAGTAATTTCTCCGCATTGCAAGGTGCAATTCTGAATTTTTTTGCTTTTTCCTGCTCCTCTTAGCATGATAAAGAAGATTCAAAGAGAGTGAGATGCCAGCTCCTTTCATTCAGTCAGTAGCTTCAAACATTTCTGGTATATGAATAACATGATGTTTTTCAATGGCAAAAATCAATGAATATTGTAAATGCACAAACAGTAATTTCTCCGCATTGCAAGGTGCAATTTTGAAATTTTTTGCTTTTTCCTGCTCCTCTTAGCATGATAAAGAAGATTCAAAGAGAGTGAGATGCCAGCTCCTTTCATTCAGTCAGTAGCTTCAATCATTTCTGGACGTTTTTCAATGGCAAAAATCAATGAATATTGTAAATGCACAAACAGTAATTTCTCCGCATTGCAAGGTGCAATTCTGAAATTTTTTGCTTTTTCCTGCTCCTCTTAGCATGATAAACAAGATTCAAAGAGAGTGAGATGCCAGCTCCTTTCATTCAGTCAGTAGCTTCAATCATTTCTAGATGTTTTTCAATGGCAAAAATCAATGAATATTGTAAATGCACAAACAGTAATTTCTCCGCATTGCAAGGTGCAATTCTGAAATTTTTTGCTTTTTTCTGCTCCTCTTAGCATGATAAAGAAGATTCAAAGAGAGTGAGATGCCAGCTCCTTTCATTCAGTCAGTAGCTTCAAACATTTCTGGTATATGAATAACATGATGTTTTTCAATGGCAAAAATCAATGAATATTGTAAATGCACAAACAGTAATTTCTCCGCATTGCAAGGTGCAATTCTGAAATTTTTTGCTTTTTCCTGCTCCTCTAAGCATGATAAAGAAGATTCAAAGAGAGTGAGATGCCAGCTCCTTTCATTCAGTCAGTAGCTTCAATCATTTCTGGACGTTTTTCAATGGCAAAAATCAATGAATATTGTAAATGCACAAACAGTAATTTCTCCGCATTGCAAGGTGCAATTCTGAAATTTTTTGCTTTTTCCTGCTCCTCTTAGCATGATAAACAAGATTCAAAGAGAATGAGATGCCAGCTCCTTTCATTCAGTCAGTAGCTTCAATCATTTCTGGACGTTTTTCAATGGCAAAAATCAATGAATATTGTAAATGCACAAACAGTAATTTCTCCGCATTGCAAGGTGCAATTCTGAAATTTTTTGCTTTTTCCTGCTCCTCTTAGCATGATAAAGAAGATTCAAAGAGAGTGAGATGCCAGCTCCTTTCATTCAGTCAGTAGCTTCAAACATTTCTGGTATATGAATAACATGGTTTTTCAATGGCAAAAATCAATGAATATTGTAAATGCACAAACAGTAATTTCTCCGCATTGCAAGGTGCAATTCTGAAATTTTTTGCTTTTTCCTGCTCCTCTTAGCATGATAAAGAAGATTCAAAGAGAGTGAGATGCCAGCTCCTTTCATTCAGTCAGTAGCTTCAAACATTTCTGGTATATGAATAACATGATGTTTTTCAATGGCAAAAATCAATGAATATTGTAAATGCACAAACATTAATTTCTCCGCATTGCAAGGTGCAATTTTGAAATTTTTTGCTTTTTCCTGCTCCTCTTAGCATGATAAAGAAGATTCAAAGAGAGTGAGATGCCAGCTCCTTTCATTCAGTCAGTAGCTTCAATCATTTCTGGACGTTTTTCAATGGCAAAAATCAATGAATATTGTAAATGCACAAACAGTAATTTCTCCGCATTGCAAGGTGCAATTCTGAAATTTTTTGCTTTTTCCTGCTCCTCTTAGCATGATAAACAAGATTCAAAGAGAGTGAGATGCCAGCTCCTTTCATTCAGTCAGTAGCTTCAATCATTTCTGGATGTTTTTCAATGGCAAAAATCAATGAATATTGTAAATGCACAAACAGTAATTTCTCCGCATTGCAAGGTGCAATTCTGAAATTTTTTGCTTTTTTCTGCTCCTCTTAGCATGATAAAGAAGATTCAAAGAGAGTGAGATGCCAGCTCCTTTCATTCAGTCAGTAGCTTCAAACATTTCTGGTATATGAATAACATGATGTTTTTCAATGGCAAAAATCAATGAATATTGTAAATGCAC
The DNA here is from genome assembly GCF_046119375.1 of Phyllobates terribilis. NCBI lineage: Eukaryota > Metazoa > Chordata > Amphibia > Anura > Dendrobatidae > Phyllobates > Phyllobates terribilis. Next base: position 350,578 of record NW_027363765.1, on the reverse strand, counting down.
AAACAGTAATTTCTCCGCATTGCAAGGTGCAATTCTGAAATTTTTTGCTTTTTCCTGCTCCTCTTAGCATGATAAAGAAGACTCAAAGAGAGTGAGATGCCAGCTCCTTTCATTCAGTCAGTAGCTTCAAACATTTCTGGTATATGAATAACATGATGTTTTTCAATGGCAAAAATCAATGAATATTGTAAATGCACAAACAGTAATTTCTCCGCATTGCAAGGTGCAATTCTGAAATTTTTTGCTTTTTCCTGCTCCTCTTAGCATGATAAAGAAGATTCAAAGAGAGTGAGATGCCAGCTCCTTTCATTCAGTCAGTAGCTTCAATCATTTCTGGACGTTTTTCAATGGCAAAAATCATTGAATATTGTAAATGCACAAACAGTAATTTCTCCGCATTGCAAGGTGCAATTCTGAAATTTTTTGCTTTTTCCTGCTCCTCTTAGCATGATAAAGAAGATTCAAAGAGAGTGAGATGCCAGCTCCTTTCATTCAGTCAGTAGCTTCAAACATTTCTGGTATATGAATAACATGATGTTTTTCAATGGCAAAAATCAATGAATATTGTAAATGCACAAACAGTAATTTCTCCGCATTGCAAGGTGCAATTCTGAAATTTTTTGCTTTTTCCTGCTCCTCTTAGCATGATAAAGAAGATTCAAAGAGAGTGAGATGCCAGCTCCTTTCATTCAGTAAGTAGCTTCAATCATTTCTGGACGTTTTTCAATGGCAAAAATCAATGAATATTGTAAATGCACAAACAGTAATTTCTCCGCATTGCAAGGTGCAATTCTGAAATTTTTTGCTTTTTCCTGCTCCTCTTAGCATGATAAACAAGATTCAAAGAGAGTGAGATGCCAGCTCCTTTCATTCAGTCAGTAGCTTCAATCATTTCTGGACGTTTTTCAATGGCAAAAATCAATGAATATTGTAAATGCACAAACAGTAATTTCTCCGCATTGCAAGGTGCAATTCTGAAATTTTTTGCTTTTTCCTGCTCCTCTTAGCATGATAAAGAAGATTCAAAGAGAGTGAGATGCCAGCTCCTTTCATTCAGTCAGTAGCTTCAATCATTTCTGGACGTTTTTCAATGGCAAAAATCATTGAATATTGTAAATGCACAAACAGTAATTTCTCCGCATTGCAAGGTGCAATTCTGAAATTTTTTGCTTTTTCCTGCTCCTCTTAGCATGATAAAGAAGATTCAAAGAGAGTGAGATGCCAGCTCCTTTCATTCAGTCCGTAGCTTCAATCATTTCTGGTATATGAATAACATGATGTTTTTCAATGGCAAAAATCAATGAATATTGTAAATGCACAAACAGTAATTTCTCCGCATTGCAAGGTGCAATTCTGAAATTTTTTGCTTTTTCCTGCTCCTCTAAGCATGATAAAGAAGATTCAAAGAGAGTGAGATGCCAGCTCCTTTCATTCAGTCAGTAGCTTCAATCATTTCTGGACGTTTTTCAATGGCAAAAATCAATGAATATTGTAAATGCACAAACAGTAATTTCTCCGCATTGCAAGGTGCAATTCTGAAATTTTTTGCTTTTTCCTGCTCCTCTTAGCATGATAAACAAGATTCAAAGAGAGTGAGATGCCAGCTCCTTTCATTCAGTCAGTAGCTTCAATCATTTCTGGACGTTTTTCAATTTCAAAAATCAATGAATATTGTAAATGCACAAACAGTAATTTCTCCGCATTGCAAGGTGCAATTCTGAAATTTTTTGCTTTTTCCTGCTCCTCTTAGCATGATAAAGAAGATTCAAAGAGAGTGAGATGCCAGCTCCTTTCATTCAGTCAGTAGCTTCAAACATTTCTGGTATATGAATAACATGATGTTTTTCAATGGCAAAAATCACTGAATATTGTAAATGCACAAACAGTAATTTCTCCGCATTGCAATCTGCAATTCTGAAATTTTTAGCTTTTTCCTGCTCCTCTTAGCATGATAAAGAAGATTCAAAGAGAGTGAGATGCCAGCTCCTTTCATTCAGTCAGTAGCTTCAATCATTTCTGGACGTTTTTCAATGGCAAAAATCAATGAATATTGTAAATGCACAAACAGTAATTTCTCCGCATTGCAAGGTGCAATTCTGAAATTTTTTGCTTTTTCCTGCTCCTCTTAGCATGATAAAGAAGATTCAAAGAGAGTGAGATGCCAGCTCCTTTCATTCAGTCAGTAGCTTCAAACATTTCTGGTATATGAATAACATGATGTTTTTCAATGGCAAAAATCAATGAATATTGTAAATGCACAAACAGTAATTTCTCCGCATTGCAAGGTGCAATTCTGAAATTTTTTGCTTTTTCCTGCTCCTCTTAGCATGATAAAGAAGATTCAAAGAGAGTGAGATGCCAGCTCCTTTCATTCAGTAAGTAGCTTCAATCATTTCTGGACGTTTTTCAATGGCAAAAATCAATGAATATTGTAAATGCACAAACAGTAATTTCTCCGCATTGCAAGGTGCAATTCTGAAATTTTTTGCTTTTTCCTGCTCCTCTTAGCATGATAAACAAGATTCAAAGAGAGTGAGATGCCAGCTCCTTTCATTCAGTCAGTAGCTTCAATCATTTCTGGACGTTTTTCAATGGCAAAAATCAATGAATATTGTAAATGCACAAACAGTAATTTCTCCGCATTGCAAGGTGCAATTCTGAAATTTTTTGCTTTTTTCTGCTCCTCTTAGCATGATAAAGAAGATTCAAAGAGAGTGAGATGCCAGCTCCTTTCATTCAGTCAGTAGCTTCAATCATTTCTGGACGTTTTTCAATGGCAAAAATCATTGAATATTGTAAATGCACAAACAGTAATTTCTCCGCATTGCAAGGTGCAATTCTGAAATTTTTTGCTTTTTCCTGCTCCTCTTAGCATGATAAAGAAGATTCAAAGAGAGTGAGATGCCAGATCCTTTCATTCAGTCAGTAGCTTCAATCATTTCTGGTATATGAATAACATGATGTTTTTCAATGGCAAAAATCAATGAATATTGTAAATGCACAAACAGTAATTTCTCCGCATTGCAAGGTGCAATTCTGAAATTTTTTGCTTTTTCCTGCTCCTCTTAGCATGATAAACAAGATTCAAAGAGAGTGAGATGCCAGCTCCTTTCATTCAGTCAGTAGCTTCAATCATTTCTGGACGTTTTTCAATGGCAAAAATCAATGAATATTGTAAATGCACAAACAGTAATTTCTCCGCATTGCAAGGTGCAATTCTGAAATTTTTTGCTTTTTTCTGCTCCTCTTAGCATGATAAAGAAGACTCAAAGAGAGTGAGATGCCAAGCTCCTTTCATTCAGTCAGTAGCTTCAAACATTTCTGGACGTTTTTCAATGGCAAAAATCAATGAATATTGTAAATGCACAAACAGTAATTTCTCCGCATTGCAAGGTGCAATTCTGAAATTTTTTGCTTTTTCCTGCTCCTCTTAGCAAGATAAACAAGATTCAAAGAGAGTGAGATGCCAGCTCCTTTCATTCAGTCAGTAGCTTCAATCATTTCTGGACGTTTTTCAATGGCAAAAATCAATGAATATTGTAAATGCACAAACAGTAATTTCTCCGCATTGCAAGGTGCAATTCTGAAATTTTTTGCTTTTTCCTGCTCCTCTTAGCATGATAAAGAAGATTCAAAGAGAGTGAGATGCCAGCTCCTTTCATTCAGTCAGTAGCTTCAATCATTTCTGGACGTTTTTCAATGGCAAAATCAATGAATATTGTAAATGCACAAACAGTAATTTCTCCGCATTGCAAGGTGCAATTCTGAAATTTTTTGCTTTTTCCTGCTCCTCTTAGCATGATAAAGAAGATTCAAAGAGAGTGAGATGCCAGCTCCTTTCATTCAGTCAGTAGCTTCAATCATTTCTGGACGTTTTTCAATGGCAAAAATCAATGAATATTGTAAATGCACAAACAGTAATTTCTCCGCATTGCAAGGTGCAATTCTGAAATTTTTTGCTTTTTCCTGCTCCTCTTAGCATGATAAAGAAGATTCAAAGAGAGTGAGATGCCAGCTCCTTTCATTCAGTCAGTAGCTTCAAACATTTCTGGTATATGAATAACATGATGTTTTTCAATGGCAAAAATCAATGAATATTGTAAATGCACAAACAGTAATTTCTCCGCATTGCAAGGTGCAATTCTGAAATTTTTTGCTTTTTCCTGCTCCTCTTAGCATGATAAAGAAGATTCAAAGAGAGTGAGATGCCAGCTCCTTTCATTCAGTCAGTAGCTTCAATCATTTCTGGACGTTTTTCAATGGCAAAAATCAATGAATATTGTAAATGCACAAACAGTAATTTCTCCGCATTGCAAGGTGCAATTCTGAAATTTTTTGCTTTTTCCTGCTCCTCTTAGCATGATAAAGAAGATTCAAAGAGAGTGAGATGCCAGCTCCTTTCATTCAGTCAGTAGCTTCAATCATTTCTGGACGTTTTTCAATGGCAAAAATCAATGAATATTGTAAATGCACAAACAGTAATTTCTCCGCATTGCAAGGTGCAATTCTGAAATTTTTTGCTTTTTCCTGCTCCTCTAAGCATGATAAAGAAGATTCAAAGATAGTGAGATGCCAGCTCCTTTCATTCAGTCAGTAGCTTCAATCATTTCTGGACGTTTTTCAATGGCAAAAATCAATGAATAGTGTAAATGCACAAACAGTAATTTCTCCGCATTGCAAGGTGCAATTCTGAAATTTTTTGCTTTTTCCTGCTCCTCTTAGCATGATAAAGAAGATTCAAAGAGAGTGAGATGCCAGCTCCTTTCATTCAGTCAGTAGCTTCAAACATTTCTGGTATATGAATAACATGATGTTTTTCAATGGCAAAAATCAATGAATATTGTAAATGCACAAACAGTAATTTCTCCGCATTGCAAGGTGCAATTCTGAAATTTTTTGCTTTTTCCTGCTCCTCTTAGCATGATAAACAAGATTCAAAGAGAGTGAGATGCCAGCTCCTTTCATTCAGTCAGTAGCTTCAATCATTTCTGGACGTTTTTCAATGGCAAAAATCAATGAATATTGTAAATGCACAAACAGTAATTTCTCCGCATTGCAAGGTGCAATTCTGAAATTTTTTGCTTTTTTCTGCTCCTCTTAGCATGATAAAGAAAATTCAAAGAGAGTGAGATGCCAGCTCCTTTCATTCAGTCAGTAGCTTCAAACATTTCTGGTATATGAATAACATGATGTTTTTCAATGGCAAAAATCAATGAATATTGTAAATGCACAAACAGTAATTTCTCCGCATTGCAAGGTGCAATTCTGAAATTTTTTGCTTTTTCCTGCTCCTCTTAGCATGATAAAGAAGATTCAAAGAGAGTGAGATGCCAGCTCCTTTCATTCAGTCAGTAGCTTCAATCATTTCTGGACGTTTTTCAATGGCAAAAATCAATGAATATTGTAAATGCACAAACAGTAATTTCTCCGCATTGCAAGGTGCAATTCTGAAATTTTTTGCTTTTTCCTGCTCCTCTTAGCAAGATAAACAAGATTCAAAGAGAGTGAGATGCCAGCTCCTTTCATTCAGTCAGTAGCTTCAATCATTTCTGGACGTTTTTCAATGGCAAAAATCAATGAATATTGTAAATGCACAAACAGTAATTTCTCCGCATTGCAAGGTGCAATTCTGAAATTTTTTGCTTTTTCCTGCTCCTCTTAGCATGATAAAGAAGATTCAAAGAGAGTGAGATGCCAGCTCCTTTCATTCAGTCAGTAGCTTCAATCATTTCTGGACGTTTTTCAATGGCAAAAATCAATGAATATTGTAAATGCACAAACAGTAATTTCTCCGCATTGCAAGGTGCAATTCTGAAATTTTTTGCTTTTTCCTGCTCCTCTTAGCATGATAAAGAAGATTCAAAGAGAGTGAGATGCCAGCTCCTTTCATTCAGTCAGTAGATTCAATCATTTCTGGACGTTTTTCAATGGCAAAAATCAATGAATATTGTAAATGCACAAACAGTAATTTCTCCACATTGCAAGGTGCAATTCTGAAATTTTTTGCTTTTTCCTGCTCCTCTTAGCATGATAAAGAAGATTCAAAGAGAGTGAGATGCCAGCTCCTTTCATTCAGTCAGTAGCTTCAAACATTTCTGGTATATGAATAACATGATGTTTTTCAATGGCAAAAATCAATGAATATTGTAAATGCACAAACAGTAATTTCTCCGCATTGCAAGGTGCAATTTTGAAATTTTTTGCTTTTTCCTGCTCCTCTTAGCATGATAAAGAAGATTCAAAGAGAGTGAGATGCCAGCTCCTTTCATTCAGTCAGTAGCTTCAATCATTTCTGGACGTTTTTCAATGGCAAAAATCAATGAATATTGTAAATGCACAAACAGTAATTTCTCCGCATTGCAAGGTGCAATTCTGAATTTTTTTGCTTTTTCCTGCTCATCTTAGCATGATAAACAAGATTCAAAGAGAGTGAGATGCCAGATCCTTTCATTCAGTCAGTAGCTTCAATCATTTCTGGATGTTTTTCAATGGCAAAAATCAATGAATATTGTAAATGCACAAACAGTAATTTCTCCGCATTGCAAGGTGCAATTCTGAAATTTTTTGCTTTTTTCTGCTCCTCTTAGCATGATAAAGAAGATTCAAAGAGAGTGAGATGCCAGCTCCTTTCATTCAGTCAGTAGCTTCAAACATTTCTGGTATATGAATAACATGATGTTTTTCAATGGCAAAAATCAATGAATATTGTAAATGCACAAACAGTAATTTCTCCGCATTGCAAGGTGCAATTCTGAAATTTTTTGCTTTTTCCTGCTCCTCTAAGCATGATAAAGAAGATTCAAAGAGAGTGAGATGCCAGCTCCTTTCATTCAGTCAGTAGCTTCAATCATTTCTGGACGTTTTTCAATGGCAAAAATCAATGAATATTGTAAATGCACAAACAGTAATTTCTCCGCATTGCAAGGTGCAATTCTGAAATTTTTTGCTTTTTCCTGCTCCTCTTAGCATGATAAACAAGATTCAAAGAGAATGAGATGCCAGCTCCTTTCATTCAGTCAGTAGCTTCAATCATTTCTGGACGTTTTTCAATGGCAAAAATCAATGAATATTGTAAATGCACAAACAGTAATTTCTCCGCATTGCAAGGTGCAATTCTGAAATTTTTTGCTTTTTCCTGCTCCTCTTAGCATGATAAAGAAGATTCAAAGAGAGTGAGATGCCAGCTCCTTTCATTCAGTCAGTAGCTTCAAACATTTCTGGTATATGAATAACATGATGTTTTTCAATGGCAAAAATCAATGAATATTGTAAATGCACAAACAGTAATTTCTTCGCATTGCAAGGTGCAATTCTGAAATTTTTTGCTTTTTCCTGCTCCTCTTAGCATGATAAAGAAGATTCAAAGAGAGTGAGATGCCAGCTCCTTTCATTCAGTCAGTAGCTTCAATCATTTCTGGACGTTTTTCAATGGCAAAAATCAATGAATATTGTAAATGCACAAACAGTAATTTCTCCGCATTGCAAGGTGCAATTCTGAATTTTTTTGCTTTTTCCTGCTCCTCTTAGCATGATAAAGAAGATTCAAAGAGAGTGAGATGCCAGCTCCTTTCATTCAGTCAGTAGCTTCAAACATTTCTGGTATATGAATAACATGATGTTTTTCAATGGCAAAAATCAATGAATATTGTAAATGCACAAACAGTAATTTCTCCGCATTGCAAGGTGCAATTTTGAAATTTTTTGCTTTTTCCTGCTCCTCTTAGCATGATAAAGAAGATTCAAAGAGAGTGAGATGCCAGCTCCTTTCATTCAGTCAGTAGCTTCAATCATTTCTGGACGTTTTTCAATGGCAAAAATCAATGAATATTGTAAATGCACAAACAGTAATTTCTCCGCATTGCAAGGTGCAATTCTGAAATTTTTTGCTTTTTCCTGCTCCTCTTAGCATGATAAACAAGATTCAAAGAGAGTGAGATGCCAGCTCCTTTCATTCAGTCAGTAGCTTCAATCATTTCTGGATGTTTTTCAATGGCAAAAATCAATGAATATTGTAAATGCACAAACAGTAATTTCTCCGCATTGCAAGGTGCAATTCTGAAATGTTTTGCTTTTTTCTGCTCCTCTTAGCATGATAAAGAAGATTCAAAGAGAGTGAGATGCCAGCTCCTTTCATTCAGTCAGTAGCTTCAAACATTTCTGGTATATGAATAACATGATGTTTTTCAATGGCAAAAATCAATGAATATTATAAATGCACAAACAGTAATTTCTCCGCATTGCAAGGTGCAATTCTGAAATTTTTTGCTTTTTCCTGCTCCTCTTAGCATGATAAAGAAGACTCAAAGAGAGTGAGATGCCAGCTCCTTTCATTCAGTCAGTAGCTTCAAACATTTCTGGTATATGAATAACATGATGTTTTTCAATGGCAAAAATCAATGAATATTGTAAATGCACAAACAGTAATTTCTCCGCATTGCAAGGTGCAATTCTGAAATTTTTTGCTTTTTCCTGCTCCTCTTAGCATGATAAAGAAGATTCAAAGAGAGTGAGATGCCAGCTCCTTTCATTCAGTCAGTAGCTTCAATCATTTCTGGACGTTTTTCAATGGCAAAAATCATTGAATATTGTAAATGCACAAACAGTAATTTCTCCGCATTGCAAGGTGCAATTCTGAAATTTTTTGCTTTTTCCTGCTCCTCTTAGCATGATAAAGAAGATTCAAAGAGAGTGAGATGCCAGCTACTTTCATTCAGTCCGTAGCTTCAATCATTTCTGGTATATGAATAACATGATGTTTTTCAATGGCAAAAATCAATGAATATTGTAAATGCACAAACAATAATTTCTCCGCATTGCAAGGTGCAATTCTGAAATTTTTTGCTTTTTCCTGCTCCTCTAAGCATGATAAAGAAGATTCAAAGAGAGTGAGATGCCAGCTCCTTTCATTCAGTCAGTAGCTTCAATCATTTCTGGACGTTTTTCAATGGCAAAAATCAATGAATATTGTAAATGCACAAACAGTAATTTCTCCGCATTGCAAGGTGCAATTCTGAAATTTTTTGCTTTTTCCTGCTCCTCTTAGCATGATAAACAAGATTCAAAGAGAGTGAGATGCCAGCTCCTTTCATTCAGTCAGTAGCTTCAATCATTTCTGGACGTTTTTCAATGGCAAAAATCAATGAATATTGTAAATGCACAAACAGTAATTTCTCCGCATTGCAAGGTGCAATTCTGAAATTTTTTGCTTTTTCCTGCTCCTCTTAGCATGATAAAGAAGATTCAAAGAGAGTGAGATGCCAGCTCCTTTCATTCAGTCAGTAGCTTCAAACATTTCTGGTATATGAATAACATGATGTTTTTCAATGGCAAAAATCACTGAATATTGTAAATGCACAAACAGTAATTTCTCCGCATTGCAATCTGCAATTCTGAAATTTTTTGCTTTTTCCTGCTCCTCTTAGCATGATAAAGAAGATTCCAAGAGAGTGAGATGCCAGCTCCTTTCATTCAGTCAGTAGCTTCAATCATTTCTGGACGTTTTTCAATGGCAAAAATCAATGAATATTGTAAATGCACAAACAGTAATTTCTCCGCATTGCAAGGTGCAATTCTGAAATTTTTTGCTTTTTCCTGCTCCTCTTAGCATGATAAAGAAGATTCAAAGAGAGTGAGATGCCAGCTACTTTCATTCAGTCCGTAGCTTCAATCATTTCTGGTATATGAATAACATGATGTTTTTCAATGGCAAAAATCAATGAATATTGTAAATGCACAAACAATAATTTCTCCGCATTGCAAGGTGCAATTCTGAAATTTTTTGCTTTTTCCTGCTCCTCTAAGCATGATAAAGAAGATTCAAAGAGAGTGAGATGCCAGCTCCTTTCATTCAGTCAGTAGCTTCAATCATTTCTGGACGTTTTTCAATGGCAAAAATCAATGAATATTGTAAATGCACAAACAGTAATTTCTCCGCATTGCAAGGTGCAATTCTGAAATTTTTTGCTTTTTCCTGCTCCTCTTAGCATGATAAACAAGATTCAAAGAGAGTGAGATGCCAGCTCCTTTCATTCAGTCAGTAGCTTCAATCATTTCTGGACGTTTTTCAATGGCAAAAATCAATGAATATTGTAAATGCACAAACAGTAATTTCTCCGCATTGCAAGGTGCAATTCTGAAATTTTTTGCTTTTTCCTGCTCCTCTTAGCATGATAAAGAAGATTCAAAGAGAGTGAGATGCCAGCTCCTTTCATTCAGTCAGTAGCTTCAAACATTTCTGGTATATGAATAACATGATGTTTTTCAATGGCAAAAATCACTGAATATTGTAAATGCACAAACAGTAATTTCTCCGCATTGCAATCTGCAATTCTGAAATTTTTTGCTTTTTCCTGCTCCTCTTAGCATGATAAAGAAGATTCCAAGAGAGTGAGATGCCAGCTCCTTTCATTCAGTCAGTAGCTTCAATCATTTCTGGACGTTTTTCAATGGCAAAAATCAATGAATATTGTAAATGCACAAACAGTAATTTCTCCGCATTGCAAGGTGCAATTCTGAAATTTTTTGCTTTTTCCTGCTCCTCTTAGCATGATAAAGAAGATTCAAAGAGAGTGAGATGCCAGCTCCTTTCATTCAGTCAGTAGCTTCAAACATTTCTGGTATATGAATAACATGATGTTTTTCAATGGCAAAAATCAATGAATATTGTAAATGCACAAACAGTAATTTCTCCGCATTGCAAGGTGCAATTCTGAAATTTTTTGCTTTTTCCTGCTCCTCTAAGCATGATAAAGAAGATTCAAAGAGAGTGAGATGCCAGCTCCTTTCATTCAGTCAGTAGCTTCAATCATTTCTGGACGTTTTTCAATGGCAAAAATCAATGAATATTGTAAATGCACAAACAGTAATTTCTCCGCATTGCAAGGTGCAATTCTGAAATTTTTTGCTTTTTCCTGCTCCTCTTAGCATGATAAACAAGATTCAAAGAGAATGAGATGCCAGCTCCTTTCATTCAGTCAGTAGCTTCAATCATTTCTGGACGTTTTTCAATGGCAAAAATCAATGAATATTGTAAATGCACAAACAGTAATTTCTCCGCATTGCAAGGTGCAATTCTGAAATTTTTTGCTTTTTCCTGCTCCTCTTAGCATGATAAAGAAGATTCAAAGAGAGTGAGATGCCAGCTCCTTTCATTCAGTCAGTAGCTTCAATCATTTCTGGACGTTTTTCAATGGCAAAAATCAATGAATATTGTAAATGCACAAACAGTAATTTCTCCGCATTGCAAGGTGCAATTCTGAATTTTTTTGCTTTTTCCTGCTCCTCTTAGCATGATAAAGAAGATTCAAAGAGAGTGAGATGCCAGCTCCTTTCATTCAGTCAGTAGCTTCAAACATTTCTGGTATATGAATAACATGATGTTTTTCAATGGCAAAAATCAATGAATATTGTAAATGCACAAACAGTAATTTCTCCGCATTGCAAGGTGCAATTTTGAAATTTTTTGCTTTTTCCTGCTCCTCTTAGCATGATAAAGAAGATTCAAAGAGAGTGAGATGCCAGCTCCTTTCATTCAGTCAGTAGCTTCAATCATTTCTGGACGTTTTTCAATGGCAAAAATCAATGAATATTGTAAATGCACAAACAGTAATTTCTCCGCATTGCAAGGTGCAATTCTGAAATTTTTTGCTTTTTCCTGCTCCTCTTAGCATGATAAAGAAGATTCAAAGAGAGTGAGATGCCAGCTCCTTTCATTCAGTCAGTAGTTTCAAACATTTCTGGTATATGAATAACATGATGTTTTTCAATGGCAAAAATCAATGAATATTGTAAATGCACAAACAGTAATTTCTCCGCATTGCAAGGTGCAATTCTGAAATTTTTTGCTTTTTCCTGCTCCTCTTAGCATGATAAAGAAGATTCAAAGAGAGTGAGATGCCAGCTCCTTTCATTCAGTCAGTAGCTTCAATCATTTCTGGACGTTTTTCAATGGCAAAAATCAATGAATATTGTAAATGCACAAACAGTAATTTCTCCGCATTGCAAGGTGCAATTCTGAAATTTTTTGCTTTTTCCTGCTCCTCTTAGCATGATAAAGAAGATTCAAAGAGAGTGAGATGCCAGCTCCTTTCATTCAGTCAGTAGCTTCAAACATTTCTGGTATATGAATAACATGATGTTTTTCAATGGCAAAAATCAATGAATATTGTAAATGCACAAACAGTAATTTCTCCGCATTGCAAGGTGCAATTCTGAAATTTTTTGCTTTTTCCTGCTCCTCTTAGCATGATAAAGAAGACTCAAAGAGAGTGAGATGCCAGCTCCTTTCATTCAGTCAGTAGCTTCAAACATTTCTGGTATATGAATAACATGATGTTTTTCAATGGCAAAAATCAATGAATATTGTAAATGCACAAACAGTAATTTCTCCGCATTGCAAGGTGCAATTCTGAAATTTTTTGCTTTTTCCTGCTCCTCTTAGCATGATAAAGAAGATTCAAAGAGAGTGAGATGCCAGCTCCTTTCATTCAGTCAGTAGCTTCAATCATTTCTGGACATTTTTCAATGGCAAAAATCATTGAATATTGTAAATGCACAAACAGTAATTTCTCCGCATTGCAAGGTGCAATTCTGAAATTTTTTGCTTTTTCCTGCTCCTCTTAGCATGATAAAGAAGATTCAAAGAGAGTGAGATGCCAGCTCCTTTCATTCAGTCCGTAGCTTCAATCATTTCTGGTATATGAATAACATGATGTTTTTCAATGGCAAAAATCAATGAATATTGTAAATGCACAAACAGTAATTTCTCCGCATTGCAAGGTGCAATTCTGAAATTTTTTGCTTTTTCCTGCTCCTCTAAGCATGATAAAGAATATTCAAAGAGAGTGAGATGCCAGCTCCTTTCATTCAGTCAGTAGCTTCAATCATTTCTGGACGTTTTTCAATGGCAAAAATCAATGAATATTGTAAATGCACAAACAGTAATTTCTCCGCATTGCAAGGTGCAATTCTGAAATTTTTTGCTTTTTCCTGCTCCTCTTAGCATGATAAACAAGATTCAAAGAGAGTGAGATGCCAGCTCCTTTCATTCAGTCAGTAGCTTCAATCATTTCTGGTCGTTTTTCAATGGCAAAAATCAATGAATATTGTAAATGCACAAACAGTAATTTCTCCGCATTGCAAGGTGCAATTCTGAAATTTTTTGCTTTTTCCTGCTCCTCTTAGCATGATAAAGAAGATTCAAAGAGAGTGAGATGCCAGCTCCTTTCATTCAGTCAGTAGCTTCAAACATTTCTGGTATATGAATAACATGATGTTTTTCAATGGCAAAAATCACTGAATATTGTAAATGCACAAACAGTAATTTCTCCGCATTGCAATCTGCAATTCTGAAATTTTTTGCTTTTTCCTGCTCCTCTTAGCATGATAAAGAAGATTCAAAGAGAGTGAGATGCCAGCTCCTTTCATTCAGTCAGTAGCTTCAATCATTTCTGGACGTTTTTCAATGGCAAAAATCAATGAATATTGTAAATGCACAAACAGTAATTTCTCCGCATTGCAAGGTGCAATTCTGAAATTTTTTGCTTTTTCCTGCTCCTCTTAGCATGATAAAGAAGATTCAAAGAGAGTGAGATGCCAGCTCCTTTCATTCAGTCAGTAGCTTCAAACATTTCTGGTATATGAATAACATGATGTTTTTCAATGGCAAAAATCAATGAATATTGTAAATGCACAAACAGTAATTTCTCCGCATTGCAAGGTGCAATTCTGAAATTTTTTGCTTTTTCCTGCTCCTCTAAGCATGATAAAGAAGATTCAAAGAGAGTGAGATGCCAGCTCCTTTCATTCAGTCAGTAGCTTCAATCATTTCTGGACGTTTTTCAATGGCAAAAATCAATGAATATTGTAAATGCACAAACAGTAATTTCTCCGCATTGCAAGGTGCAATTCTGAAATTTTTTGCTTTTTCCTGCTCCTCTTAGCATGATAAACAAGATTCAAAGAGAATGAGATGCCAGCTCCTTTCATTCAGTCAGTAGCTTCAATCATTTCTGGACGTTTTTCAATGGCAAAAATCAATGAATATTGTAAATGCACAAACAGTAATTTCTCCGCATTGCAAGGTGCAATTCTGAAATTTTTTGCTTTTTCCTGCTCCTCTTAGCATGATAAAGAAGATTCAAAGAGAGTGAGATGCCAGCTCCTTTCATTCAGTCAGTAGCTTCAAACATTTCTGGTATATGAATAACATGATGTTTTTCAATGGCAAAAATCAATGAATATTGTAAATGCACAAACAGTAATTTCTCCGCATTGCAAGGTGCAATTCTGAAATTTTTTGCTTTTTCCTGCTCCTCTTAGCATGATAAAGAAGATTCAAAGAGAGTGAGATGCCAGCTCCTTTCATTCAGTCAGTAGCTTCAATCATTTCTGGACGTTTTTCAATGGCAAAAATCAATGAATATTGTAAATGCACAAACAGTAATTTCTCCGCATTGCAAGGTGCAATTCTGAATTTTTTTGCTTTTTCCTGCTCCTCTTAGCATGATAAAGATTCAAAGAGAGTGAGATGCCAGCTCCTTTCATTCAGTCAGTAGCTTCAATCATTTCTGGACGTTTTTCAATGGCAAAAATCAATGAATATTGTAAATGCACAAACAGTAATTTCTCCGCATTGCAAGGTGCAATTCTGAAATTTTTTGCTTTTTCCTGCTCCTCTTAGCATGATAAACAAGATTCAAAGAGAATGAGATGCCAGCTCCTTTCATTCAGTCAGTAGCTTCAATCATTTCTGGACGTTTTTCAATGGCAAAAATCAATGAATATTGTAAATGCACAAACAGTAATTTCTCCGCATTGCAAGGTGCAATTTTGAAATTTTTTGCTTTTTCCTGCTCCTCTTAGCATGATAAAGAAGATTCAAAGAGAGTGAGATGCCAGCTCCTTTCATTCAGTCAGTAGCTTCAATCATTTCTGGACGTTTTTCAATGGCAAAAATCAATGAATATTGTAAATGCACAAACAGTAATTTCTCCGCATTGCAAGGTGCAATTCTGAAATTGTTTGCTTTTTCCTGCTCCTCTTAGCATGATAAAGAAGATTCAAAGAGAGTGAGATGCCAGCTCCTTTCATTCAGTCAGTAGCTTCAAACATTTCTGGTATATGAATAACATGATGTTTTTCAATGGCAAAAATCAATGAATATTGTAAATGCACAAACAGTAATTTCTCCGCATTGCAAGGTGCAATTCTGAAATTTTTTGCTTTTTCCTGCTCCTCTTAGCATGATAAAGAAGATTCAAAGAGAGTGAGATGCCAGCTCCTTTCATTCAGTCAGTAGCTTCAATCATTTCTGGACGTTTTTCAATGGCAAAAATCAATGAATATTGTAAATGCACAAACAGTAATTTCTCCGCATTGCAAGGTGCAATTCTGAAATTTTTTGCTTTTTCCTGCTCCTCTTAGCATGATAAAGAAGATTCAAAGAGAGTGAGATGCCAGCTCCTTTCATTCAGTCAGTAGCTTCAAACATTTCTGGTATATGAATAACATGATGTTTTTCAATGGCAAAAATCAATGAATATTGTAAATGCACAAACAGTAATTTCTCCGCATTGCAAGGTGCAATTCTGAAATTTTTTGCTTTTTCCTGCTCCTCTTAGCATGATAAAGAAGACTCAAAGAGAGTGAGATGCCAGCTCCTTTCATTCAGTCAGTAGCTTCAAACATTTCTGGTATATGAATAACATGATGTTTTTCAATGTCAAAAATCAATGAATATTGTAAATGCACAAACAGTAATTTCTCCGCATTGCAAGGTGCAATTCTGAAATTTTTTGCTTTTTCCTGCTCCTCTTAGCATGATAAAGAAGATTCAAAGAGAGTGAGATGCCAGCTCCTTTCATTCAGTCAGTAGCTTCAATCATTTCTGGACGTTTTTCAATGGCAAAAATCATTGAATATTGTAAATGCACAAACAGTAATTTCTCCGCATTGCAAGGTGCAATTCTGAAATTTTTTGCTTTTTCCTGCTCCTCTTAGCATGATAAAGAAGATTCAAAGAGAGTGAGATGCCAGCTCCTTTCATTCAGTCCGTAGCTTCAATCATTTCTGGTATATGAATAACATGATGTTTTTCAATGGCAAAAATCAATGAATATTGTAAATGCACAAACAGTAATTTCTCCGCATTGCAAGGTGCAATTCTGAAATTTTTTGCTTTTTCCTGCTCCTCTAAGCATGATAAAGAATATTCAAAGAGAGTGAGATGCCAGCTCCTTTCATTCAGTCAGTAGCTTCAATCATTTCTGGACGTTTTTCAATGGCAAAAATCAATGAATATTGTAAATGCACAAACAGTAATTTCTCCGCATTGCAAGGTGCAATTCTGAAATTTTTTGCTTTTTCCTGCTCCTCTTAGCATGATAAACAAGATTCAAAGAGAGTGAGATGCCAGCTCCTTTCATTCAGTCAGTAGCTTCAATCATTTCTGGTCGTTTTTCAATGGCAAAAATCAATGAATATTGTAAATGCACAAACAGTAATTTCTCCGCATTGCAAGGTGCAATTCTGAAATTTTTTGCTTTTTCCTGCTCCTCTTAGCATGATAAAGAAGATTCAAAGAGAGTGAGATGCCAGCTCCTTTCATTCAGTCAGTAGCTTCAAACATTTCTGGTATATGAATAACATGATGTTTTTCAATGGCAAAAATCAATGAATATTGTAAATGCACAAACAGTAATTTCTCCGCATTGCAAGGTGCAATTCTGAAATTTTTTGCTTTTTCCAGCTCCTCTAAGCATGATAAAGAAGATTCAAAGAGAGTGAGATGCCAGCTCCTTTCATTCAGTCAGTAGCTTCAATCATTTCTGGACGTTTTTCAATGGCAAAAATCAATGAATATTGTAAATGCACAAACAGTAATTTCTCCGCATTGCAAGGTGCAATTCTGAAATTTTTTGCTTTTTCCTGCTCCTCTTAGCATGATAAACAAGATTCAAAGAGAATGAGATGCCAGCTCCTTTCATTCAGTCAGTAGCTTCAATCATTTCTGGACGTTTTTCAATGGCAAAAATCAATGAATATTGTAAATGCACAAACAGTAATTTCTCCGCATTGCAAGGTGCAATTCTGAAATTTTTTGCTTTTTCCTGCTCCTCTTAGCATGATAAAGAAGATTCAAAGAGAGTGAGATGCCAGCTCCTTTCATTCAGTCAGTAGCTTCAAACATTTCTGGTATATGAATAACATGATGTTTTTCAATGGCAAAAATCAATGAATATTGTAAATGCACAAACAGTAATTTCTCCGCATTGCAAGGTGCAATTCTGAAATTTTTTGCTTTTTCCTGCTCCTCTTAGCATGATAAAGAAGATTCAAAGAGAGTGAGATGCCAGCTCCTTTCATTCAGTCAGTAGCTTCAATCATTTCTGGACGTTTTTCAATGGCAAAAATCAATGAATATTGTAAATGCACAAACAGTAATTTCTCCGCATTGCAAGGTGCAATTCTGAATTTTTTTGCTTTTTCCTGCTCCTCTTAGCATGATAAAGAAGATTCAAAGAGAGTGAGATGCCAGCTCCTTTCATTCAGTCAGTAGCTTCAAACATTTCTGGTATATGAATAACATGATGTTTTTCAATGGCAAAAATCAATGAATATTGTAAATGCACAAACAGTAATTTCTCCGCATTGCAAGGTGCAATTTTGAAATTTTTTGCTTTTTCCTGCTCCTCTTAGCATGATAAAGAAGATTCAAAGAGAGTGAGATGCCAGCTCCTTTCATTCAGTCAGTAGCTTCAATCATTTCTGGACGTTTTTCAATGGCAAAAATAAATGAATATTGTAAATGCACAAACAGTAATTTCTCCGCATTGCAAGGTGCAATTCTGAAATTTTTTGCTTTTTCCTGCTCCTCTTAGCATGATAAACAAGATTCAAAGAGAGTGAGATGCCAGCTCCTTTCATTCAGTCAGTAGCTTCAATCATTTCTGGATGTTTTTCAATGGCAAAAATCAATGAATATTGTAAATGCACAAACAGTAATTTCTCCGCATTGCAAGGTGCAATTCTGAAATTTTTTGCTTTTTTCTGCTCCTCTTAGCATGATAAAGAAGATTCAAAGAGAGTGAGATGCCAGCTCCTTTCATTCAGTCAGTAGCTTCAAACATTTCTGGTATATGAATAACATGATGTTTTTCAATGGCAAAAATCAATGAATATTGTAAATGCACAAACAGTAATTTCTCCGCATTGCAAGGTGCAATTCTGAAATTTTTTGCTTTTTCCTGCTCCTCTTAGCATGATAAAGAAGACTCAAAGAGAGTGAGATGCCAGCTCCTTTCATTCAGTCAGTAGCTTCAAACATTTCTGGTATATGAATAACATGATGTTTTTCAATGGCAAAAATCAATGAATATTGTAAATGCACAAACAGTAATTTCTCCGCATTGCAAGGTGCAATTCTGAAATTTTTTGCTTTTTCCTGCTCCTCTTAGCATGATAAAGAAGATTCAAAGAGAGTGAGATGCCAGCTCCTTTCATTCAGTCAGTAGCTTCAATCATTTCTGGACGTTTTTCAATGGCAAAAATCATTGAATATTGTAAATGCACAAACAGTAATTTCTCCGCATTGCAAGGTGCAATTCTGAAATTTTTTGCTTTTTCCTGCTCCTCTTAGCATGATAAAGAAGATTCAAAGAGAGTGAGATGCCAGCTCCTTTCATTCAGTCCGTAGCTTCAATCATTTCTGGTATATGAATAACATGATGTTTTTCAATGGCAAAAATCAATGAATATTGTAAATGCACAAACAGTAATTTCTCCGCATTGCAAGGTGCAATTCTGAAATTTTTTGCTTTTTCCTGCTCCTCTAAGCATGATAAAGAAGATTCAAAGAGAGTGAGATGCCAGCTCCTTTCATTCAGTCAGTAGCTTCAATCATTTCTGGACGTTTTTCAATGGCAAAAATCAATGAATATTGTAAATGCACAAACAGTAATTTCTCCGCATTGCAAGGTGCAATTCTGAAATTTTTTGCTTTTTCCTGCTCCTCTTAGCATGATAAACAAGATTCAAAGAGAGTGAGATGCCAGCTCCTTTCATTCAGTCAGTAGCTTCAATCATTTCTGGACGTTTTTCAATGGCAAAAATCAATGAATATTGTAAATGCACAAACAGTAATTTCTCCGCATTGCAAGGTGCAATTCTGAAATTTTTTGCTTTTTCCTGCTCCTCTTAGCATGATAAAGAAGATTCAAAGAGAGTGAGATGCCAGCTCCTTTCATTCAGTCAGTAGCTTCAAACATTTCTGGTATATGAATAACATGATGTTTTTCAATGGCAAAAATCACTGAATATTGTAAATGCACAAACAGTAATTTCTCCGCATTGCAATCTGCAATTCTGAAATTTTTTGCTTTTTCCTGCTCCTCTTAGCATGATAAAGAAGATTCAAAGAGAGTGAGATGCCAGCTCCTTTCATTCAGTCAGTAGCTTCAATCAT
Organism: Phyllobates terribilis; assembly: GCF_046119375.1. NCBI lineage: Eukaryota > Metazoa > Chordata > Amphibia > Anura > Dendrobatidae > Phyllobates > Phyllobates terribilis. The sequence goes on along the minus strand of NW_027363765.1, from coordinate 331,116 downwards.
TTCTGGACGTTTTTCAATGGCAAAAATCAATGAATATTGTAAATGCACAAACAGTAATTTCTCCGCATTGCAAGGTGCAATTCTGAAATTTTTTGCTTTTTCCTGCTCCTCTTAGCATGATAAAGAAGATTCAAAGAGAGTGAGATGCCAGCTCCTTTCATTCAGTCAGTAGCTTCAAACATTTCTGGTATATGAATAACATGATGTTTTTCAATGGTAAAAATCAATGAATATTGTAAATGCACAAACAGTAATTTCTCCGCATTGCAAGGTGCAATTCTGAAATTTTTTGCTTTTTCCTGCTCCTCTTAGCATGATAAAGAAGATTCAAAGAGAGTGAGATGCCAGCTCCTTTCATTCAGTAAGTAGCTTCAATCATTTCTGGACGTTTTTCAATGGCAAAAATCAATGAATATTGTAAATGCACAAACAGTAATTTCTCCGCATTGCAAGGTGCAATTCTGAAATTTTTTGCTTTTTCCTGCTCCTCTTAGCATGATAAACAAGATTCAAAGAGAGTGAGATGCCAGCTCCTTTCATTCAGTCAGTAGCTTCAATCATTTCTGGACGTTTTTCAATGGCAAAAATCAATGAATATTGTAAATGCACAAACAGTAATTTCTCCGCATTGCAAGGTGCAATTCTGAAATTTTTTGCTTTTTCCTGCTCCTCTTAGCATGATAAAGAAGATTCAAAGAGAGTGAGATGCCAGCTCCTTTCATTCAGTCAGTAGCTTCAAACATTTCTGGTATATGAATAACATATTTTTCAATGGCAAAAAACAATGAATATTGTAAATGCACAAACAGTAATTTCTCCGCATTGAAAGGTGCAATTCTGAAATTTTTTGCTTTTTCCTGCTCCTCTTAGCATGATAAAGAAGATTCAAAGAGAGTGAGATGCCAGCTCCTTTCATTCAGTCAGTAGCTTCAATCATTTCTGGACGTTTTTCAATGGCAAAAATCAATGAATATTGTAAATGCACAAACAGTAATTTCTCCGCATTGCAAGGTGCAATTCTGAAATTTTTTGCTTTTTCCTGCTCCTCTTAGCATGATAAACAAGATTCAAAGAGAGTGAGATGCCAGCTCCTTTCATTCAGTCAGTAGCTTCAATCATTTCTGGACGTTTTTCAATGGCAAAAATCAATGAATATTGTAAATGCACAAACAGTAATTTCTCCGCATTGCAAGGTGCAATTCTGAAATTTTTTGCTTTTTTCTGCTCCTCTTAGCATGATAAAGAAGATTCAAAGAGAGTGAGATGCCAGCTCCTTTCATTCAGTCAGTAGCTTCAATCATTTCTGGACGTTTTTCAATGGCAAAAATCAATGAATATTGTAAATGCACAAACAGTAATTTCTCCGCATTGCAAGGTGCAATTCTGAAATTTTTTGCTTTTTCCTGCTCCTCTTAGCATGATAAAGAAGATTCAAAGAGAGTGAGATGCCAGCTCCTTTCATTCAGTCAGTAGCTTCAAACATTTCTGGTATATGAATAACATGATGTTTTTCAATGGCAAAAATCAATGAATATTGTAAATGCACAAACAGTAATTTCTCCGCATTGCAAGGTGCAATTCTGAAATTTTTTGCTTTTTCCTGCTCCTCTTAGCATGATAAAGAAGATTCAAAGAGAGTGAGATGCCAGCTCCTTTCATTCAGTCAGTAGCTTCAATCATTTCTGGACGTTTTTCAATGGCAAAAATCAATGAATATTGTAAATGCACAAACAGTAATTTCTCCGCATTGCAAGGTGCAATTCTGAATTTTTTTGCTTTTTCCTGCTCCTCTTAGCATGATAAAGAAGATTCAAAGAGAGTGAGATGCCAGCTCCTTTCATTCAGTCAGTAGCTTCAAACATTTCTGGTATATGAATAACATGATGTTTTTCAATGGCAAAAATCAATGAATATTGTAAATGCACAAACAGTAATTTCTCCGCATTGCAAGGTGCAATTTTGAAATTTTTTGCTTTTTCCTGCTCCTCTTAGCATGATAAAGAAGATTCAAAGAGAGTGAGATGCCAGCTCCTTTCATTCAGTCAGTAGCTTCAAACATTTCTGGTATATGAATAACATGATGTTTTTCAATGGCAAAAATCAATGAATATTGTAAATGCACAAACAGTAATTTCTCCGCATTGCAAGGTGCAATTCTGAAATTTTTTGCTTTTTCCTGCTCCTCTTAGCATGATAAAGAAGATTCAAAGAGAGTGAGATGCCAGCTCCTTTCATTCAGTCAGTAGCTTCAATCATTTCTGGACGTTTTTCAATGGCAAAAATCAATGAATATTGTAAATGCACAAACAGTAATTTCTCCGCATTGCAAGGTGCAATTCTGAAATTTTTTGCTTTTTCCTGCTCCTCTTAGCATGATAAACAAGATTCAAAGAGAGTGAGATGCCAGCTCCTTTCATTCAGTCAGTAGCTTCAATCATTTCTGGATGTTTTTCAATGGCAAAAATCAATGAATATTGTAAATGCACAAACAGTAATTTCTCCGCATTGCAAGGTGCAATTCTGAAATTTTTTGCTTTTTTCTGCTCCTCTTAGCATGATAAAGAAGATTCAAAGAGAGTGAGATGCCAGCTCCTTTCATTCAGTCAGTAGCTTCAAACATTTCTGGTATATGAATAACATGATGTTTTTCAATGGCAAAAATCAATGAATATTGTAAATGCACAAACAGTAATTTCTCCGCATTGCAAGGTGCAATTCTGAAATTTTTTGCTTTTTCCTGCTCCTCTTAGCATGATAAAGAAGACTCAAAGAGAGTGAGATGCCAGCTCCTTTCATTCAGTCAGTAGCTTCAAACATTTCTGGTATATGAATAACATGATGTTTTTCAATGGCAAAAATCAATGAATATTGTAAATGCACAAACAGTAATTTCTCCGCATTGCAAGGTGCAATTCTGAAATTTTTTGCTTTTTCCTGCTCCTCTTAGCATGATAAAGAAGATTCAAAGAGAGTGAGATGCCAGCTCCTTTCATTCAGTCAGTAGCTTCAATCATTTCTGGACGTTTTTCAATGGCAAAAATCATTGAATATTGTAAATGCACAAACAGTAATTTCTCCGCATTGCAAGGTGCAATTCTGAAATTTTTTGCTTTTTCCTGCTCCTCTTAGCATGATAAAGAAGATTCAAAGAGAGTGAGATGCCAGCTCCTTTCATTCAGTCCGTAGCTTCAATCATTTCTGGTATATGAATAACATGATGTTTTTCAATGGCAAAAATCAATGAATATTGTAAATGCACAAACAGTAATTTCTCCGCATTGCAAGGTGCAATTCTGAAATTTTTTGCTTTTTCCTGCTCCTCTAAGCATGATAAAGAAGATTCAAAGAGAGTGAGATGCCAGCTCCTTTCATTCAGTCAGTAGCTTCAATCATTTCTGGACGTTTTTCAATGGCAAAAATCAATGAATATTGTAAATGCACAAACAGTAATTTCTCCGCATTGCAAGGTGCAATTCTGAAATTTTTTGCTTTTTCCTGCTCCTCTTAGCATGATAAACAAGATTCAAAGAGAGTGAGATGCCAGCTCCTTTCATTCAGTCAGTAGCTTCAATCATTTCTGGACGTTTTTCAATGGCAAAAATCAATGAATATTGTAAATGCACAAACAGTAATTTCTCCGCATTGCAAGGTGCAATTCTGAAATTTTTTGCTTTTTCCTGCTCCTCTTAGCATGATAAAGAAGATTCAAAGAGAGTGAGATGCCAGCTCCTTTCATTCAGTCAGTAGCTTCAAACATTTCTGGTATATGAATAACATGATGTTTTTCAATGGCAAAAATCACTGAATATTGTAAATGCACAAACAGTAATTTCTCCGCATTGCAATCTGCAATTCTGAAATTTTTTGCTTTTTCCTGCTCCTCTTAGCATGATAAAGAAGATTCAAAGAGAGTGAGATGCCAGCTCCTTTCATTCAGTCAGTAGCTTCAATCATTTCTGGACGTTTTTCAATGGCAAAAATCAATGAATATTGTAAATGCACAAACAGTAATTTCTCCGCATTGCAAGGTGCAATTCTGAAATTTTTTGCTTTTTCCTGCTCCTCTTAGCATGATAAAGAAGATTCAAAGAGAGTGAGATGCCAGCTCCTTTCATTCAGTCAGTAGCTTCAAACATTTCTGGTATATGAATAACATGATGTTTTTCAATGGTAAAAATCAATGAATATTGTAAATGCACAAACAGTAATTTCTCCGCATTGCAAGGTGCAATTCTGAAATTTTTTGCTTTTTCCTGCTCCTCTTAGCATGATAAAGAAGATTCAAAGAGAGTGAGATGCCAGCTCCTTTCATTCAGTAAGTAGCTTCAATCATTTCTGGACGTTTTTCAATGGCAAAAATCAATGAATATTGTAAATGCACAAACAGTAATTTCTCCGCATTGCAAGGTGCAATTCTGAAATTTTTTGCTTTTTCCTGCTCCTCTTAGCATGATAAACAAGATTCAAAGAGAGTGAGATGCCAGCTCCTTTCATTCAGTCAGTAGCTTCAATCATTTCTGGACGTTTTTCAATGGCAAAAATCAATGAATATTGTAAATGCACAAACAGTAATTTCTCCGCATTGCAAGGTGCAATTCTGAAATTTTTTGCTTTTTCCTGCTCCTCTTAGCATGATAAAGAAGATTCAAAGAGAGTGAGATGCCAGCTCCTTTCATTCAGTCAGTAGCTTCAAACATTTCTGGTATATGAATAACATATTTTTCAATGGCAAAAAACAATGAATATTGTAAATGCACAAACAGTAATTTCTCCGCATTGAAAGGTGCAATTCTGAAATTTTTTGCTTTTTCCTGCTCCTCTTAGCATGATAAAGAAGATTCAAAGAGAGTGAGATGCCAGCTCCTTTCATTCAGTCAGTAGCTTCAATCATTTCTGGACGTTTTTCAATGGCAAAAATCAATGAATATTGTAAATGCACAAACAGTAATTTCTCCGCATTGCAAGGTGCAATTCTGAAATTTTTTGCTTTTTCCTGCTCCTCTTAGCATGATAAACAAGATTCAAAGAGAGTGAGATGCCAGCTCCTTTCATTCAGTCAGTAGCTTCAATCATTTCTGGACGTTTTTCAATGGCAAAAATCAATGAATATTGTAAATGCACAAACAGTAATTTCTCCGCATTGCAAGGTGCAATTCTGAAATTTTTTGCTTTTTTCTGCTCCTCTTAGCATGATAAAGAAGATTCAAAGAGAGTGAGATGCCAGCTCCTTTCATTCAGTCAGTAGCTTCAATCATTTCTGGACGTTTTTCAATGGCAAAAATCAATGAATATTGTAAATGCACAAACAGTAATTTCTCCGCATTGCAAGGTGCAATTCTGAAATTTTTTGCTTTTTCCTGCTCCTCTTAGCATGATAAACAAGATTCAAAGAGAGTGAGATGCCAGCTCCTTTCATTCAGTCAGTAGCTTCAATCATTTCTGGACGTTTTTCAATGGCAAAAATCAATGAATATTGTAAATGCACAAACAGTAATTTCTCCGCATTGCAAGGTGCAATTCTGAAATTTTTTGCTTTTTCCTGCTCCTCTTAGCATGATAAAGAAGATTCAAAGAGAGTGAGATGCCAGCTCCTTTCATTCAGTCAGTAGCTTCAATCATTTCTGGACGTTTTTCAATGGCAAAAATCAATGAATATTGTAAATGCACAAACAGTAATTTCTCCGCATTGCAAGGTGCAATTCTGAAATTTTTTGCTTTTTCCTGCTCCTCTTAGCATGATAAACAAGATTCAAAGAGAGTGAGATGCCAGCTCCTTTCATTCAGTCAGTAGCTTCAAACATTTCTGGTATATGAATAACATGATGTTTTTCAATGGCAAAAATCAATGAATATTGTAAATGCACAAACAGTAATTTCTCCGCATTGCAAGGTGCAATTCTGAAATTTTTTGCTTTTTCCTGCTCCTCTTAGCATGATAAAGAAGATTCAAAGAGAGTGAGATGCCAGCTCCTTTCATTCAGTCAGTAGCTTCAAACATTTCTGGTATATGAATAACATGATGTTTTTCAATGGCAAAAATCAATGAATATTGTAAATGCACAAACAGTAATTTCTCCGCATTGCAAGGTGCAATTCTGAAATTTTTTGCTTTTTCCTGCTCCTCTTAGCATGATAAAGAAGATTCAAAGAGAGTGAGATGCCAGCTCCTTTCATTCAGTAAGTAGCTTCAATCATTTCTGGACGTTTTTCAATGGCAAAAATCAATGAATATTGTAAATGCACAAACAGTAATTTCTCCGCATTGCAAGGTGCAATTCTGAAATTTTTTGCTTTTTCCTGCTCCTCTTAGCATGATAAAGAAGATTCAAAGAGAGTGAGATGCCAGCTCCTTTCATTCAGTCAGTAGCTTCAATCATTTCTGGACGTTTTTCAATGGCAAAAATCAATGAATATTGTAAATGCACAAACAGTAATTTCTCCGCATTGCAAGGTGCAATTCTGAAATTTTTTGCTTTTTCCTGCTCCTCTTAGCATGATAAAGAAGATTCAAAGAGAGTGAGATGCCAGCTCCTTTCATTCAGTCAGTAGCTTCAAACATTTCTGGTATATGAATAACATGATATTTTTCAATGGCAAAAAACAATGAATATTGTAAATGCACAAACAGTAATTTCTCCGCATTGAAAGGTGCAATTCTGAAATTTTTTTGCTTTTTCCTGCTCCTCTTAGCATGATAAAGAAGATTCAAAGAGAGTGAGATGCCAGCTCCTTTCATTCAGTCAGTAGCTTCAATCATTTCTGGACGTTTTTCAATGGCAAAAATCAATGAATATTGTAAATGCACAAACAGTAATTTCTCCGCATTGCAAGGTGCAATTCTGAAATTTTTTGCTTTTTCCTGCTCCTCTTAGCATGATAAACAAGATTCAAAGAGAGTGAGATGCCAGCTCCTTTCATTCAGTCAGTAGCTTCAATCATTTCTGGACGTTTTTCAATGGCAAAAATCAATGAATATTGTAAATGCACAAACAGTAATTTCTCCGCATTGCAAGGTGCAATTCTGAAATTTTTTGCTTTTTTCTGCTCCTCTTAGCATGATAAAGAAGATTCAAAGAGAGTGAGATGCCAGCTCCTTTCATTCAGTCAGTAGCTTCAAACATTTCTGGTATATGAATAACATGATGTTTTTCAATGGCAAAAATCAATGAATATTGTAAATCACAAACAGTAATTTCTCCGCATTGCAAGGTGCAATTCTGAAATTTTTTGCTTTTTCCTGCTCCTCTTAGCATGATAAAGAAGATTCAAAGAGAGTGAGATGCCAGCTCCTTTCATTCAGTCAGTAGCTTCAATCATTTCTGGACGTTTTTCAATGGCAAAAATCAATGAATATTGTAAATGCACAAACAGTAATTTCTCCGCATTGCAAGGTGCAATTCTGAAATTTTTTGCTTTTTCCTGCTCCTCTTAGCAAGATAAACAAGATTCAAAGAGAGTGAGATTCCAGCTCCTTTCATTCAGTCAGTAGCTTCAATCATTTCTGGACGTTTTTCAATGGCAAAAATCAATGAATATTGTAAATGCACAAACAGTAATTTCTCCGCATTGCAAGGTGCAATTCTGAAATTTTTTGCTTTTTCCTGCTCCTCTTAGCATGATAAAGAAGATTCAAAGAGCGTGAGATGCCAGCTCCTTTCATTCAGTCAGTAGCTTCAATCATTTCTGGACGTTTTTCAATGGCAAAAATCAATGAATATTGTAAATGCACAAACAGTAATTTCTCCGCATTGCAAGGTGCAATTCTGAAATTTTTTGCTTTTTCCTGCTCCTCTTAGCATGATAAACAAGATTCAAAGAGAGTGAGATGCCAACTCCTTTCATTCAGTCAGTAGCTTCAATCATTTCTGGACGTTTTTCAATGGCAAAAATCAATGAATATTGTAAATGCACAAACAGTAATTTCTCCGCATTGCAAGGTGCAATTCTGAAATTTTTTGCTTTTTCCTGCTCCTCTTAGCATGATAAAGAAGATACAAAGAGAGTGAGATGCCAGCTCCTTTCATTCAGTCAGTAGCTTCAATCATTTCTGGACGTTTTTCAATGGCAAAAATCAATGAATATTGTAAATGCACAAACAGTAATTTCTCCGCATTGCAAGGTGCAATTCTGAAATTTTTTGCTTTTTCATGCTCCTCTTAGCATGTTAAACAAGATTCAAAGAGAGTGAGATGCCAGCTCCTTTCATTCAGTCAGTAGCTTCAATCATTTCTGGATGTTTTTCAATGGCAAAAATCAATGAATATTGTAAATGCACAAACAGTAATTTCTCCGCATTGCAAGGTGCAATTCTGAAATTTTTTGCTTTTTCCTGCTCCTCTTAGCAAGATAAACAAGATTCAAAGAGAGTGAGATGCCAGCTCCTTTCATTCAGTCAGTAGCTTCAATAATTTCTGGACGTTTTTCAATGGCAAAAATCAATGAATATTGTAAATGCACAAACAGTAATTTCTCCGCATTGCAAGGTGCAATTCTGAAATTTTTTGCTTTTTCCTGCTCCTCTTAGCATGATAAATAAGATTCAAAGAGAGTGAGATGCCAGCTCCTTTCATTCAGTCAGTAGCTTCAATCATTTCTGGACGTTTTTCAATGGCAAAAATCAATGAATATTGTAAATGCACAAACAGTAATTTCTCCGCATTGCAAGGTGCAATTCTGAAATTTTTTGCTTTTTCCTGCTCCTTTTAGCATGATAAAGAAGATTCAAAGAGAGTGAGATGCCAGCTCCTTTCATTCAGTCAGTAGCTTCAATCATTTCTGGACGTTTTTCAATGGCAAAAATCAATGAATATTGTAAATGCACAAACAGTAATTTCTCCGCATTGCAAGGTGCAATTCTGAAATTTTTTGCTTTTTCCTGCTCCTCTTAGCATGATAAAGAAGATTCAAAGAGAGTGAGATGCCAGCTCCTTTCATTCAGTCAGTAGCTTCAAACATTTCTGGTATATGAATAACATGATGTTTTTCAATGGCAAAAATCAATGAATATTGTAAATGCACAAACAGTAATTTCTCCGCATTGCAAGGTGCAATTCTGAAATTTTTTGCTTTTTCCTGCTCCTCTAAGCATGATAAAGAAGATTCAAAGTGAGTGAGATGCCAGCTCCTTTCATTCAGTCAGTAGCTTCAATCATTTCTGGACGTTTTTCAATGGCAAAAATCAATGAATATTGTAAATGCACAAACAGTAATTTCTCCGCATTGCAAAGTGCAATTCTGAAATTTTTTTGCTTTTTCCTGCTCCTCTTAGCATGATAAACAAGATTCAAAGAGAATGAGATGCCAGCTCCTTTCATTCAGTCAGTAGCTTCAATCATTTCTGGACGTTTTTCAATGGCAAAAATCAATGAATATTGTAAATGCACAAACAGTAATTTCTCCGCATTGCAAGGTGCAATTCTGAAATTTTTTGCTTTTTCCTGCTCCTCTTAGCATGATAAAGAAGATTCAAAGAGAGTGAGATGCCAGCTCCTTTCATTCAGTCAGTAGCTTCAAACATTTCTGGTATATGAATAACATGATGTTTTTCAATGGCAAAAATCAATGAATATTGTAAATGCACAAACAGTAATTTCTCCGCATTGCAAGGTGCAATTCTGAAATTTTTTGCTTTTTCCTGCTCCTCTTAGCATGATAAAGAAGATTCAAAGAGAGTGAGATGCCAGCTCCTTTCATTCAGTCAGTAGCTTCAATCATTTCTGGACGTTTTTCAATGGCAAAAATCAATGAATATTGTAAATGCACAAACAGTAATTTCTCCGCATTGCAAGGAGCAATTCTGAAATTTTTTTGCTTTTTCCTGCTCCTCTTAGCATGATAAAGAAGATTCAAAGAGAGTGAGATGCCAGCTCCTTTCATTCAGTCAGTAGCTTCAAACATTTCTGGTATATGAATAACATGATGTTTTTCAATGGCAAAAATCAATGAATATTGTAAATCACAAACAGTAATTTCTCCGCATTGCAAGGTGCAATTCTGAAATTTTTTGCTTTTTCCTGCTCCTCTTAGCATGATAAAGAAGATTCAAAGAGAGTGAGATGCCAGCTCCTTTCATTCAGTCAGTAGCTTCAATCATTTCTGGACGTTTTTCAATGGCAAAAATCAATGAATATTGTAAATGCACAAACAGTAATTTCTCCGCATTGCAAGGTGCAATTCTGAAATTTTTTGCTTTTTCCTGCTCCTCTTAGCAAGATAAACAAGATTCAAAGAGAGTGAGATTCCAGCTCCTTTCATTCAGTCAGTAGCTTCAATCATTTCTGGACGTTTTTCAATGGCAAAAATCAATGAATATTGTAAATGCACAAACAGTAATTTCTCCGCATTGCAAGGTGCAATTCTGAAATTTTTTGCTTTTTCCTGCTCCTCTTAGCATGATAAAGAAGATTCAAAGAGCGTGAGATGCCAGCTCCTTTCATTCAGTCAGTAGCTTCAATCATTTCTGGACGTTTTTCAATGGCAAAAATCAATGAATATTGTAAATGCACAAACAGTAATTTCTCCGCATTGCAAGGTGCAATTCTGAAATTTTTTGCTTTTTCCTGCTCCTCTTAGCATGATAAACAAGATTCAAAGAGAGTGAGATGCCAGCTCCTTTCATTCAGTCAGTAGCTTCAATCATTTCTGGACGTTTTTCAATGGCAAAAATCAATGAATATTGTAAATGCACAAACAGTAATTTCTCCGCATTGCAAGGTGCAATTCTGAAATTTTTTGCTTTTTCCTGCTCCTCTTAGCATGATAAAGAAGATACAAAGAGAGTGAGATGCCAGCTCCTTTCATTCAGTCAGTAGCTTCAATCATTTCTGGACGTTTTTCAATGGCAAAAATCAATGAATATTGTAAATGCACAAACAGTAATTTCTCCGCATTGCAAGGTGCAATTCTGAAATTTTTTGCTTTTTCCTGCTCCTCTTAGCATGTTAAACAAGATTCAAAGAGAGTGAGATGCCAGCTCCTTTCATTCAGTCAGTAGCTTCAATCATTTCTGGATGTTTTTCAATGGCAAAAATCAATGAATATTGTAAATGCACAAACAGTAATTTCTCCGCATTGCAAGGTGCAATTCTGAAATTTTTTGCTTTTTCCTGCTCCTCTTAGCAAGATAAACAAGATTCAAAGAGAGTGAGATGCCAGCTCCTTTCATTCAGTCAGTAGCTTCAATAATTTCTGGACGTTTTTCAATGGCAAAAATCAATGAATATTGTAAATGCACAAACAGTAATTTCTCCGCATTGCAAGGTGCAATTCTGAAATTTTTTGCTTTTTCCTGCTCCTCTTAGCATGATAAATAAGATTCAAAGAGAGTGAGATGCCAGCTCCTTTCATTCAGTCAGTAGCTTCAATCATTTCTGGACGTTTTTCAATGGCAAAAATCAATGAATATTGTAAATGCACAAACAGTAATTTCTCCGCATTGCAAGGTGCAATTCTGAAATTTTTTGCTTTTTCCTGCTCCTTTTAGCATGATAAAGAAGATTCAAAGAGAGTGAGATGCCAGCTCCTTTCATTCAGTCAGTAGCTTCAATCATTTCTGGACGTTTTTCAATGGCAAAAATCAATGAATATTGTAAATGCACAAACAGTAATTTCTCCGCATTGCAAGGTGCAATTCTGAAATTTTTTGCTTTTTCCTGCTCCTCTTAGCATGATAAAGAAGATTCAAAGAGAGTGAGATGCCAGCTCCTTTCATTCAGTCAGTAGCTTCAAACATTTCTGGTATATGAATAACATGATGTTTTTCAATGGCAAAAATCAATGAATATTGTAAATGCACAAACAGTAATTTCTCCGCATTGCAAGGTGCAATTCTGAAATTTTTTGCTTTTTCCTGCTCCTCTAAGCATGATAAAGAAGATTCAAAGAGAGTGAGATGCCAGCTCCTTTCATTCAGTCAGTAGCTTCAATCATTTCTGGACGTTTTTCAATGGCAAAAATCAATGAATATTGTAAATGCACAAACAGTAATTTCTCCGCATTGCAAAGTGCAATTCTGAAATTTTTTTGCTTTTTCCTGCTCCTCTTAGCATGATAAACAAGATTCAAAGAGAATGAGATGCCAGCTCCTTTCATTCAGTCAGTAGCTTCAATCATTTCTGGACGTTTTTCAATGGCAAAAATCAATGAATATTGTAAATGCACAAACAGTAATTTCTCCGCATTGCAAGGTGCAATTCTGAAATTTTTTGCTTTTTCCTGCTCCTCTTAGCATGATAAAGAAGATTCAAAGAGAGTGAGATGCCAGCTCCTTTCATTCAGTCAGTAGCTTCAAACATTTCTGGTATATGAATAACATGATGTTTTTCAATGGCAAAAATCAATGAATATTGTAAATGCACAAACAGTAATTTCTCCGCATTGCAAGGTGCAATTCTGAAATTTTTTGCTTTTTCCTGCTCCTCTTAGCATGATAAAGAAGATTCAAAGAGAGTGAGATGCCAGCTCCTTTCATTCAGTCAGTAGCTTCAATCATTTCTGGACGTTTTTCAATGGCAAAAATCAATGAATATTGTAAATGCACAAACAGTAATTTCTCCGCATTGCAAGGAGCAATTCTGAAATTTTTTTGCTTTTTCCTGCTCCTCTTAGCATGATAAAGAAGATTCAAAGAGAGTGAGATGCCAGCTCCTTTCATTCAGTCAGTAGCTTCAAACATTTCTGGTATATGAATAACATGATGTTTTTCAATGGCAAAAATCAATGAATATTGTAAATGCACAAACAGTAATTTCTCCGCATTGCAAGGTGCAATTTTGAAATTTTTTGCTTTTTCCTGCTCCTCTTAGCATGGTAAAGAAGATTCAAAGAGAGTGAGATGCCAGCTCCTTTCATTCAGTCAGTAGCTTCAATCATTTCTGGACGTTTTTCAATGGCAAAAATCAATGAATATTGTAAATGCACAAACAGTAATTTCTCCGCATTGCAAGGTGCAATTCTGAAATTTTTTGCTTTTTCCTGCTCCTCTTAGCATGATAAACAAGATTCAAAGAGAGTGAGATGCCAGCTCCTTTCATTCAGTCAGTAGCTTCAATCATTTCTGGATGTTTTTCAATGGCAAAAATCAATGAATATTGTAAATGCACAAACAGTAATTTCTCCGCATTGCAAGGTGCAATTCTGAAATTTTTTGCTTTTTTCTGCTCCTCTTAGCATGATAAAGAAGATTCAAAGAGAGTGAGATGCCAGCTCCTTTCATTCAGTCAGTAGCTTCAAACATTTCTGGTATATGAATAACATGATGTTTTTCAATGGCAAAAATCAATGAATATTGTAAATGCACAAACAGTAATTTCTCCGCATTGCAAGGTGCAATTCTGAAATTTTTTGCTTTTTCCTGCTCCTCTAAGCATGATAAAGAATATTCAAAGAGAGTGAGATGCCAGCTCCTTTCATTCAGTCAGTAGCTTCAATCATTTCTGGACGTTTTTCAATGGCAAAAATCAATGAATATTGTAAATGCACAAACAGTAATTTCTCCGCATTGCAAGGTGCAATTCTGAAATTTTTTGCTTTTTCCTGCTCCTCTTAGCATGATAAACAAGATTCAAAGAGAGTGAGATGCCAGCTCCTTTCATTCAGTCAGTAGCTTCAATCATTTCTGGTCGTTTTTCAATGGCAAAAATCAATGAATATTGTAAATGCACAAACAGTAATTTCTCCGCATTGCAAGGTGCAATTCTGAAATTTTTTGCTTTTTCCTGCTCCTCTTAGCATGATAAAGAAGATTCAAAGAGAGTGAGATGCCATCTCCTTTCATTCAGTCAGTAGCTTCAAACATTTCTGGTATATGAATAACATGATGTTTTTCAATGGCAAAAATCACTGAATATTGTAAATGCACAAACAGTAATTTCTCCGCATTGCAATCTGCAATTCTGAAATTTTTTGCTTTTTCCTGCTCCTCTTAGCATGATAAAGAAGATTCAAAGAGAGTGAGATGCCAGCTCCTTTCATTCAGTCAGTAGCTTCAATCATTTCTGGACGTTTTTCAATGGCAAAAATCAATGAATATTGTAAATGCACAAACAGTAATTTCTCCGCATTGCAAGGTGCAATTCTGAAATTTTTTGCTTTTTCCTGCTCCTCTTAGCATGATAAAGAAGATTCAAAGAGAGTGAGATGCCAGCTCCTTTCATTCAGTCAGTAGCTTCAAACATTTCTGGTATATGAATAACATGATGTTTTTCAATGGCAAAAATCAATGAATATTGTAAATGCACAAACAGTAATTTCTCCGCATTGCAAGGTGCAATTCTGAAATTTTTTGCTTTTTCCTGCTCCTCTAAGCATGATAAAGAAGATTCAAAGAGAGTGAGATGCCAGCTCCTTTCATTCAGTCAGTAGCTTCAATCATTTCTGGACGTTTTTCAATGGCAAAAATCAATGAATATTGTAAATGCACAAACAGTAATTTCTCCGCATTGCAAGGTGCAATTCTGAAATTTTTTGCTTTTTCCTGCTCCTCTTAGCATGATAAACAAGATTCAAAGAGAATGAGATGCCAGCTCCTTTCATTCAGTCAGTAGCTTCAATCATTTCTGGACGTTTTTCAATGGCAAAAATCAATGAATATTGTAAATGCACAAACAGTAATTTCTCCGCATTGCAAGGTGCAATTCTGAAATTTTTTGCTTTTTCCTGCTCCTCTTAGCATGATAAAGAAGATTCAAAGAGAGTGAGATGCCAGCTCCTTTCATTCAGTCAGTAGCTTCAAACATTTCTGGTATATGAATAACATGATGTTTTTCAATGGCAAAAATCAATGAATATTGTAAATGCACAAACAGTAATTTCTCCGCATTGCAAGGTGCAATTCTGAAATTTTTTGCTTTTTCCTGCTCCTCTTAGCATGATAAAGAAGATTCAAAGAGAGTGAGATGCCAGCTCCTTTCATTCAGTCAGTAGCTTCAATCATTTCTGGACGTTTTTCAATGGCAAAAATCAATGAATATTGTAAATGCACAAACAGTAATTTCTCCGCATTGCAAGGTGCAATTCTGAATTTTTTTGCTTTTTCCTGCTCCTCTTAGCATGATAAAGAAGATTCAAAGAGAGTGAGATGCCAGCTCCTTTCATTCAGTCAGTAGCTTCAAACATTTCTGGTATATGAATAACATGATGTTTTTCAATGGCAAAAATCAATGAATATTGTAAATGCACAAACAGTAATTTCTCCGCATTGCAAGGTGCAATTTTGAAATTTTTTGCTTTTTCCTGCTCCTCTTAGCATGATAAAGAAGATTCAAAGAGAGTGAGATGCCAGCTCCTTTCATTCAGTCAGTAGCTTCAATCATTTCTGGACGTTTTTCAATGGCAAAAATCAATGAATATTGTAAATGCACAAACAGTAATTTCTCCGCATTGCAAGGTGCAATTCTGAAATTTTTTGCTTTTTCCTGCTCCTCTTAGCATGATAAACAAGATTCAAAGAGAGTGAGATGCCAGCTCCTTTCATTCAGTCAGTAGCTTCAATCATTTCTGGATGTTTTTCAATGGCAAAAATCAATGAATATTGTAAATGCACAAACAGTAATTTCTCCGCATTGCAAGGTGCAATTCTGAAATTTTTTGCTTTTTTCTGCTCCTCTTAGCATGATAAAGAAGATTCAAAGAGAGTGAGATGCCAGCTCCTTTCATTCAGTCAGTAGCTTCAAACATTTCTGGTATATGAATAACATGATGTTTTTCAATGGCAAAAATCAATGAATATTGTAAATGCACAAACAGTAATTTCTCCGCATTGCAAGGTGCAATTCTGAAATTTTTTGCTTTTTCCTGCTCCTCTTAGCATGATAAAGAAGACTCAAAGAGAGTGAGATGCCAGCTCCTTTCATTCAGTCAGTAGCTTCAAACATTTCTGGTATATGAATAACATGATGTTTTTCAATGGCAAAAATCAATGAATATTGTAAATGCACAAACAGTAATTTCTCCGCATTGCAAGGTGCAATTCTGAAATTTTTTGCTTTTTCCTGCTCCTCTTAGCATGATAAAGAAGATTCAAAGAGAGTGAGATGCCAGCTCCTTTCATTCAGTCAGTAGCTTCAATCATTTCTGGACGTTTTTCAATGGCAAAAATCATTGAATATTGTAAATGCACAAACAGTAATTTCTCCGCATTGCAAGGTGCAATTCTGAAATTTTTTGCTTTTTCCTGCTCCTCTTAGCATGATAAAGAAGATTCAAAGAGAGTGAGATGCCAGCTCCTTTCATTCAGTCCGTAGCTTCAATCATTTCTGGTATATGAATAACATGATGTTTTTCAATGGCAAAAATCAATGAATATTGTAAATGCACAAACAGTAATTTCTCCGCATTGCAAGGTGCAATTCTGAAATTTTTTGCTTTTTCCTGCTCCTCTAAGCATGATAAAGAAGATTCAAAGAGAGTGAGATGCCAGCTCCTTTCATTCAGTCAGTAGCTTCAATCATTTCTGGACGTTTTTCAATGGCAAAAATCAATGAATATTGTAAATGCACAAACAGTAATTTCTCCGCATTGCAAGGTGCAATTCTGAAATTTTTTGCTTTTTCCTGCTCCTCTTAGCATGATAAACAAGATTCAAAGAGAGTGAGATGCCAGCTCCTTTCATTCAGTCAGTAGCTTCAATCATTTCTGGACGTTTTTCAATGGCAAAAATCAATGAATATTGTAAATGCACAAACAGTAATTTCTCCGCATTGCAAGGTGCAATTCTGAAATTTTTTGCTTTTTCCTGCTCCTCTTAGCATGATAAAGAAGATTCAAAGAGAGTGAGATGCCAGCTCCTTTCATTCAGTCAGTAGCTTCAAACATTTCTGGTATATGAATAACATGATGTTTTTCAATGGCAAAAATCACTGAATATTGTAAATGCACAAACAGTAATTTCTCCGCATTGCAATCTGCAATTCTGAAATTTTTTGCTTTTTCCTGCTCCTCTTAGCATGATAAAGAAGATTCAAAGAGAGTGAGATGCCAGCTCCTTTCATTCAGTCAGTAGCTTCAATCATTTCTGGACGTTTTTCAATGGCAAAAATCAATGAATATTGTAAATGCACAAACAGTAATTTCTCCGCATTGCAAGGTGCAATTCTGAAATTTTTTGCTTTTTCCTGCTCCTCTTAGCATGATAAAGAAGATTCAAAGAGAGTGAGATGCCAGCTCCTTTCATTCAGTCAGTAGCTTCAAACATTTCTGGTATATGAATAACATGATGTTTTTCAATGGTAAAAATCAATGAATATTGTAAATGCACAAACAGTAATTTCTCCGCATTGCAAGGTGCAATTCTGAAATTTTTTGCTTTTTCCTGCTCCTCTTAGCATGATAAAGAAGATTCAAAGAGAGTGAGATGCCAGCTCCTTTCATTCAGTAAGTAGCTTCAATCATTTCTGGACGTTTTTCAATGGCAAAAATCAATGAATATTGTAAATGCACAAACAGTAATTTCTACGCATTGCAAGGTGCAATTCTGAAATTTTTTGCTTTTTCCTGCTCCTCTTAGCATGATAAACAAGATTCAAAGAGAGTGAGATGCCAGCTCCTTTCATTCAGTCAGTAGCTTCAATCATTTCTGGACGTTTTTCAATGGCAAAAATCAATGAATATTGTAAATGCACAAACAGTAATTTCTCCGCATTGCAAGGTGCAATTCTGAAATTTTTTGCTTTTTCCTGCTCCTCTTAGCATGATAAAGAAGATTCAAAGAGAGTGAGATGCCAGCTCCTTTCATTCAGTCAGTAGCTTCAAACATTTCTGGTATATGAATAACATATTTTTCAATGGCAAAAAACAATGAATATTGTAAATGCACAAACAGTAATTTCTCCGCATTGAAAGGTGCAATTCTGAAATTTTTTGCTTTTTCCTGCTCCTCTTAGCATGATAAAGAAGATTCAAAGAGAGTGAGATGCCAGCTCCTTTCATTCAGTCAGTAGCTTCAATCATTTCTGGACGTTTTTCAATGGCAAAAATCAATGAATATTGTAAATGCACAAACAGTAATTTCTCCGCATTGCAAGGTGCAATTCTGAAATTTTTTGCTTTTTCCTGCTCCTCTTAGCATGATAAACAAGATTCAAAGAGAGTGAGATGCCAGCTCCTTTCATTCAGTCAGTAGCTTCAATCATTTCTGGACGTTTTTCAATGGCAAAAATCAATGAATATTGTAAATGCACAAACAGTAATTTCTCCGCATTGCAAGGTGCAATTCTGAAATTTTTTGCTTTTTTCTGCTCCTCTTAGCATGATAAAGAAGATTCAAAGAGAGTGAGATGCCAGCTCCTTTCATTCAGTCAGTAGCTTCAATCATTTCTGGACGTTTTTCAATGGCAAAAATCAATGAATATTGTAAATGCACAAACAGTAATTTCTCCGCATTGCAAGGTGCAATTCTGAAATTTTTTGCTTTTTCCTGCTCCTCTTAGCATGATAAAGAAGATTCAAAGAGAGTGAGATGCCAGCTCCTTTCATTCAGTCAGTAGCTTCAAACATTTCTGGTATATGAATAACATGATGTTTTTCAATGGCAAAAATCAATGAATATTGTAAATGCACAAACAGTAATTTCTCCGCATTGCAAGGTGCAATTCTGAAATTTTTTGCTTTTTCCTGCTCCTCTTAGCATGATAAAGAAGATTCAAAGAGAGTGAGATGCCAGCTCCTTTCATTCAGTCAGTAGCTTCAATCATTTCTGGACGTTTTTCAATGGCAAAAATCAATGAATATTGTAAATGCACAAACAGTAATTTCTCCGCATTGCAAGGTGCAATTCTGAATTTTTTTGCTTTTTCCTGCTCCTCTTAGCATGATAAAGAAGATTCAAAGAGAGTGAGATGCCAGCTCCTTTCATTCAGTCAGTAGCTTCAAACATTTCTGGTATATGAATAACATGATGTTTTTCAATGGCAAAAATCAATGAATATTGTAAATGCACAAACAGTAATTTCTCCGCATTGCAAGGTGCAATTTTGAAATTTTTTGCTTTTTCCTGCTCCTCTTAGCATGATAAAGAAGATTCAAAGAGAGTGAGATGCCAGCTCCTTTCATTCAGTCAGTAGCTTCAAACATTTCTGGTATATGAATAACATGATGTTTTTCAATGGCAAAAATCAATGAATATTGTAAATGCACAAACAGTAATTTCTCCGCATTGCAAGGTGCAATTCTGAAATTTTTTGCTTTTTCCTGCTCCTCTTAGCATGATAAAGAAGATTCAAAGAGAGTGAGATGCCAGCTCCTTTCATTCAGTCAGTAGCTTCAATCATTTCTGGACGTTTTTCAATGGCAAAAATCAATGAATATTGTAAATGCACAAACAGTAATTTCTCCGCATTGCAAGGTGCAATTCTGAAATTTTTTGCTTTTTCCTGCTCCTCTTAGCATGATAAACAAGATTCAAAGAGAGTGAGATGCCAGCTCCTTTCATTCAGTCAGTAGCTTCAATCATTTCTGGATGTTTTTCAATGGCAAAAATCAATGAATATTGTAAATGCACAAACAGTAATTTCTCCGCATTGCAAGGTGCAATTCTGAAATTTTTTGCTTTTTTCTGCTCCTCTTAGCATGATAAAGAAGATTCAAAGAGAGTGAGATGCCAGCTCCTTTCATTCAGTCAGTAGCTTCAAACATTTCTGGTATATGAATAACATGATGTTTTTCAATGGCAAAAATCAATGAATATTGTAAATGCACAAACAGTAATTTCTCCGCATTGCAAGGTGCAATTCTGAAATTTTTTGCTTTTTCCTGCTCCTCTTAGCATGATAAAGAAGACTCAAAGAGAGTGAGATGCCAGCTCCTTTCATTCAGTCAGTAGCTTCAAACATTTCTGGTATATGAATAACATGATGTTTTTCAATGGCAAAAATCAATGAATATTGTAAATGCACAAACAGTAATTTCTCCGCATTGCAAGGTGCAATTCTGAAATTTTTTGCTTTTTCCTGCTCCTCTTAGCATGATAAAGAAGATTCAAAGAGAGTGAGATGCCAGCTCCTTTCATTCAGTCAGTAGCTTCAATCATTTCTGGACGTTTTTCAATGGCAAAAATCATTGAATATTGTAAATGCACAAACAGTAATTTCTCCGCATTGCAAGGTGCAATTCTGAAATTTTTTGCTTTTTCCTGCTCCTCTTAGCATGATAAAGAAGATTCAAAGAGAGTGAGATGCCAGCTCCTTTCATTCAGTCCGTAGCTTCAATCATTTCTGGTATATGAATAACATGATGTTTTTCAATGGCAAAAATCAATGAATATTGTAAATGCACAAACAGTAATTTCTCCGCATTGCAAGGTGCAATTCTGAAATTTTTTGCTTTTTCCTGCTCCTCTAAGCATGATAAAGAAGATTCAAAGAGAGTGAGATGCCAGCTCCTTTCATTCAGTCAGTAGCTTCAATCATTTCTGGACGTTTTTCAATGGCAAAAATCAATGAATATTGTAAATGCACAAACAGTAATTTCTCCGCATTGCAAGGTGCAATTCTGAAATTTTTTGCTTTTTCCTGCTCCTCTTAGCATGATAAACAAGATTCAAAGAGAGTGAGATGCCAGCTCCTTTCATTCAGTCAGTAGCTTCAATCATTTCTGGACGTTTTTCAATGGCAAAAATCAATGAATATTGTAAATGCACAAACAGTAATTTCTCCGCATTGCAAGGTGCAATTCTGAAATTTTTTGCTTTTTCCTGCTCCTCTTAGCATGATAAAGAAGATTCAAAGAGAGTGAGATGCCAGCTCCTTTCATTCAGTCAGTAGCTTCAAACATTTCTGGTATATGAATAACATGATGTTTTTCAATGGCAAAAATCACTGAATATTGTAAATGCACAAACAGTAATTTCTCCGCATTGCAATCTGCAATTCTGAAATTTTTTGCTTTTTCCTGCTCCTCTTAGCATGATAAAGAAGATTCATAGAGAGTGAGATGCCAGCTCCTTTCATTCAGTCAGTAGCTTCAATCATTTCTGGACGTTTTTCAATGGCAAAAATCAATGAATATTGTAAATGCACAAACAGTAATTTCTCCGCATTGCAAGGTGCAATTCTGAAATTTTTTGCTTTTTCCTGCTCCTCTTAGCATGATAAAGAAGATTCAAAGAGAGTGAGATGCCAGCTCCTTTCATTCAGTCAGTAGCTTCAAACATTTCTGGTATATGAATAACATGATGTTTTTCAATGGTAAAAATCAATGAATATTGTAAATGCACAAACAGTAATTTCTCCGCATTGCAAGGTGCAATTCTGAAATTTTTTGCTTTTTCCTGCTCCTCTTAGCATGATAAAGAAGATTCAAAGAGAGTGAGATGCCAGCTCCTTTCATTCAGTAAGTAGCTTCAATCATTTCTGGACGTTTTTCAATGGCAAAAATCAATGAATATTGTAAATGCACAAACAGTAATTTCTCCGCATTGCAAGGTGCAATTCTGAAATTTTTTGCTTTTTCCTGCTCCTCTTAGCATGATAAACAAGATTCAAAGAGAGTGAGATGCCAGCTCCTTTCATTCAGTCAGTAGCTTCAATCATTTCTGGACGTTTTTCAATGGCAAAAATCAATGAATATTGTAAATGCACAAACAGTAATTTCTCCGCATTGCAAGGTGCAATTCTGAAATTTTTTGCTTTTTCCTGCTCCTCTTAGCATGATAAAGAAGATTCAAAGAGAGTGAGATGCCAGCTCCTTTCATTCAGTCAGTAGCTTCAAACATTTCTGGTATATGAATAACATATTTTTCAATGGCAAAAAACAATGAATATTGTAAATGCACAAACAGTAATTTCTCCGCATTGAAAGGTGCAATTCTGAAATTTTTTGCTTTTTCCTGCTCCTCTTAGCATGATAAAGAAGATTCAAAGAGAGTGAGATGCCAGCTCCTTTCATTCAGTCAGTAGCTTCAATCATTTCTGGACGTTTTTCAATGGCAAAAATCAATGAATATTGTAAATGCACAAACAGTAATTTCTCCGCATTGCAAGGTGCAATTCTGAAATTTTTTGCTTTTTCCTGCTCCTCTTAGCATGATAAACAAGATTCAAAGAGAGTGAGATGCCAGCTCCTTTCATTCAGTCAGTAGCTTCAATCATTTCTGGACGTTTTTCAATGGCAAAAATCAATGAATATTGTAAATGCACAAACAGTAATTTCTCCGCATTGCAAGGTGCAATTCTGAAATTTTTTGCTTTTTTCTGCTCCTCTTAGCATGATAAAGAAGATTCAAAGAGAGTGAGATGCCAGCTCCTTTCATTCAGTCAGTAGCTTCAATCATTTCTGGACGTTTTTCAATGGCAAAAATCAATGAATATTGTAAATGCACAAACAGTAATTTCTCCGCATTGCAAGGTGCAATTCTGAAATTTTTTGCTTTTTCCTGCTCCTCTTAGCATGATAAACAAGATTCAAAGAGAGTGAGATGCCAGCTCCTTTCATTCAGTCAGTAGCTTCAATCATTTCTGGACGTTTTTCAATGGCAAAAATCAATGAATATTGTAAATGCACAAACAGTAATTTCTCCGCATTGCAAGGTGCAATTCTGAAATTTTTTGCTTTTTCCTGCTCCTCTTAGCATGATAAAGAAGATTCAAAGAGAGTGAGATGCCAGCTCCTTTCATTCAGTCAGTAGCTTCAATCATTTCTGGACGTTTTTCAATGGCAAAAATCAATGAATATTGTAAATGCACAAACAGTAATTTCTCCGCATTGCAAGGTGCAATTCTGAAATTTTTTGCTTTTTCCTGCTCCTCTTAGCATGATAAACAAGATTCAAAGAGAGTGAGATGCCAGCTCCTTTCATTCAGTCAGTAGCTTCAAACATTTCTGGTATATGAATAACATGATGTTTTTCAATGGCAAAAATCAATGAATATTGTAAATGCACAAACAGTAATTTCTCCGCATTGCAAGGTGCAATTCTGAAATTTTTTGCTTTTTCCTGCTCCTCTTAGCATGATAAAGAAGATTCAAAGAGAGTGAGATGCCAGCTCCTTTCATTCAGTCAGTAGCTTCAAACATTTCTGGTATATGAATAACATGATGTTTTTCAATGGCAAAAATCAATGAATATTGTAAATGCACAAACAGTAATTTCTCCGCATTGCAAGGTGCAATTCTGAAATTTTTTGCTTTTTCCTGCTCCTCTTAGCATGATAAAGAAGATTCAAAGAGAGTGAGATGCCAGCTCCTTTCATTCAGTAAGTAGCTTCAATCATTTCTGGACGTTTTTCAATGGCAAAAATCAATGAATATTGTAAATGCACAAACAGTAATTTCTCCGCATTGCAAGGTGCAATTCTGAAATTTTTTGCTTTTTCCTGCTCCTCTTAGCATGATAAAGAAGATTCAAAGAGAGTGAGATGCCAGCTCCTTTCATTCAGTCAGTAGCTTCAATCATTTCTGGACGTTTTTCAATGGCAAAAATCAATGAATATTGTAAATGCACAAACAGTAATTTCTCCGCATTGCAAGGTGCAATTCTGAAATTTTTTGCTTTTTCCTGCTCCTCTTAGCATGATAAAGAAGATTCAAAGAGAGTGAGATGCCAGCTCCTTTCATTCAGTCAGTAGCTTCAAACATTTCTGGTATATGAATAACATGATATTTTTCAATGGCAAAAAACAATGAATATTGTAAATGCACAAACAGTAATTTCTCCGCATTGAAAGGTGCAATTCTGAAATTTTTTTGCTTTTTCCTGCTCCTCTTAGCATGATAAAGAAGATTCAAAGAGAGTGAGATGCCAGCTCCTTTCATTCAGTCAGTAGCTTCAATCATTTCTGGACGTTTTTCAATGGCAAAAATCAATGAATATTGTAAATGCACAAACAGTAATTTCTCCGCATTGCAAGGTGCAATTCTGAAATTTTTTGCTTTTTCCTGCTCCTCTTAGCATGATAAACAAGATTCAAAGAGAGTGAGATGCCAGCTCCTTTCATTCAGTCAGTAGCTTCAATCATTTCTGGACGTTTTTCAATGGCAAAAATCAATGAATATTGTAAATGCACAAACAGTAATTTCTCCGCATTGCAAGGTGCAATTCTGAAATTTTTTGCTTTTTTCTGCTCCTCTTAGCATGATAAAGAAGATTCAAAGAGAGTGAGATGCCAGCTCCTTTCATTCAGTCAGTAGCTTCAAACATTTCTGGTATATGAATAACATGATGTTTTTCAATGGCAAAAATCAATGAATATTGTAAATCACAAACAGTAATTTCTCCGCATTGCAAGGTGCAATTCTGAAATTTTTTGCTTTTTCCTGCTCCTCTTAGCATGATAAAGAAGATTCAAAGAGAGTGAGATGCCAGCTCCTTTCATTCAGTCAGTAGCTTCAATCATTTCTGGACGTTTTTCAATGGCAAAAATCAATGAATATTGTAAATGCACAAACAGTAATTTCTCCGCATTGCAAGGTGCAATTCTGAAATTTTTTGCTTTTTCCTGCTCCTCTTAGCAAGATAAACCAGATTCAAAGAGAGTGAGATTCCAGCTCCTTTCATTCAGTCAGTAGCTTCAATCATTTCTGGACGTTTTTCAATGGCAAAAATCAATGAATATTGTAAATGCACAAACAGTAATTTCTCCGCATTGCAAGGTGCAATTCTGAAATTTTTTGCTTTTTCCTGCTCCTCTTAGCATGATAAAGAAGATTCAAAGAGCGTGAGATGCCAGCTCCTTTCATTCAGTCAGTAGCTTCAATCATTTCTGGACGTTTTTCAATGGCAAAAATCAATGAATATTGTAAATGCACAAACAGTAATTTCTCCGCATTGCAAGGTGCAATTCTGAAATTTTTTGCTTTTTCCTGCTCCTCTTAGCATGATAAACAAGATTCAAAGAGAGTGAGATGCCAGCTCCTTTCATTCAGTCAGTAGCTTCAATCATTTCTGGACGTTTTTCAATGGCAAAAATCAATGAATATTGTAAATGCACAAACAGTAATTTCTCCGCATTGCAAGGTGCAATTCTGAAATTTTTTGCTTTTTCCTGCTCCTCTTAGCATGATAAAGAAGATACAAAGAGAGTGAGATGCCAGCTCCTTTCATTCAGTCAGTAGCTTCAATCATTTCTGGACGTTTTTCAATGGCAAAAATCAATGAATATTGTAAATGCACAAACAGTAATTTCTCCGCATTGCAAGGTGCAATTCTGAAATTTTTTGCTTTTTCCTGCTCCTCTTAGCATGTTAAACAAGATTCAAAGAGAGTGAGATGCCAGCTCCTTTCATTCAGTCAGTAGCTTCAATCATTTCTGGATGTTTTTCAATGGCAAAAATCAATGAATATTGTAAATGCACAAACAGTAATTTCTCCGCATTGCAAGGTGCAATTCTGAAATTTTTTGCTTTTTCCTGCTCCTCTTAGCAAGATAAACAAGATTCAAAGAGAGTGAGATGCCAGCTCCTTTCATTCAGTCAGTAGCTTCAATAATTTCTGGACGTTTTTCAATGGCAAAAATCAATGAATATTGTAAATGCACAAACAGTAATTTCTCCGCATTGCAAGGTGCAATTCTGAAATTTTTTGCTTTTTCCTGCTCCTCTTAGCATGATAAATAAGATTCAAAGAGAGTGAGATGCCAGCTCCTTTCATTCAGTCAGTAGCTTCAATCATTTCTGGACGTTTTTCAATGGCAAAAATCAATGAATATTGTAAATGCACAAACAGTAATTTCTCCGCATTGCAAGGTGCAATTCTGAAATTTTTTGCTTTTTCCTGCTCCTTTTAGCATGATAAAGAAGATTCAAAGAGAGTGAGATGCCAGCTCCTTTCATTCAGTCAGTAGCTTCAATCATTTCTGGACGTTTTTCAATGGCAAAAATCAATGAATATTGTAAATGCACAAACAGTAATTTCTCCGCATTGCAAGGTGCAATTCTGAAATTTTTTGCTTTTTCCTGCTCCTCTTAGCATGATAAAGAAGATTCAAAGAGAGTGAGATGCCAGCTCCTTTCATTCAGTCAGTAGCTTCAAACATTTCTGGTATATGAATAACATGATGTTTTTCAATGGCAAAAATCAATGAATATTGTAAATGCACAAACAGTAATTTCTCCGCATTGCAAGGTGCAATTCTGAAATTTTTTGCTTTTTCCTGCTCCTCTAAGCATGATAAAGAAGATTCAAAGTGAGTGAGATGCCAGCTCCTTTCATTCAGTCAGTAGCTTCAATCATTTCTGGACGTTTTTCAATGGCAAAAATCAATGAATATTGTAAATGCACAAACAGTAATTTCTCCGCATTGCAAAGTGCAATTCTGAAATTTTTTTGCTTTTTCCTGCTCCTCTTAGCATGATAAACAAGATTCAAAGAGAATGAGATGCCAGCTCCTTTCATTCAGTCAGTAGCTTCAATCATTTCTGGACGTTTTTCAATGGCAAAAATCAATGAATATTGTAAATGCACAAACAGTAATTTCTCCGCATTGCAAGGTGCAATTCTGAAATTTTTTGCTTTTTCCTGCTCCTCTTAGCATGATAAAGAAGATTCAAAGAGAGTGAGATGCCAGCTCCTTTCATTCAGTCAGTAGCTTCAAACATTTCTGGTATATGAATAACATGATGTTTTTCAATGGCAAAAATCAATGAATATTGTAAATGCACAAACAGTAATTTCTCCGCATTGCAAGGTGCAATTCTGAAATTTTTTGCTTTTTCCTGCTCCTCTTAGCATGATAAAGAAGATTCAAAGAGAGTGAGATGCCAGCTCCTTTCATTCAGTCAGTAGCTTCAATCATTTCTGGACGTTTTTCAATGGCAAAAATCAATGAATATTGTAAATGCACAAACAGTAATTTCTCCGCATTGCAAGGAGCAATTCTGAAATTTTTTTGCTTTTTCCTGCTCCTCTTAGCATGATAAAGAAGATTCAAAGAGAGTGAGATGCCAGCTCCTTTCATTCAGTCAGTAGCTTCAAACATTTCTGGTATATGAATAACATGATGTTTTTCAATGGCAAAAATCAATGAATATTGTAAATCACAAACAGTAATTTCTCCGCATTGCAAGGTGCAATTCTGAAATTTTTTGCTTTTTCCTGCTCCTCTTAGCATGATAAAGAAGATTCAAAGAGAGTGAGATGCCAGCTCCTTTCATTCAGTCAGTAGCTTCAATCATTTCTGGACGTTTTTCAATGGCAAAAATCAATGAATATTGTAAATGCACAAACAGTAATTTCTCCGCATTGCAAGGTGCAATTCTGAAATTTTTTGCTTTTTCCTGCTCCTCTTAGCAAGATAAACAAGATTCAAAGAGAGTGAGATTCCAGCTCCTTTCATTCAGTCAGTAGCTTCAATCATTTCTGGACGTTTTTCAATGGCAAAAATCAATGAATATTGTAAATGCACAAACAGTAATTTCTCCGCATTGCAAGGTGCAATTCTGAAATTTTTTGCTTTTTCCTGCTCCTCTTAGCATGATAAAGAAGATTCAAAGAGCGTGAGATGCCAGCTCCTTTCATTCAGTCAGTAGCTTCAATCATTTCTGGACGTTTTTCAATGGCAAAAATCAATGAATATTGTAAATGCACAAACAGTAATTTCTCCGCATTGCAAGGTGCAATTCTGAAATTTTTTGCTTTTTCCTGCTCCTCTTAGCATGATAAACAAGATTCAAAGAGAGTGAGATGCCAGCTCCTTTCATTCAGTCAGTAGCTTCAATCATTTCTGGACGTTTTTCAATGGCAAAAATCAATGAATATTGTAAATGCACAAACAGTAATTTCTCCGCATTGCAAGGTGCAATTCTGAAATTTTTTGCTTTTTCCTGCTCCTCTTAGCATGATAAAGAAGATACAAAGAGAGTGAGATGCCAGCTCCTTTCATTCAGTCAGTAGCTTCAATCATTTCTGGACGTTTTTCAATGGCAAAAATCAATGAATATTGTAAATGCACAAACAGTAATTTCTCCGCATTGCAAGGTGCAATTCTGAAATTTTTTGCTTTTTCCTGCTCCTCTTAGCATGTTAAACAAGATTCAAAGAGAGTGAGATGCCAGCTCCTTTCATTCAGTCAGTAGCTTCAATCATTTCTGGATGTTTTTCAATGGCAAAAATCAATGAATATTGTAAATGCACAAACAGTAATTTCTCCGCATTGCAAGGTGCAATTCTGAAATTTTTTGCTTTTTCCTGCTCCTCTTAGCAAGATAAACAAGATTCAAAGAGAGTGAGATGCCAGCTCCTTTCATTCAGTCAGTAGCTTCAATAATTTCTGGACGTTTTTCAATGGCAAAAATCAATGAATATTGTAAATGCACAAACAGTAATTTCTCCGCATTGCAAGGTGCAATTCTGAAATTTTTTGCTTTTTCCTGCTCCTCTTAGCATGATAAATAAGATTCAAAGAGAGTGAGATGCCAGCTCCTTTCATTCAGTCAGTAGCTTCAATCATTTCTGGACGTTTTTCAATGGCAAAAATCAATGAATATTGTAAATGCACAAACAGTAATTTCTCCGCATTGCAAGGTGCAATTCTGAAATTTTTTGCTTTTTCCTGCTCCTTTTAGCATGATAAAGAAGATTCAAAGAGAGTGAGATGCCAGCTCCTTTCATTCAGTCAGTAGCTTCAATCATTTCTGGACGTTTTTCAATGGCAAAAATCAATGAATATTGTAAATGCACAAACAGTAATTTCTCCGCATTGCAAGGTGCAATTCTGAAATTTTTTGCTTTTTCCTGCTCCTCTTAGCATGATAAAGAAGATTCAAAGAGAGTGAGATGCCAGCTCCTTTCATTCAGTCAGTAGCTTCAAACATTTCTGGTATATGAATAACATGATGTTTTTCAATGGCAAAAATCAATGAATATTGTAAATGCACAAACAGTAATTTCTCCGCATTGCAAGGTGCAATTCTGAAATTTTTTGCTTTTTCCTGCTCCTCTAAGCATGATAAAGAAGATTCAAAGAGAGTGAGATGCCAGCTCCTTTCATTCAGTCAGTAGCTTCAATCATTTCTGGACGTTTTTCAATGGCAAAAATCAATGAATATTGTAAATGCACAAACAGTAATTTCTCCGCATTGCAAAGTGCAATTCTGAAATTTTTTTGCTTTTTCCTGCTCCTCTTAGCATGATAAACAAGATTCAAAGAGAATGAGATGCCAGCTCCTTTCATTCAGTCAGTAGCTTCAATCATTTCTGGACGTTTTTCAATGGCAAAAATCAATGAATATTGTAAATGCACAAACAGTAATTTCTCCGCATTGCAAGGTGCAATTCTGAAATTTTTTGCTTTTTCCTGCTCCTCTTAGCATGATAAAGAAGATTCAAAGAGAGTGAGATGCCAGCTCCTTTCATTCAGTCAGTAGCTTCAAACATTTCTGGTATATGAATAACATGATGTTTTTCAATGGCAAAAATCAATGAATATTGTAAATGCACAAACAGTAATTTCTCCGCATTGCAAGGTGCAATTCTGAAATTTTTTGCTTTTTCCTGCTCCTCTTAGCATGATAAAGAAGATTCAAAGAGAGTGAGATGCCAGCTCCTTTCATTCAGTCAGTAGCTTCAATCATTTCTGGACGTTTTTCAATGGCAAAAATCAATGAATATTGTAAATGCACAAACAGTAATTTCTCCGCATTGCAAGGAGCAATTCTGAAATTTTTTTGCTTTTTCCTGCTCCTCTTAGCATGATAAAGAAGATTCAAAGAGAGTGAGATGCCAGCTCCTTTCATTCAGTCAGTAGCTTCAAACATTTCTGGTATATGAATAACATGATGTTTTTCAATGGCAAAAATCAATGAATATTGTAAATGCACAAACAGTAATTTCTCCGCATTGCAAGGTGCAATTTTGAAATTTTTTGCTTTTTCCTGCTCCTCTTAGCATGGTAAAGAAGATTCAAAGAGAGTGAGATGCCAGCTCCTTTCATTCAGTCAGTAGCTTCAATCATTTCTGGACGTTTTTCAATGGCAAAAATCAATGAATATTGTAAATGCACAAACAGTAATTTCTCCGCATTGCAAGGTGCAATTCTGAAATTTTTTGCTTTTTCCTGCTCCTCTTAGCATGATAAACAAGATTCAAAGAGAGTGAGATGCCAGCTCCTTTCATTCAGTCAGTAGCTTCAATCATTTCTGGATGTTTTTCAATGGCAAAAATCAATGAATATTGTAAATGCACAAACAGTAATTTCTCCGCATTGCAAGGTGCAATTCTGAAATTTTTTGCTTTTTTCTGCTCCTCTTAGCATGATAAAGAAGATTCAAAGAGAGTGAGATGCCAGCTCCTTTCATTCAGTCAGTAGCTTCAAACATTTCTGGTATATGAATAACATGATGTTTTTCAATGGCAAAAATCAATGAATATTGTAAATGCACAAACAGTAATTTCTCCGCATTGCAAGGTGCAATTCTGAAATTTTTTGCTTTTTCCTGCTCCTCTTAGCATGATAAAGAAGATTCAAAGAGAGTGAGATGCCAGCTCCTTTCATTCAGTCAGTAGCTTCAAACATTTCTGGTATATGAATAACATGATGTTTTTCAATGGCAAAAATCAATGAATATTGTAAATGCACAAACAGTAATTTCTCCGCATTGCAAGGTGTAATTCTGAAATTTTTTGCTTTTTCCTGCTCCTCTAAGCATGATAAAGAAGATTCAAAGAGAGTGAGATGCCAGCTCCTTTCATTCAGTCAGTAGCTTCAATCATTTCTGGACGTTTTTCAATGGCAAAAATCAATGAATATTGTAAATGCACAAACAGTAATTTCTCCGCATTGCAAGGTGCAATTCTGAAATTTTTTGCTTTTTCCTGCTCCTCTTAGCATGATAAACAAGATTCAAAGAGATTGAGATGCCAGCTCCTTTCATTCAGTCAGTAGCTTCAATCATTTCTGGACGTTTTTCAATGGCAAAAATCAATGAATATTGTAAATGCACAAACAGTAATTTCTCCGCATTGCAAGGTGCAATTCTGAAATTTTTTGCTTTTTCCTGCTCCTTTTAGCATGATAAAGAAGATTCAAAGAGAGTGAGATGCCAGCTCCTTTCATTCAGTCAGTAGCTTCAATCATTTCTGGACGTTTTTCAATGGCAAAAATCAATGAATATTGTAAATGCACAAACAGTAATTTCTCCGCATTGCAAGGTGCAATTCTGAAATTTTTTGCTTTTTCCTGCTCCTCTTAGCATGATAAAGAAGATTCAAAGAGAGTGAGATGCCAGCTCCTTTCATTCAGTCAGTAGCTTCAAACATTTCTGGTATATGAATAACATGATGTTTTTCAATGGCAAAAATCAATGAATATTGTAAATGCACAAACAGTAATTTCTCCGCATTGCAAGGTGCAATTCTGAAATTTTTTGCTTTTTCCTGCTCCTCTAAGCATGATAAAGAAGATTCAAAGAGAGTGAGATGCCAGCTCCTTTCATTCAGTCAGTAGCTTCAATCATTTCTGGACGTTTTTCAATGGCAAAAATCAATGAATATTGTAAATGCACAAACAGTAATTTCTCCGCATTGCAAAGTGCAATTCTGAAATTTTTTTGCTTTTTCCTGCTCCTCTTAGCATGATAAACAAGATTCAAAGAGAATGAGATGCCAGCTCCTTTCATTCAGTCAGTAGCTTCAATCATTTCTGGACGTTTTTCAATGGCAAAAATCAATGAATATTGTAAATGCACAAACAGTAATTTCTCCGCATTGCAAGGTGCAATTCTGAAATTTTTTGCTTTTTCCTGCTCCTCTTAGCATGATAAAGAAGATTCAAAGAGAGTGAGATGCCAGCTCCTTTCATTCAGTCAGTAGCTTCAAACATTTCTGGTATATGAATAACATGATGTTTTTCAATGGCAAAAATCAATGAATATTGTAAATGCACAAACAGTAATTTCTCCGCATTGCAAGGTGCAATTCTGAAATTTTTTGCTTTTTCCTGCTCCTCTTAGCATGATAAAGAAGATTCAAAGAGAGTGAGATGCCAGCTCCTTTCATTCAGTCAGTAGCTTCAATCATTTCTGGACGTTTTTCAATGGCAAAAATCAATGAATATTGTAAATGCACAAACAGTAATTTCTCCGCATTGCAAGGAGCAATTCTGAAATTTTTTTGCTTTTTCCTGCTCCTCTTAGCATGATAAAGAAGATTCAAAGAGAGTGAGATGCCAGCTCCTTTCATTCAGTCAGTAGCTTCAAACATTTCTGGTATATGAATAACATGATGTTTTTCAATGGCAAAAATCAATGAATATTGTAAATGCACAAACAGTAATTTCTCCGCATTGCAAGGTGCAATTTTGAAATTTTTTGCTTTTTCCTGCTCCTCTTAGCATGGTAAAGAAGATTCAAAGAGAGTGAGATGCCAGCTCCTTTCATTCAGTCAGTAGCTTCAATCATTTCTGGACGTTTTTCAATGGCAAAAATCAATGAATATTGTAAATGCACAAACAGTAATTTCTCCGCATTGCAAGGTGCAATTCTGAAATTTTTTGCTTTTTCCTGCTCCTCTTAGCATGATAAACAAGATTCAAAGAGAGTGAGATGCCAGCTCCTTTCATTCAGTCAGTAGCTTCAATCATTTCTGGATGTTTTTCAATGGCAAAAATCAATGAATATTGTAAATGCACAAACAGTAATTTCTCCGCATTGCAAGGTGCAATTCTGAAATTTTTTGCTTTTTTCTGCTCCTCTTAGCATGATAAAGAAGATTCAAAGAGAGTGAGATGCCAGCTCCTTTCATTCAGTCAGTAGCTTCAAACATTTCTGGTATATGAATAACATGATGTTTTTCAATGGCAAAAATCAATGAATATTGTAAATGCACAAACAGTAATTTCTCCGCATTGCAAGGTGCAATTCTGAAATTTTTTGCTTTTTCCTGCTCCTCTTAGCATGATAAAGAAGATTCAAAGAGAGTGAGATGCCAGCTCCTTTCATTCAGTCAGTAGCTTCAAACATTTCTGGTATATGAATAACATGATGTTTTTCAATGGCAAAAATCAATGAATATTGTAAATGCACAAACAGTAATTTCTCCGCATTGCAAGGTGTAATTCTGAAATTTTTTGCTTTTTCCTGCTCCTCTAAGCATGATAAAGAAGATTCAAAGAGAGTGAGATGCCAGCTCCTTTCATTCAGTCAGTAGCTTCAATCATTTCTGGACGTTTTTCAATGGCAAAAATCAATGAATATTGTAAATGCACAAACAGTAATTTCTCCGCATTGCAAGGTGCAATTCTGAAATTTTTTGCTTTTTCCTGCTCCTCTTAGCATGATAAACAAGATTCAAAGAGAGTGAGATGCCAGCTCCTTTCATTCAGTCAGTAGCTTCAATCATTTCTGGACGTTTTTCAATGGCAAAAATCAATGAATATTGTAAATGCACAAACAGTAATTTCTCCGCATTGCAAGGTGCAATTCTGAAATTTTTTGCTTTTTCCTGCTCCTCTTAGCATGATAAAGAAGATTCAAAGAGAGTGAGATGCCAGCTCCTTTCATTCAGTCAGTAGCTTCAAACATTTCTGGTATATGAATAGCATGATGTTTTTCAATGGCAAAAATCAATGAATATTGTAAATGCACAAACAGTAATTTCTCCGCATTGCAAGGTGCAATTCTGAAATTTTTTGCTTTTTCCTGCTCCTCTTAGCATGATAAAGAAGATTCAAAGAGAATGAGATGCCAGCTCCTTTCATTCAGTCAGTAGCTTCAATCATTTCTGGACGTTTTTCAATGGCAAAAATCAATGAATATTGTAAATGCACAAACAGTAATTTCTCCGCATTGCAAGGTGCAATTCTGAAATTTTTTGCTTTTTCCTGCTCCTCTTAGCATGATAAAGAAGATTCAAAGAGAGTGAGATGCCAGCTCCTTTCATTCAGTCAGTAGCTTCAAACATTTCTGGTATATGAATAACATGTTTTTCAATGGCAAAAATCAATGAATATTGTAAATGCACAAACAGTAATTTCTCCACATTGCAAGGTGCAATTCTGAAAGTTTTTGCTTTTTCCTGCTCCTCTTAGCATGATAAAGAAGATTCAAAGAGAGTGAGATGCCAGCTCCTTTCATTCAGTAAGTAGCTTCAATCATTTCTGGACGTTTTTCAATGGCAAAAATCAATGAATATTGTAAATGCACAAACAGTAATTTCTCCGCATTGCAAGGTGCAATTCTGAAATTTTTTGCTTTTTCCTGCTCCTCTTAGCATGATAAAGAAGATTCAAAGAGAGTGAGATGCCAGCTCCTTTCATTCAGTCAGTAGCTTCAATCATTTCTGGATGTTTTTCAATGGCAAAAATCAATGAATATTGTAAATGCACAAACAGTAATTTCTCCGCATTGCAAGGTGCAATTCTGAAATTTTTTGCTTTTTTCTGCTCCTCTTAGCATGATAAAGAAGATTCAAAGAGAGTGAGATGCCAGCTCCTTTCATTCAGTCAGTAGCTTCAAACATTTCTGGTATATGAATAACATGATGTTTTTCAATGGCAAAAATCAATGAATATTGTAAATGCACAAACAGTAATTTCTCCGCATTGCAAGGTGCAATTCTGAAATTTTTTGCTTTTTCCTGCTCCTCTTAGCATGATAAAGAAGACTCAAAGAGAGTGAGATGCCAGCTCCTTTCATTCAGTCAGTAGCTTCAAACATTTCTGGTATATGAATAACGATGTTTTTCAATGGCAAAAATCAATGAATATTGTAAATGCACAAACAGTAATTTCTCCGCATTGCAAGGTGCAATTCTGAAATTTTTTGCTTTTTCCTGCTCCTCTTAGCATGATAAAGAAGATTCAAAGAGAGTGAGATGCCAGCTCCTTTCATTCAGTCAGTAGCTTCAATCATTTCTGGACGTTTTTCAATGGCAAAAATCATTGAATATTGTAAATGCACAAACAGTAATTTCTCCGCATTGCAAGGTGCAATTCTGAAATTTTTTGCTTTTTCCTGCTCCTCTTAGCATGATAAAGAAGATTCAAAGAGAGTGAGATGCCAGCTCCTTTCATTCAGTCCGTAGCTTCAATCATTTCTGGTATATGAATAACATGATGTTTTTCAATGGCAAAAATCAATGAATATTGTAAATGCACAAACAGTAATTTCTCCGCATTGCAAGGTGCAATTCTGAAATTTTTTGCTTTTTCCTGCTCCTCTAAGCATGATAAAGAAGATTCAAAGAGAGTGAGATGCCAGCTCCTTTCATTCAGTCAGTAGCTTCAATCATTTCTGGACGTTTTTCAATGGCAAAAATCAATGAATATTGTAAATGCACAAACAGTAATTTCTCCGCATTGCAAGGTGCAATTCTGAAATTTTTTGCTTTTTCCTGCTCCTCTTAGCATGATAAACAAGATTCAAAGAGAGTGAGATGCCAGCTCCTTTCATTCAGTCAGTAGCTTCAATCATTTCTGGACGTTTTTCAATGGCAAAAATCAATGAATATTGTAAATGCACAAACAGTAATTTCTCCGCATTGCAAGGTGCAATTCTGAAATTTTTTGCTTTTTCCTGCTCCTCTTAGCATGATAAAGAAGATTCAAAGAGAGTGAGATGCCAGCTCCTTTCATTCAGTCAGTAGCTTCAAACATTTCTGGTATATGAATAACATGATGTTTTTCAATGGCAAAAATCAATGAATATTGTAAATGCACAAACAGTAATTTCTCCGCATTGCAAAGTGCAATTCTGAAATTTTTTGCTTTTTCCTGCTCCTCTTAGCATGATAAAGAAGATTCAAAGAGAGTGAGATGCCAGCTCCTTTCATTCAGTAAGTAGCTTCAATCATTTCTGGACGTTTTTCAATGGCAAAAATCAATGAATATTGTAAATGCACAAACAGTAATTTCTCCGCATTGCAAGGTGCAATTCTGAAATTTTTTGCTTTTTCCTGCTCCTCTTAGCATGATAAACAAGATTCAAAGAGAGTGAGATGCCAGCTCCTTTCATTCAGTCAGTAGCTTCAATCATTTCTGGACGTTTTTCAATGGCAAAAATCAATGAATATTGTAAATGCACAAACAGTAATTTCTCCGCATTGCAAGGTGCAATTCTGAAATTTTTTGCTTTTTCCTGCTCCTCTTAGCATGATAAAGAAGATTCAAAGAGAGTGAGATGCCAGCTCCTTTCATTCAGTCAGTAGCTTCAAACATTTCTGGTATATGAATAGCATGATGTTTTTCAATGGCAAAAATCAATGAATATTGTAAATGCACAAACAGTAATTTCTCCGCATTGCAAGGTGCAATTCTGAAATTTTTTGCTTTTTCCTGCTCCGCTTAGCATGATAAAGAAGATTCAAAGAGAGTGAGATGCCAGCTCCTTTCATTCAGTCAGTAGCTTCAATCATTTCTGGACGTTTTTCAATGGCAAAAATCAATGAATATTGTAAATGCACAAACAGTAATTTCTCCGCATTGCAAGGTGCAATTCTGAAATTTTTTGCTTTTTCCTGCTCCTCTTAGCATGATAAAGAAGATTCAAAGAGAGTGAGATGCCAGCTCCTTTCATTCAGTCAGTAGCTTCAAACATTTCTGGTATATGAATAACATGTTTTTCAATGGCAAAAATCAATGAATATTGTAAATGCACAAACAGTAATTTCTCCACATTGCAAGGTGCAATTCTGAAAGTTTTTGCTTTTTCCTGCTCCTCTTAGCATGATAAAGAAGATTCAAAGAGAGTGAGATGCCAGCTCCTTTCATTCAGTAAGTAGCTTCAATCATTTCTGGACGTTTTTCAATGGCAAAAATCAATGAATATTGTAAATGCACAAACAGTAATTTCTCCGCATTGCAAGGTGCAATTCTGAAATTTTTTGCTTTTTCCTGCTCCTCTTAGCATGATAAAGAAGATTCAAAGAGAGTGAGATGCCAGCTCCTTTCATTCAGTCAGTAGCTTCAATCATTTCTGGATGTTTTTCAATGGCAAAAATCAATGAATATTGTAAATGCACAAACAGTAATTTCTCCGCATTGCAAGGTGCAATTCTGAAATTTTTTGCTTTTTTCTGCTCCTCTTAGCATGATAAAGAAGATTCAAAGAGAGTGAGATGCCAGCTCCTTTCATTCAGTCAGTAGCTTCAAACATTTCTGGTATATGAATAACATGATGTTTTTCAATGGCAAAAATCAATGAATATTGTAAATGCACAAACAGTAATTTCTCCGCATTGCAAGGTGCAATTCTGAAATTTTTTGCTTTTTCCTGCTCCTCTTAGCATGATAAAGAAGACTCAAAGAGAGTGAGATGCCAGCTCCTTTCATTCAGTCAGTAGCTTCAAACATTTCTGGTATATGAATAACATGATGTTTTTCAATGGCAAAAATCAATGAATATTGTAAATGCACAAACAGTAATTTCTCCGCATTGCAAGGTGCAATTCTGAAATTTTTTGCTTTTTCCTGCTCCTCTTAGCATGATAAAGAAGATTCAAAGAGAGTGAGATGCCAGCTCCTTTCATTCAGTCAGTAGCTTCAATCATTTCTGGACGTTTTTCAATGGCAAAAATCATTGAATATTGTAAATGCACAAACAGTAATTTCTCCGCATTGCAAGGTGCAATTCTGAAATTTTTTGCTTTTTCCTGCTCCTCTTAGCATGATAAAGAAGATTCAAAGAGAGTGAGATGCCAGCTCCTTTCATTCAGTCCGTAGCTTCAATCATTTCTGGTATATGAATAACGATGTTTTTCAATGGCAAAAATCAATGAATATTGTAAATGCACAAACAGTAATTTCTCCGCATTGCAAGGTGCAATTCTGAAATTTTTTGCTTTTTCCTGCTCCTCTAAGCATGATAAAGAAGATTCAAAGAGAGTGAGATGCCAGCTCCTTTCATTCAGTCAGTAGCTTCAATCATTTCTGGACGTTTTTCAATGGCAAAAATCAATGAATATTGTAAATGCACAAACAGTAATTTCTCCGCATTGCAAGGTGCAATTCTGAAATTTTTTGCTTTTTCCTGCTCCTCTTAGCATGATAAACAAGATTCAAAGAGAGTGAGATGCCAGCTCCTTTCATTCAGTCAGTAGCTTCAATCATTTCTGGACGTTTTTCAATGGCAAAAATCAATGAATATTGTAAATGCACAAACAGTAATTTCTCCGCATTGAAGGTGCAATTCTGAAATTTTTTGCTTTTTCCTGCTCCTCTTAGCATGATAAAGAAGATTCAAAGAGAGTGAGATGCCAGCTCCTTTCATTCAGTCAGTAGCTTCAAACATTTCTGGTATATGAATAACATGATGTTTTTCAATGGCAAAAATCACTGAATATTGTAAATGCACAAACAGTAATTTCTCCGCATTGCAATCTGCAATTCTGAAATTTTTTGCTTTTTCCTGCTCCTCTTAGCATGATAAAGAAGATTCAAAGAGAGTGAGATGCCAGCTCCTTTCATTCAGTCAGTAGCTTCAATCATTTCTGGACGTTTTTCAATGGCAAAAATCAATGAATATTGTAAATGCACAAACAGTAATTTCTCCGCATTGCAAGGTGCAATTCTGAAATTTTTTGCTTTTTCCTGCTCCTCTTAGCATGATAAAGAAGATTCAAAGAGAGTGAGATGCCAGCTCCTTTCATTCAGTCAGTAGCTTCAAACATTTCTGGTATATGAATAACATGATGTTTTTCAATGGCAAAAATCAATGAATATTGTAAATGCACAAACAGTAATTTCTCCGCATTGCAAGGTGCAATTCTGAAATTTTTTGCTTTTTCCTGCTCCTCTTAGCATGATAAAGAAGATTCAAAGAGAGTGAGATGCCAGCTCCTTTCATTCAGTAAGTAGCTTCAATCATTTCTGGACGTTTTTCAATGGCAAAAATCAATGAATATTGTAAATGCACAAACAGTAATTTCTCCGCATTGCAAGGTGCAATTCTGAAATTTTTTGCTTTTTCCTGCTCCTCTTAGCATGATAAACAAGATTCAAAGAGAGTGAGATGCCAGCTCCTTTCATTCAGTCAGTAGCTTCAATCATTTCTGGACGTTTTTCAATGGCAAAAATCAATGAATATTGTAAATGCACAAACAGTAATTTCTCCGCATTGCAAGGTGCAATTCTGAAATTTTTTGCTTTTTCCTGCTCCTCTTAGCATGATAAAGAAGATTCAAAGAGAGTGAGATGCCAGCTCCTTTCATTCAGTCAGTAGCTTCAAACATTTCTGGTATATGAATAACATGATGTTTTTCAATGGCAAAAATCACTGAATATTGTAAATGCACAAACAGTAATTTCTCCGCATTGCAATCTGCAATTCTGAAATTTTTTGCTTTTTCCTGCTCCTCTTAGCATGATAAAGAAGATTCAAAGAGAGTGAGATGCCAGCTCCTTTCATTCAGTCAGTAGCTTCAATCATTTCTGGACGTTTTTCAATGGCAAAAATCAATGAATATTGTAAATGCACAAACAGTAATTTCTCCGCATTGCAAGGTGCAATTCTGAAATTTTTTGCTTTTTCCTGCTCCTCTTAGCATGATAAAGAAGATTCAAAGAGAGTGAGATGCCAGCTCCTTTCATTCAGTCAGTAGCTTCAAACATTTCTGGTATATGAATAACATGATGTTTTTCAATGGCAAAAATCAATGAATATTGTAAATGCACAAACAGTAATTTCTCCGCATTGCAAGGTGCAATTCTGAAATTTTTTGCTTTTTCCTGCTCCTCTTAGCATGATAAAGAAGATTCAAAGAGAGTGAGATGCCAGCTCCTTTCATTCAGTAAGTAGCTTCAATCATTTCTGGACGTTTTTCAATGGCAAAAATCAATGAATATTGTAAATGCACAAACAGTAATTTCTCCGCATTGCAAGGTGCAATTCTGAAATTTTTTGCTTTTTCCTGCTCCTCTTAGCATGATAAACAAGATTCAAAGAGAGTGAGATGCCAGCTCCTTTCATTCAGTCAGTAGCTTCAATCATTTCTGGACGTTTTTCAATGGCAAAAATCAATGAATATTGTAAATGCACAAACAGTAATTTCTCCGCATTGCAAGGTGCAATTCTGAAATTTTTTGCTTTTTCCTGCTCCTCTTAGCATGATAAAGAAGATTCAAAGAGAGTGAGATGCCAGCTCCTTTCATTCAGTCAGTAGCTTCAAACATTTCTGGTATATGAATAGCATGATGTTTTTCAATGGCAAAAATCAATGAATATTGTAAATGCACAAACAGTAATTTCTCCGCATTGCAAGGTGCAATTCTGAAATTTTTTGCTTTTTCCTGCTCCGCTTAGCATGATAAAGAAGATTCAAAGAGAGTGAGATGCCAGCTCCTTTCATTCAGTCAGTAGCTTCAATCATTTCTGGACGTTTTTCAATGGCAAAAATCAATGAATATTGTAAATGCACAAACAGTAATTTCTCCGCATTGCAAGGTGCAATTCTGAAATTTTTTGCTTTTTCCTGCTCCTCTTAGCATGATAAAGAAGATTCAAAGAGAGTGAGATGCCAGCTCCTTTCATTCAGTCAGTAGCTTCAAACATTTCTGGTATATGAATAACATGTTTTTCAATGGCAAAAATCAATGAATATTGTAAATGCACAAACAGTAATTTCTCCACATTGCAAGGTGCAATTCTGAAAGTTTTTGCTTTTTCCTGCTCCTCTTAGCATGATAAAGAAGATTCAAAGAGAGTGAGATGCCAGCTCCTTTCATTCAGTAAGTAGCTTCAATCATTTCTGGACGTTTTTCAATGGCAAAAATCAATGAATATTGTAAATGCACAAACAGTAATTTCTCCGCATTGCAAGGTGCAATTCTGAAATTTTTTGCTTTTTCCTGCTCCTCTTAGCATGATAAAGAAGATTCAAAGAGAGTGAGATGCCAGCTCCTTTCATTCAGTCAGTAGCTTCAATCATTTCTGGATGTTTTTCAATGGCAAAAATCAATGAATATTGTAAATGCACAAACAGTAATTTCTCCGCATTGCAAGGTGCAATTCTGAAATTTTTTGCTTTTTTCTGCTCCTCTTAGCATGATAAAGAAGATTCAAAGAGAGTGAGATGCCAGCTCCTTTCATTCAGTCAGTAGCTTCAAACATTTCTGGTATATGAATAACATGATGTTTTTCAATGGCAAAAATCAATGAATATTGTAAATGCACAAACAGTAATTTCTCCGCATTGCAAGGTGCAATTCTGAAATTTTTTGCTTTTTCCTGCTCCTCTTAGCATGATAAAGAAGACTCAAAGAGAGTGAGATGCCAGCTCCTTTCATTCAGTCAGTAGCTTCAAACATTTCTGGTATATGAATAACATGATGTTTTTCAATGGCAAAAATCAATGAATATTGTAAATGCACAAACAGTAATTTCTCCGCATTGCAAGGTGCAATTCTGAAATTTTTTGCTTTTTCCTGCTCCTCTTAGCATGATAAAGAAGATTCAAAGAGAGTGAGATGCCAGCTCCTTTCATTCAGTCAGTAGCTTCAATCATTTCTGGACGTTTTTCAATAGCAAAAATCATTGAATATTGTAAATGCACAAACAGTAATTTCTCCGCATTGCAAGGTGCAATTCTGAAATTTTTTGCTTTTTCCTGCTCCTCTTAGCATGATAAAGAAGATTCAAAGAGAGTGAGATGCCAGCTCCTTTCATTCAGTCCGTAGCTTCAATCATTTCTGGTATATGAATAACATGATGTTTTTCAATGGCAAAAATCAATGAATATTGTAAATGCACAAACAGTAATTTCTCCGCATTGCAAGGTGCAATTCTGAAATTTTTTGCTTTTTCCTGCTCCTCTTAGCATGATAAAGAAGATTCAAAGAGAGTGAGATGCCAGCTCCTTTCATTCAGTCAGTAGCTTCAATCATTTCTGGATGTTTTTCAATGGCAAAAATCAATGAATATTGTAAATGCACAAACAGTAATTTCTCCGCATTGCAAGGTGCAATTCTGAAATTTTTTGCTTTTTTCTGCTCCTCTTAGCATGATAAAGAAGATTCAAAGAGAGTGAGATGCCAGCTCCTTTCATTCAGTCAGTAGCTTCAAACATTTCTGGTATATGAATAACATGATGTTTTTCAATGGCAAAAATCAATGAATATTGTAAATGCACAAACAGTAATTTCTCCGCATTGCAAGGTGCAATTCTGAAATTTTTTGCTTTTTCCTGCTCCTCTTAGCATGATAAAGAAGACTCAAAGAGAGTGAGATGCCAGCTCCTTTCATTCAGTCAGTAGCTTCAAACATTTCTGGTATATGAATAACATGATGTTTTTCAATGGCAAAAATCAATGAATATTGTAAATGCACAAACAGTAATTTCTCCGCATTGCAAGGTGCAATTCTGAAATTTTTTGCTTTTTCCTGCTCCTCTTAGCATGATAAAGAAGATTCAAAGAGAGTGAGATGCCAGCTCCTTTCATTCAGTCAGTAGCTTCAATCATTTCTGGACGTTTTTCAATGGCAAAAATCATTGAATATTGTAAATGCACAAACAGTAATTTCTCCGCATTGCAAGGTGCAATTCTGAAATTTTTTGCTTTTTCCTGCTCCTCTTAGCATGATAAAGAAGATTCAAAGAGAGTGAGATGCCAGCTCCTTTCATTCAGTCCGTAGCTTCAATCATTTCTGGTATATGAATAACATGATGTTTTTCAATGGCAAAAATCAATGAATATTGTAAATGCACAAACAGTAATTTCTCCGCATTGCAAGGTGCAATTCTGAAATTTTTTGCTTTTTCCTGCTCCTCTAAGCATGATAAAGAAGATTCAAAGAGAGTGAGATGCCAGCTCCTTTCATTCAGTCAGTAGCTTCAATCATTTCTGGACGTTTTTCAATGGCAAAAATCAATGAATATTGTAAATGCACAAACAGTAATTTCTCCGCATTGCAAGGTGCAATTCTGAAATTTTTTGCTTTTTCCTGCTCCTCTTAGCATGATAAACAAGATTCAAAGAGAGTGAGATGCCAGCTCCTTTCATTCAGTCAGTAGCTTCAATCATTTCTGGACGTTTTTCAATGGCAAAAATCAATGAATATTGTAAATGCACAAACAGTAATTTCTCCGCATTGCAAGGTGCAATTCTGAAATTTTTTGCTTTTTCCTGCTCCTCTTAGCATGATAAAGAAGATTCAAAGAGAGTGAGATGCCAGCTCCTTTCATTCAGTCAGTAGCTTCAAACATTTCTGGTATATGAATAACATGATGTTTTTCAATGGCAAAAATCACTGAATATTGTAAATGCACAAACAGTAATTTCTCCGCATTGCAATCTGCAATTCTGAAATTTTTTGCTTTTTCCTGCTCCTCTTAGCATGATAAAGAAGATTCAAAGAGAGTGAGATGCCAGCTCCTTTCATTCAGTCAGTAGCTTCAATCATTTCTGGACGTTTTTCAATGGCAAAAATCAATGAATATTGTAAATGCACAAACAGTAATTTCTCCGCATTGCAAGGTGCAATTCTGAAATTTTTTGCTTTTTCCTGCTCCTCTTAGCATGATAAAGAAGATTCAAAGAGAGTGAGATGCCAGCTCCTTTCATTCAGTCAGTAGCTTCAAACATTTCTGGTATATGAATAACATGATGTTTTTCAATGGCAAAAATCAATGAATATTGTAAATGCACAAACAGTAATTTCTCCGCATTGCAAGGTGCAATTCTGAAATTTTTTGCTTTTTCCTGCTCCTCTTAGCATGATAAAGAAGATTCAAAGAGAGTGAGATGCCAGCTCCTTTCATTCAGTAAGTAGCTTCAATCATTTCTGGACGTTTTTCAATGGCAAAAATCAATGAATATTGTAAATGCACAAACAGTAATTTCTCCGCATTGCAAGGTGCAATTCTGAAATTTTTTGCTTTTTCCTGCTCCTCTTAGCATGATAAACAAGATTCAAAGAGAGTGAGATGCCAGCTCCTTTCATTCAGTCAGTAGCTTCAATCATTTCTGGACGTTTTTCAATGGCAAAAATCAATGAATATTGTAAATGCACAAACAGTAATTTCTCCGCATTGCAAGGTGCAATTCTGAAATTTTTTGCTTTTTCCTGCTCCTCTTAGCATGATAAAGAAGATTCAAAGAGAGTGAGATGCCAGCTCCTTTCATTCAGTCAGTAGCTTCAAACATTTCTGGTATATGAATAGCATGATGTTTTTCAATGGCAAAAATCAATGAATATTGTAAATGCACAAACAGTAATTTCTCCGCATTGCAAGGTGCAATTCTGAAATTTTTTGCTTTTTCCTGCTCCTCTTAGCATGATAAAGAAGATTCAAAGAGAGTGAGATGCCAGCTCCTTTCATTCAGTCAGTAGCTTCAATCATTTCTGGACGTTTTTCAATGGCAAAAATCAATGAATATTGTAAATGCACAAACAGTAATTTCTCCGCATTGCAA
This sequence comes from Phyllobates terribilis, assembly GCF_046119375.1. Lineage (NCBI taxonomy): Eukaryota > Metazoa > Chordata > Amphibia > Anura > Dendrobatidae > Phyllobates > Phyllobates terribilis. The sequence goes on along the minus strand of NW_027363765.1, from coordinate 286,849 downwards.
GGTGCAATTCTGAAATTTTTTGCTTTTTCCTGCTCCTCTTAGCATGATAAAGAAGATTCAAAGAGAGTGAGATGCCAGCTCCTTTCATTCAGTCAGTAGCTTCAAACATTTCTGGTATATGAATATGTTTTTCAATGGCAAAAATCAATGAATATTGTAAATGCACAAACAGTAATTTCTCCACATTGCAAGGTGCAATTCTGAAAGTTTTTGCTTTTTCCTGCTCCTCTTAGCATGATAAAGAAGATTCAAAGAGAGTGAGATGCCAGCTCCTTTCATTCAGTAAGTAGCTTCAATCATTTCTGGACGTTTTTCAATGGCAAAAATCAATGAATATTGTAAATGCACAAACAGTAATTTCTCCGCATTGCAAGGTGCAATTCTGAAATTTTTTGCTTTTTCCTGCTCCTCTTAGCATGATAAACAAGATTCAAAGAGAGTGAGATGCCAGCTCCTTTCATTCAGTCAGTAGCTTCAATCATTTCTGGATGTTTTTCAATGGCAAAAATCAATGAATATTGTAAATGCACAAACAGTAATTTCTCCGCATTGCAAGGTGCAATTCTGAAATTTTTTGCTTTTTTCTGCTCCTCTTAGCATGATAAAGAAGATTCAAAGAGAGTGAGATGCCAGCTCCTTTCATTCAGTCAGTAGCTTCAAACATTTCTGGTATATGAATAACATGATGTTTTTCAATGGCAAAAATCAATGAATATTGTAAATGCACAAACAGTAATTTCTCCGCATTGCAAGGTGCAATTCTGAAATTTTTTGCTTTTTCCTGCTCCTCTTAGCATGATAAAGAAGATTCAAAGAGAGTGAGATGCCAGCTCCTTTCATTCAGTCAGTAGCTTCAATCATTTCTGGACGTTTTTCAATGGCAAAAATCATTGAATATTGTAAATGCACAAACAGTAATTTCTCCGCATTGCAAGGTGCAATTCTGAAATTTTTTGCTTTTTCCTGCTCCTCTTAGCATGATAAAGAAGATTCAAAGAGAGTGAGATGCCAGCTCCTTTCATTCAGTCAGTAGCTTCAATCATTTCTGGTATATGAATAACATGATGTTTTTCAATGGCAAAAATCAATGAATATTGTAAATGCACAAACAGTAATTTCTCCGCATTGCAAGGTGCAATTCTGAAATTTTTTGCTTTTTCCTGCTCCTCTTAGCATGATAAACAAGATTCAAAGAGAGTGAGATGCCAGCTCCTTTCATTCAGTCAGTAGCTTCTATCATTTCTGGACGTTTTTCAATGGCAAAAATCAATGAATATTGTAAATGCACAAACAGTAATTTCTCCGCATTGCAAGGTGCAATTCTGAAATTTTTTGCTTTTTCCTGCTCCTCTTAGCATGATAAAGAAGATTCAAAGAGAGTGAGATGCCAGCTCCTTTCATTCAGTCAGTAGCTTCAAACATTTCTGGTATATGAATAACATGATGTTTTTCAATGGCAAAAATCAATGAATATTGTAAATGCACAAACAGTAATTTCTCCGCATTGCAAGGTGCAATTCTGAAATTTTTTGCTTTTTCCTGCTCCTCTTAGCATGATAAAGAAGATTCAAAGAGAGTGAGATGCCAGCTCCTTTCATTCAGTCAGTAGCTTCAATCATTTCTGGACGTTTTTCAATGGCAAAAATCAATGAATATTGTAAATGCACAAACAGTAATTTCTCCGCATTGCAAGGTGCAATTCTGAAATTTTTTGCTTTTTCCTGCTCCTCTTAGCATGATAAACAAGATTCAAAGAGAGTGAGATGCCAGCTCCTTTCATTCAGTCAGTAGCTTCAATCATTTCTGGACGTTTTTCAATGGCAAAAATCAATGAATATTGTAAATGCACAAACAGTAATTTCTCCGCATTGCAAGGTGCAATTCTGAAATTTTTTGCTTTTTCCTGCTCCTCTTAGCATGATAAAGAAGATTCAAAGAGAGTGAGATGCCAGCTCCTTTCATTCAGTCAGTAGCTTCAAACATTTCTGGTATATGAATAACATGATGTTTTTCAATGGCAAAAATCAATGAATATTGTAAATGCACAAACAGTAATTTCTCCGCATTGCAAGGTGCAATTCTGAAATTTTTTCTTTTTCCTGCTCCTCTTAGCATGATAAAGAAGATTCAAAGAGAGTGAGATGCCAGCTCCTTTCATTCAGTCAGTAGCTTCAATCATTTCTGGACGTTTTTCAATGGCAAAAATCAATGAATATTGTAAATGCACAAACAGTAATTTCTCCGCATTGCAAGGTGCAATTCTGAAATTTTTTGCTTTTTCCTGCTCCTCTTAGCATGATAAAGAAGATTCAAAGAGAGTGAGATGCCAGCTCCTTTCATTCAGTCAGTAGCTTCAAACATTTCTGGTATATGAATAACATGATGTTTTTCAATGGCAAAAATCAATGAATATTGTAAATGCACAAACAGTAATTTCTCCGCATTGCAAGGTGCAATTCTGAAATTTTTTGCTTTTTCCTGCTCCTCTTAGCATGATAAAGAAGATTCAAAGAGAGTGAGATGCCAGCTCCTTTCATTCAGTCAGTAGCTTCAATCATTTCTGGACGTTTTTCAATGGCAAAAATCATTGAATATTGTAAATGCACAAACAGTAATTTCTCCGCATTGCAAGGTGCAATTCTGAAATTTTTTGCTTTTTCCTGCTCCTCTTAGCATGATAAAGAAGATTCAAAGAGAGTGAGATGCCAGCTCCTTTCATTCAGTCAGTAGCTTCAATCATTTCTGGTATATGAATAACATGATGTTTTTCAATGGCAAAAATCAATGAATATTGTAAATGCACAAACAGTAATTTCTCCGCATTGCAAGGTGCAATTCTGAAATTTTTTGCTTTTTCCTGCTCCTCTTAGCATGATAAACAAGATTCAAAGAGAGTGAGATGCCAGCTCCTTTCATTCAGTCAGTAGCTTCTATCATTTCTGGACGTTTTTCAATGGCAAAAATCAATGAATATTGTAAATGCACAAACAGTAATTTCTCCGCATTGCAAGGTGCAATTCTGAAATTTTTTGCTTTTTCCTGCTCCTCTTAGCATGATAAAGAAGATTCAAAGAGAGTGAGATGCCAGCTCCTTTCATTCAGTCAGTAGCTTCAAACATTTCTGGTATATGAATAACATGATGTTTTTCAATGGCAAAAATCAATGAATATTGTAAATGCACAAACAGTAATTTCTCCGCATTGCAAGGTGCAATTCTGAAATTTTTTGCTTTTTCCTGCTCCTCTTAGCATGATAAAGAAGATTCAAAGAGAGTGAGATGCCAGCTCCTTTCATTCAGTCAGTAGCTTCAATCATTTCTGGACATTTTTCAATGGCAAAAATCAATGAATATTGTAAATTCACAAACAGTAATTTCTCCGCATTGCAAGGTGCAATTCTGAAATTTTTTGCTTTTTCCTGCTCCTCTTAGCATGATAAAGAAGATTCAAAGAGAGTGAGATGCCAGCTCCTTTCATTCAGTCAGTAGCTTCAATCATTTCTGGACGTTTTTCAATGGCAAAAATCAATGAATATTGTAAATGCACAAACAGTAATTTCTCCGCATTGCAAGGTGCAATTCTGAAATTTTTTGCTTTTTCCTGCTCCTCTTAGCATGATAAAGAAGATTCAAAGAGAGTGAGATGCCAGCTCCTTTCATTCAGTCAGTAGCTTCAAACATTTCTGGACGTTTTTCAATGGCAAAAATCAATGAATATTGTAAATGCACAAACAGTAATTTCTCCGCATTGCAAGGTGCAATTCTGAAATTTTTTGCTTTTTCCTGCTCCTCTTAGCATGATAAACAAGATTCAAAGAGAGTGAGATGCCAGCTCCTTTCATTCAGTCAGTAGCTTCAATCATTTCTGGACGTTTTTCAATGGCAAAAATCAATGAATATTGTAAATGCACAAACAGTAATTTCTCCGCATTGCAAGGTGCAATTCTGAAATTTTTTGCTTTTTCCTGCTCCTCTTAGCATGATAAAGAAGATTCAAAGAGAGTGAGATGCCAGCTCCTTTCATTCAGTCAGTAGCTTCAAACATTTCTGGTATATGAATAGCATGATGTTTTTCAATGGCAAAAATCAATGAATATTGTAAATGCACAAACAGTAATTTCTCCGCATTGCAAGGTGCAATTCTGAAATTTTTTGCTTTTTCCTGCTCCTCTTAGCATGATAAAGAAGATTCAAAGAGAGTGAGATGCCAGCTCCTTTCATTCAGTCAGTAGCTTCAATCATTTCTGGACGTTTTTCAATGGCAAAAATCAATGAATATTGTAAATGCACAAACAGTAATTTCTCCGCATTGCAAGGTGCAATTCTGAAATTTTTTGCTTTTTCCTGCTCCTCTTAGCATGATAAAGAAGATTCAAAGAGAGTGAGATGCCAGCTCCTTTCATTCAGTCAGTAGCTTCAAACATTTCTGGTATATGAATATGTTTTTCAATGGCAAAAATCAATGAATATTGTAAATGCACAAACAGTAATTTCTCCACATTGCAAGGTGCAATTCTGAAAGTTTTTGCTTTTTCCTGCTCCTCTTAGCATGATAAAGAAGATTCAAAGAGAGTGAGATGCCAGCTCCTTTCATTCAGTAAGTAGCTTCAATCATTTCTGGACGTTTTTCAATGGCAAAAATCAATGAATATTGTAAATGCACAAACAGTAATTTCTCCGCATTGCAAGGTGCAATTCTGAAATTTTTTGCTTTTTCCTGCTCCTCTTAGCATGATAAACAAGATTCAAAGAGAGTGAGATGCCAGCTCCTTTCATTCAGTCAGTAGCTTCAATCATTTCTGGATGTTTTTCAATGGCAAAAATCAATGAATATTGTAAATGCACAAACAGTAATTTCTCCGCATTGCAAGGTGCAATTCTGAAATTTTTTGCTTTTTTCTGCTCCTCTTAGCATGATAAAGAAGATTCAAAGAGAGTGAGATGCCAGCTCCTTTCATTCAGTCAGTAGCTTCAAACATTTCTGGTATATGAATAACATGATGTTTTTCAATGGCAAAAATCAATGAATATTGTAAATGCACAAACAGTAATTTCTCCGCATTGCAAGGTGCAATTCTGAAATTTTTTGCTTTTTCCTGCTCCTCTTAGCATGATAAAGAAGATTCAAAGAGAGTGAGATGCCAGCTCCTTTCATTCAGTCAGTAGCTTCAATCATTTCTGGACGTTTTTCAATGGCAAAAATCATTGAATATTGTAAATGCACAAACAGTAATTTCTCCGCATTGCAAGGTGCAATTCTGAAATTTTTTGCTTTTTCCTGCTCCTCTTAGCATGATAAAGAAGATTCAAAGAGAGTGAGATGCCAGCTCCTTTCATTCAGTCAGGAGCTTCAATCATTTCTGGTATATGAATAACATGATGTTTTTCAATGGCAAAAATCAATGAATATTGTAAATGCACAAACAGTAATTTCTCCGCATTGCAAGGTGCAATTCTGAAATTTTTTGCTTTTTCCTGCTCCTCTTAGCATGATAAACAAGATTCAAAGAGAGTGAGATGCCAGCTCCTTTCATTCAGTCAGTAGCTTCAATCATTTCTGGACGTTTTTCAATGGCAAAAATCAATGAATATTGTAAATGCACAAACAGTAATTTCTCCGCATTGCAAGGTGCAATTCTGAAATTTTTTGCTTTTTCCTGCTCCTCTTAGCATGATAAAGAAGATTCAAAGAGAGTGAGATGCCAGCTCCTTTCATTCAGTCAGTAGCTTCAAACATTTCTGGTATATGAATAACATGATGTTTTTCAATGGCAAAAATCAATGAATATTGTAAATGCACAAACAGTAATTTCTCCGCATTGCAAGGTGCAATTCTGAAATTTTTTGCTTTTTCCTGCTCCTCTTAGCATGATAAAGAAGATTCAAAGAGAGTGAGATGCCAGCTCCTTTCATTCAGTCAGTAGCTTCAATCATTTCTGGACGTTTTTCAATGGCAAAAATCAATGAATATTGTAAATGCACAAACAGTAATTTCTCCGCATTGCAAGGTGCAATTCTGAAATTTTTTGCTTTTTCCTGCTCCTCTTAGCATGATAAACAAGATTCAAAGAGAGTGAGATGCCAGCTCCTTTCATTCAGTCAGTAGCTTCAATCATTTCTGGACGTTTTTCAATGGCAAAAATCAATGAATATTGTAAATGCACAAACAGTAATTTCTCCGCATTGCAAGGTGCAATTCTGAAATTTTTTGCTTTTTCCTGCTCCTCTTAGCATGATAAAGAAGATTCAAAGAGAGTGAGATGCCAGCTCCTTTCATTCAGTCAGTAGCTTCAAACATTTCTGGTATATGAATAACATGATGTTTTTCAATGGCAAAAATCAATGAATATTGTAAATGCACAAACAGTAATTTCTCCGCATTGCAAGGTGCAATTCTGAAATTTTTTCTTTTTCCTGCTCCTCTTAGCATGATAAAGAAGATTCAAAGAGAGTGAGATGCCAGCTCCTTTCATTCAGTCAGTAGCTTCAATCATTTCTGGACGTTTTTCAATGGCAAAAATCAATGAATATTGTAAATGCACAAACAGTAATTTCTCCGCATTGCAAGGTGCAATTCTGAAATTTTTTGCTTTTTCCTGCTCCTCTTAGCATGATAAAGAAGATTCAAAGAGAGTGAGATGCCAGCTCCTTTCATTCAGTCAGTAGCTTCAAACATTTCTGGTATATGAATAACATGATGTTTTTCAATGGCAAAAATCAATGAATATTGTAAATGCACAAACAGTAATTTCTCCGCATTGCAAGGTGCAATTCTGAAATTTTTTGCTTTTTCCTGCTCCTCTTAGCATGATAAAGAAGATTCAAAGAGAGTGAGATGCCAGCTCCTTTCATTCAGTCAGTAGCTTCAATCATTTCTGGACGTTTTTCAATGGCAAAAATCATTGAATATTGTAAATGCACAAACAGTAATTTCTCCGCATTGCAAGGTGCAATTCTGAAATTTTTTGCTTTTTCCTGCTCCTCTTAGCATGATAAAGAAGATTCAAAGAGAGTGAGATGCCAGCTCCTTTCATTCAGTCAGTAGCTTCAATCATTTCTGGTATATGAATAACATGATGTTTTTCAATGGCAAAAATCAATGAATATTGTAAATGCACAAACAGTAATTTCTCCGCATTGCAAGGTGCAATTCTGAAATTTTTTGCTTTTTCCTGCTCCTCTTAGCATGATAAACAAGATTCAAAGAGAGTGAGATGCCAGCTCCTTTCATTCAGTCAGTAGCTTCTATCATTTCTGGACGTTTTTCAATGGCAAAAATCAATGAATATTGTAAATGCACAAACAGTAATTTCTCCGCATTGCAAGGTGCAATTCTGAAATTTTTTGCTTTTTCCTGCTCCTCTTAGCATGATAAAGAAGATTCAAAGAGAGTGAGATGCCAGCTCCTTTCATTCAGTCAGTAGCTTCAAACATTTCTGGTATATGAATAACGATGTTTTTCAATGGCAAAAATCAATGAATATTGTAAATGCACAAACAGTAATTTCTCCGCATTGCAAGGTGCAATTCTGAATTTTTTTGCTTTTTCCTGCTCCTCTTAGCATGATAAAGAAGATTCAAAGAGAGTGAGATGCCAGCTCCTTTCATTCAGTCAGTAGCTTCAATCATTTCTGGACGTTTTTCAATGGCAAAAATCAATGAATATTGTAAATGCACAAACAGTAATTTCTCCGCATTGCAAGGTGCAATTCTGAAATTTTTTGCTTTTTCCTGCTCCTCTTAGCATGATAAAGAAGATTCAAAGAGAGTGAGATGCCAGCTCCTTTCATTCAGTCAGTAGCTTCAATCATTTCTGGACGTTTTTCAATGGCAAAAATCAATGAATATTGTAAATGCACAAAGAGTAATTTCTCCGCATTGCAAGGTGCAATTCTGAAATTTTTTGCTTTTTCCTGCTCCTCTTAGCATGATAAAGAAGATTCAAAGAGAGTGAGATGCCAGCTCCTTTCATTCAGTCAGTAGCTTCAAACATTTCTGGTATATGAATAACATGATGTTTTTCAATGGCAAAAATCAATGAATATTGTAAATGCACAAACAGTAATTTCTCCGCATTGCAAGGTGCAATTCTGAAATTTTTTGCTTTTTCCTGCTCCTCTTAGCATGATAAAGAAGATTCAAAGAGAGTGAGATGCCAGCTCCTTTCATTCAGTCAGTAGCTTCAATCATTTCTGGACGTTTTTCAATGGCAAAAATCATTGAATATTGTAAATGCACAAACAGTAATTTCTCCGCATTGCAAGGTGCAATTCTGAAATTTTTTGCTTTTTCCTGCTCCTCTTAGCATGATAAAGAAGATTCAAAGAGAGTGAGATGCCAGCTCCTTTCATTCAGTCAGTAGCTTCAATCATTTCTGGTATATGAATAACATGATGTTTTTCAATGGCAAAAATCAATGAATATTGTAAATGCACAAACAGTAATTTCTCCGCATTGCAAGGTGCAATTCTGAAATTTTTTGCGTTTTCCTGCTCCTCTTAGCATGATAAACAAGATTCAAAGAGAGTGAGATGCCAGCTCCTTTCATTCAGTCAGTAGCTTCAATCATTTCTGGACGTTTTTCAATGGCAAAAATCAATGAATATTGTAAATGCACAAACAGTAATTTCTCCGCATTGCAAGGTGCAATTCTGAAATTTTTTGCTTTTTCCTGCTCCTCTTAGCATGATAAAGAAGATTCAAAGAGTGAGATGCCAGCTCCTTTCATTCAGTCAGTAGCTTCAATCATTTCTGGACGTTTTTCAATGGCAAAAATCAATGAATATTGTAAATGCACAAACAGTAATTTCTCCGCATTGCAAGGTGCAATTCTGAAATTTTTTGCTTTTTCCTGCTCCTCTTAGCATGATAAAGAAGATTCAAAGAGAGTGAGATGCCAGCTCCTTTCATTCAGTCAGTAGCTTCAATCATTTCTGGACGTTTTTCAATGGCAAAAATCAATGAATATTGTAAATGCACAAAGAGTAATTTCTCCGCATTGCAAGGTGCAATTCTGAAATTTTTTGCTTTTTCCTGCTCCTCTTAGCATGATAAAGAAGATTCAAAGAGAGTGAGATGCCAGCTCCTTTCATTCAGTCAGTAGCTTCAATCATTTCTGGTATATGAATAACATGATGTTTTTCAATGGCAAAAATCAATGAATATTGTAAATGCACAAACAGTAATTTCTCCGCATTGCAAGGTGCAATTCTGAAATTTTTTGCGTTTTCCTGCTCCTCTTAGCATGACAAACAAGATTCAAAGAGAGTGAGATGCCAGCTCCTTTCATTCAGTCAGTAGCTTCAATCATTTCTGGACGTTTTTCAATGGCAAAAATCAATGAATATTGTAAATGCACAAACAGTAATTTCTCCGCATTGCAAGGTGCAATTCTGAAATTTTTTGCTTTTTCCTGCTCCTCTTAGCATGATAAAGAAGATTCAAAGAGAGTGAGATGCCAGCTCCTTTCATTCAGTCAGTAGCTTCAAACATTTCTGGACGTTTTTCAATGGCAAAAATCAATGAATATTGTAAATGCACAAACAGTAATTTCTCCGCATTGCAAGGTGCAATTCTGAAATTTTTTGATTTTTCCTGCTCCTCTTAGCATGATAAAGAAGATTCAAAGAGAGTGAGATGCCAGCTCCTTTCATTCAGTCAGTAGCTTCAATCATTTCTGGACGTTTTTCAATGGCAAAAATCAATGAATATTGTAAATGCACAAACAGTAATTTCTCCGCATTGCAAGGTGCAATTCTGAAATTTTTTGCTTTTTCCTGCTCCTCTTAGCATGATAAAGAAGATTCAAAGAGAGTGAGATGCCAGCTCCTTTCATTCAGTCAGTAGCTTCAATCATTTCTGGACGTTTTTCAATGGCAAAAATCAATGAATATTGTAAATGCACAAAGAGTAATTTCTCCGCATTGCAAGGTGCAATTCTGAAATTTTTTGCTTTTTCCTGCTCCTCTTAGCATGATAAAGAAGATTCAAAGAGAGTGAGATGCCAGCTCCTTTCATTCAGTCAGTAGCTTCAATCATTTCTGGTATATGAATAACATGATGTTTTTCAATGGCAAAAATCAATGAATATTGTAAATGCACAAACAGTAATTTCTCCGCATTGCAAGGTGCAATTCTGAAATTTTTTGCGTTTTCCTGCTCCTCTTAGCATGATAAACAAGATTCAAAGAGAGTGAGATGCCAGCTCCTTTCATTCAGTCAGTAGCTTCAATCATTTCTGGACGTTTTTCAATGGCAAAAATCAATGAATATTGTAAATGCACAAACAGTAATTTCTCCGCATTGCAAGGTGCAATTCTGAAATTTTTTGCTTTTTCCTGCTCCTCTTAGCATGATAAAGAAGATTCAAAGAGAGTGAGATGCCAGCTCCTTTCATTCAGTCAGTAGCTTCAATCATTTCTGGACGTTTTTCAATGGCAAAAATCAATGAATATTGTAAATGCACAAACAGTAATTTCTCCGCATTGCAAGGTGCAATTCTGAAATTTTTTGCTTTTTCCTGCTCCTCTTAGCATGATAAAGAAGATTCAAAGAGAGTGAGATGCCAGCTCCTTTCATTCAGTCAGTAGCTTCAATCATTTCTGGACGTTTTTCAATGGCAAAAATCAATGAATATTGTAAATGCACAAAGAGTAATTTCTCCGCATTGCAAGGTGCAATTCTGAAATTTTTTGCTTTTTCCTGCTCCTCTTAGCATGATAAAGAAGATTCAAAGAGAGTGAGATGCCAGCTCCTTTCATTCAGTCAGTAGCTTCAAACATTTCTGGTATATGAATAACATGATGTTTTTCAATGGCAAAAATCAATGAATATTGTAAATGCACAAACAGTAATTTCTCCGCATTGCAAGGTGCAATTCTGAAATTTTTTGCTTTTTCCTGCTCCTCTTAGCATGATAAAGAAGATTCAAAGAGAGTGAGATGCCAGCTCCTTTCATTCAGTCAGTAGCTTCAATCATTTCTGGACGTTTTTCAATGGCAAAAATCATTGAATATTGTAAATGCACAAACAGTAATTTCTCCGCATTGCAAGGTGCAATTCTGAAATTTTTTGCTTTTTCCTGCTCCTCTTAGCATGATAAAGTAGATTCAAAGAGAGTGAGATGCCAGCTCCTTTCATTCAGTCAGTAGCTTCAATCATTTCTGGTATATGAATAACATGATGTTTTTCAATGGCAAAAATCAATGAATATTGTAAATGCACAAACAGTAATTTCTCCGCATTGCAAGGTGCAATTCTGAAATTTTTTGCTTTTTCCTGCTCCTCTTAGCATGATAAAGAAGATTCAAAGAGAGTGAGATGCCAGCTCCTTTCATTCAGTCAGTAGCTTCAATCATTTCTGGACGTTTTTCAATGGCAAAAATCAATGAATATTGTAAATGCACAAACAGTAATTTCTCCGCATTGCAAGGTGCAATTCTGAAATTTTTTGCTTTTTCCTGCTCCTCTTAGCATGATAAAGAAGATTCAAAGAGAGTGAGATGCCAGCTCCTTTCATTCAGTCAGTAGCTTCAATCATTTCTGGTATATGAATAACATGATGTTTTTCAATGGCAAAAATCAATGAATATTGTAAATGCACAAACAGTAATTTCTCCGCATTGCAAGGTGCAATTCTGAAATTTTTTGCGTTTTCCTGCTCCTCTTAGCATGGTAAACAAGATTCAAAGAGAGTGAGATGCCAGCTCCTTTCATTCAGTCAGTAGCTTCAATCATTTCTGGACGTTTTTCAATGGCAAAAATCAATGAATATTGTAAATGCACAAACAGTAATTTCTCCGCATTGCAAGGTGCAATTCTGAAATTTTTTGCTTTTTCCTGCTCCTCTTAGCATGATAAAGAAGATTCAAAGAGAGTGAGATGCCAGCTCCTTTCATTCAGTCAGTAGCTTCAATCATTTCTGGACGTTTTTCAATGGCAAAAATCAATGAATATTGTAAATGCACAAACAGTAATTTCTCCGCATTGCAAGGTGCAATTCTGAAATTTTTTGCTTTTTCCTGCTCCTCTTAGCATGATAAAGAAGATTCAAAGAGAGTGAGATGCCAGCTCCTTTCATTCAGTCAGTAGCTTCAATCATTTCTGGACGTTTTTCAATGGCAAAAATCAATGAATATTGTAAATGCACAAAGAGTAATTTCTCCGCATTGCAAGGTGCAATTCTGAAATTTTTTGCTTTTTCCTGCTCCTCTTAGCATGATAAAGAAGATTCAAAGAGAGTGAGATGCCAGCTCCTTTCATTCAGTCAGTAGCTTCAAACATTTCTGGTATATGAATAACATGATGTTTTTCAATGGCAAAAATCAATGAATATTGTAATGCACAAACAGTAATTTCTCCGCATTGCAAGGTGCAATTCTGAAATTTTTTGCTTTTTCCTGCTCCTCTTAGCATGATAAAGAAGATTCAAAGAGAGTGAGATGCCAGCTCCTTTCATTCAGTCAGTAGCTTCAATCATTTCTGGACGTTTTTCAATGGCAAAAATCATTGAATATTGTAAATGCACAAACAGTAATTTCTCCGCATTGCAAGGTGCAATTCTGAAATTTTTTGCTTTTTCCTGCTCCTCTTAGCATGATAAAGTAGATTCAAAGAGAGTGAGATGCCAGCTCCTTTCATTCAGTCAGTAGCTTCAATCATTTCTGGTATATGAATAACATGATGTTTTTCAATGGCAAAAATCAATGAATATTGTAAATGCACAAACAGTAATTTCTCCGCATTGCAAGGTGCAATTCTGAAATTTTTTGCTTTTTCCTGCTCCTCTTAGCATGATAAAGAAGATTCAAAGAGAGTGAGATGCCAGCTCCTTTCATTCAGTCAGTAGCTTCAATCATTTCTGGTATATGAATAACATGATGTTTTTCAATGGCAAAAATCAATGAATATTGTAAATGCACAAACAGTAATTTCTCCGCATTGCAAGGTGCAATTCTGAAATTTTTTGCGTTTTCCTGCTCCTCTTAGCATGATAAACAAGATTCAAAGAGAGTGAGATGCCAGCTCCTTTCATTCAGTCAGTAGCTTCAATCATTTCTGGACGTTTTTCAATGGCAAAAATCAATGAATATTGTAAATGCACAAACAGTAATTTCTCCGCATTGCAAGGTGCAATTCTGAAATTTTTTGCTTTTTCCTGCTCCTCTTAGCATGATAAAGAAGATTCAAAGAGAGTGAGATGCCAGCTCCTTTCATTCAGTCAGTAGCTTCAATCATTTCTGGACGTTTTTCAATGGCAAAAATCAATGAATATTGTAAGTGCACAAACAGTAATTTCTCCGCATTGCAAGGTGCAATTCTGAAATTTTTTGCTTTTTCCTGCTCCTCTTAGCATGATAAAGAAGATTCAAAGAGAGTGAGATGCCAGCTCCTTTCATTCAGTCAGTAGCTTCAATCATTTCTGGACGTTTTTCAATGGCAAAAATCAATGAATATTGTAAATGCACAAAGAGTAATTTCTCCGCATTGCAAGGTGCAATTCTGAAATTTTTTGCTTTTTCCTGCTCCTCTTAGCATGATAAAGAAGATTCAAAGAGAGTGAGATGCCAGCTCCTTTCATTCAGTCAGTAGCTTCAAACATTTCTGGTATATGAATAACATGATGTTTTTCAATGGCAAAAATCAATGAATATTGTAAATGCACAAACAGTAATTTCTCCGCATTGCAAGGTGCAATTCTGAAATTTTTTGCTTTTTCCTGCTCCTCTTAGCATGATAAAGAAGATTCAAAGAGAGTGAGATGCCAGCTCCTATCATTCAGTCAGTAGCTTCAATCATTTCTGGACGTTTTTCAATGGCAAAAATCATTGAATATTGTAAATGCACAAACAGTAATTTCTCCGCATTGCAAGGTGCAATTCTGAAATTTTTTGCTTTTTCCTGCTCCTCTTAGCATGATAAAGTAGATTCAAAGAGAGTGAGATGCCAGCTCCTTTCATTCAGTCAGTAGCTTCAATCATTTCTGGTATATGAATAACATGATGTTTTTCAATGGCAAAAATCAATGAATATTGTAAATGCACAAACAGTAATTTCTCCGCATTGCAAGGTGCAATTCTGAAATTTTTTGCTTTTTCCTGCTCCTCTTAGCATGATAAAGAAGATTCAAAGAGAGTGAGATGCCAGCTCCTTTCATTCAGTCAGTAGCTTCAATCATTTCTGGACGTTTTTCAATGGCAAAAATCAATGAATATTGTAAATGCACAAACAGTAATTTCTCCGCATTGCAAGGTGCAATTCTGAAATTTTTTGCTTTTTCCTGCTCCTCTTAGCATGATAAAGAAGATTCAAAGAGAGTGAGATGCCAGCTCCTTTCATTCAGTCAGTAGCTTCAATCATTTCTGGTATATGAATAACATGATGTTTTTCAATGGCAAAAATCAATGAATATTGTAAATGCACAAACAGTAATTTCTCCGCATTGCAAGGTGCAATTCTGAAATTTTTTGCGTTTTCCTGCTCCTCTTAGCATGGTAAACAAGATTCAAAGAGAGTGAGATGCCAGCTCCTTTCATTCAGTCAGTAGCTTCAATCATTTCTGGACGTTTTTCAATGGCAAAAATCAATGAATATTGTAAATGCACAAAGAGTAATTTCTCCGCATTGCAAGGTGCAATTCTGAAATTTTTTGCTTTTTCCTGCTCCTCTTAGCATGATAAAGAAGATTCAAAGAGAGTGAGATGCCAGCTCCTTTCATTCAGTCAGTAGCTTCAAACATTTCTGGTATATGAATAACATGATGTTTTTCAATGGCAAAAATCAATGAATATTGTAATGCACAAACAGTAATTTCTCCGCATTGCAAGGTGCAATTCTGAAATTTTTTGCTTTTTCCTGCTCCTCTTAGCATGATAAAGAAGATTCAAAGAGAGTGAGATGCCAGCTCCTTTCATTCAGTCAGTAGCTTCAATCATTTCTGGACGTTTTTCAATGGCAAAAATCATTGAATATTGTAAATGCACAAACAGTAATTTCTCCGCATTGCAAGGTGCAATTCTGAAATTTTTTGCTTTTTCCTGCTCCTCTTAGCATGATAAAGAAGATTCAAAGAGAGTGAGATGCCAGCTCCTTTCATTCAGTCAGTAGCTTCAAACATTTCTGGTATATGAATAACATGATGTTTTTCAATGGCAAAAATCAATGAATATTGTAATGCACAAACAGTAATTTCTCCGCATTGCAAGGTGCAATTCTGAAATTTTTTGCTTTTTCCTGCTCCTCTTAGCATGATAAAGAAGATTCAAAGAGAGTGAGATGCCAGCTCCTTTCATTCAGTCAGTAGCTTCAATCATTTCTGGACGTTTTTCAATGGCAAAAATCATTGAATATTGTAAATGCACAAACAGTAATTTCTCCGCATTGCAAGGTGCAATTCTGAAATTTTTTGCTTTTTCCTGCTCCTCTTAGCATGATAAAGAAGATTCAAAGAGAGTGAGATGCCAGCTCCTTTCATTCAGTCAGTAGCTTCAATCATTTCTGGACGTTTTTCAATGGCAAAAATCAATGAATATTGTAAATGCACAAACAGTAATTTCTCCGCATTGCAAGGTGCAATTCTGAAATTTTTTGCTTTTTCCTGCTCCTCTTAGCATGATAAAGAAGATTCAAAGAGAGTGAGATGCCAGCTCCTTTCATTCAGTCAGTAGCTTCAATCATTTCTGGACGTTTTTCAATGGCAAAAATCAATGAATATTGTAAATGCACAAAGAGTAATTTCTCCGCATTGCAAGGTGCAATTCTGAAATTTTTTGCTTTTTCCTGCTCCTCTTAGCATGATAAAGAAGATTCAAAGAGAGTGAGATGCCAGCTCCTTTCATTCAGTCAGTAGCTTCAATCATTTCTGGTATATGAATAACATGATGTTTTTCAATGGCAAAAATCAATGAATATTGTAAATGCACAAACAGTAATTTCTCCGCATTGCAAGGTGCAATTCTGAAATTTTTTGCGTTTTCCTGCTCCGCTTAGCATGATAAACAAGATTCAAAGAGAGTGAGATGCCAGCTCCTTTCATTCAGTCAGTAGCTTCAATCATTTCTGGACATTTTTCAATGGCAAAAATCAATGAATATTGTAAATGCACAAACAGTAATTTCTCCGCATTGCAAGGTGCAATTCTGAAATTTTTTGCTTTTTCCTGCTCCTCTTAGCATGATAAAGAAGATTCAAAGAGAGTGAGATGCCAGCTCCTTTCATTCAGTCAGTAGCTTCAATCATTTCTGGACGTTTTTCAATGGCAAAAATCAATGAATATTGTAAATGCACAAACAGTAATTTCTCCGCATTGCAAGGTGCAATTCTGAAATTTTTTGCTTTTTCCTGCTCCTCTTAGCATGATAAAGAAGATTCAAAGAGAGTGAGATGCCAGCTCCTTTCATTCAGTCAGTAGCTTCAATCATTTCTGGACGTTTTTCAATGGCAAAAATCAATGAATATTGTAAATGCACAAAGAGTAATTTCTCCGCATTGCAAGGTGCAATTCTGAAATTTTTTGCTTTTTCCTGCTCCTCTTAGCATGATAAAGAAGATTCAAAGAGAGTGAGATGCCAGCTCCTTTCATTCAGTCAGTAGCTTCAATCATTTCTGGTATATGAATAACATGATGTTTTTCAATGGCAAAAATCAATGAATATTGTAAATGCACAAACAGTAATTTCTCCGCATTGCAAGGTGCAATTCTGAAATTTTTTGCGTTTTCCTGCTCCTCTTAGCATGATAAACAAGATTCAAAGAGAGTGAGATGCCAGCTCCTTTCATTCAGTCAGTAGCTTCAATCATTTCTGGACGTTTTTCAATGGCAAAAATCAATGAATATTGTAAATGCACAAACAGTAATTTCTCCGCATTGCAAGGTGCAATTCTGAAATTTTTTGCTTTTTCCTGCTCCTCTTAGCATGATAAAGAAGATTCAAAGAGAGTGAGATGCCAGCTCCTTTCATTCAGTCAGTAGCTTCAATCATTTCTGGACGTTTTTCAATGGCAAAAATCAATGAATATTGTAAATGCACAAACAGTAATTTCTCCGCATTGCAAGGTGCAATTCTGAAATTTTTTGCTTTTTCCTGCTCCTCTTAGCATGATAAAGAAGATTCAAAGAGAGTGAGATGCCAGCTCCTTTCATTCAGTCAGTAGCTTCAATCATTTCTGGACGTTTTTCAATGGCAAAAATCAATGAATATTGTAAATGCACAAACAGTAATTTCTCCGCATTGCAAGGTGCAATTCTGAAATTTTTTGCTTTTTCCTGCTCCTCTTAGCATGATAAAGAAGATTCAAAGAGAGTGAGATGCCAGCTCCTTTCATTCAGTCAGTAGCTTCAATCATTTCTGGACGTTTTTCAATGGCAAAAATCAATGAATATTGTAAATGCACAAACAGTAATTTCTCCGCATTGCAAGGTGCAATTCTGAAATTTTTTGCTTTTTCCTGCTCCTCTTAGCATGATAAAGAAGATTCAAAGAGAGTGAGATGCCAGCTCCTTTCATTCAGTCAGTAGCTTCAATCATTTCTGGACGTTTTTCAATGGCAAAAATCAATGAATATTGTAAATGCACAAAGAGTAATTTCTCCGCATTGCAAGGTGCAATTCTGAAATTTTTTGCTTTTTCCTGCTCCTCTTAGCATGATAAAGAAGATTCAAAGAGAGTGAGATGCCAGCTCCTTTCATTCAGTCAGTAGCTTCAATCATTTCTGGTATATGAATAACATGATGTTTTTCAATGGCAAAAATCAATGAATATTGTAAATGCACAAACAGTAATTTCTCCGCATTGCAAGGTGCAATTCTGAAATTTTTTGCGTTTTCCTGCTCCTCTTAGCATGATAAACAAGATTCAAAGAGAGTGAGATGCCAGCTCCTTTCATTCAGTCAGTAGCTTCAATCATTTCTGGACGTTTTTCAATGGCAAAAATCAATGAATATTGTAAATGCACAAACAGTAATTTCTCCGCATTGCAAGGTGCAATTCTGAAATTTTTTGCTTTTTCCTGCTCCTCTTAGCATGATAAAGAAGATTCAAAGAGAGTGAGATGCCAGCTCCTTTCATTCAGTCAGTAGCTTCAATCATTTCTGGACGTTTTTCAATGGCAAAAATCAATGAATATTGTAAATGCACAAACAGTAATTTCTCCGCATTGCAAGGTGCAATTCTGAAATTTTTTGCTTTTTCCTGCTCCTCTTAGCATGATAAAGAAGATTCAAAGAGAGTGAGATGCCAGCTCCTTTCATTCAGTCAGTAGCTTCAATCATTTCTGGACGTTTTTCAATGGCAAAAATCAATGAATATTGTAAATGCACAAAGAGTAATTTCTCCGCATTGCAAGGTGCAATTCTGAAATTTTTTGCTTTTTCCTGCTCCTCTTAGCATGATAAAGAAGATTCAAAGAGAGTGAGATGCCAGCTCCTTTCATTCAGTCAGTAGCTTCAAACATTTCTGGTATATGAATAACATGATGTTTTTCAATGGCAAAAATCAATGAATATTGTAAATGCACAAACAGTAATTTCTCCGCATTGCAAGGTGCAATTCTGAAATTTTTTGCTTTTTCCTGCTCCTCTTAGCATGATAAAGAAGATTCAAAGAGAGTGAGATGCCAGCTTCTTTCATTCAGTCAGTAGCTTCAATCATTTCTGGACGTTTTTCAATGGCAAAAATCATTGAATATTGTAAATGCACAAACAGTAATTTCTCCGCATTGCAAGGTGCAATTCTGAAATTTTTTGCTTTTTCCTGCTCCTCTTAGCATGATAAAGTAGATTCAAAGAGAGTGAGATGCCAGCTCCTTTCATTCAGTCAGTAGCTTCAATCATTTCTGGTATATGAATAACATGATGTTTTTCAATGGCAAAAATCAATGAATATTGTAAATGCACAAACAGTAATTTCTCCGCATTGCAAGGTGCAATTCTGAAATTTTTTGCTTTTTCCTGCTCCTCTTAGCAAGATAAAGAAGATTCAAAGAGAGTGAGATGCCAGCTCCTTTCATTCAGTCAGTAGCTTCAATCATTTCTGGACGTTTTTCAATGGCAAAAATCAATGAATATTGTAAATGCACAAACAGTAATTTCTCCGCATTGCAAGGTGCAATTCTGAAATTTTTTGCTTTTTCCTGCTCCTCTTAGCATGATAAAGAAGATTCAAAGAGAGTGAGATGCCAGCTCCTTTCATTCAGTCAGTAGCTTCAAACATTTCTGGTATATGAATAACATGATGTTTTTCAATGGCAAAAATCAATGAATATTGTAAATGCACAAACAGTAATTTCTCCGCATTGCAAGGTGCAATTCTGAAATTTTTTGCTTTTTCCTGCTCCTCTTAGCATGATAAAGAGGATTCAAAGAGAGTGAGATGCCAGCTCCTTTCATTCAGTCAGTAGCTTCAATCATTTCTGGACGTTTTTCAATGGCAAAAATCATTGAATATTGTAAATGCACAAACAGTAATTTCTCCGCATTGCAAGGTGCAATTCTGAAATTTTTTGCTTTTTCCTGCTCCTCTTAGCATGATAAAGTAGATTCAAAGAGAGTGAGATGCCAGCTCCTTTCATTCAGTCAGTAGCTTCAATCATTTCTGGTATATGAATAACATGATGTTTTTCAATGGCAAAAATCAATGAATATTGTAAATGCACAAACAGTAATTTCTCCGCATTGCATGGTGCAATTCTGAAATTTTTTGCTTTTTCCTGCTCCTCTTAGCATGATAAAGAAGATTCAAAGAGAGTGAGATGCCAGCTCCTTTCATTCAGTCAGTAGCTTCAATCATTTCTGGACGTTTTTCAATTGCAAAAATCATTGAATATTGTAAATGCACAAACATTAATTTCTCCGCATTGCAAGGTGCAATTCTGAAATTTTTTGCTTTTTCCTGCTCCTCTTAGCATGATAAAGAAGATTCAAAGAGAGTGAGATGCCAGCTCCTTTCATTCAGTCAGTAGCTTCAATCATTTCTGGTATATGAATAACATGATGTTTTTCAATGGCAAAAATCAATGAATATTGTAAATGCACAAACAGTAATTTCTCCGCATTGCAAGGTGCAATTCTGAAATTTTTTGCTTTTTCCTGCTCCTCTTAGCATGATAAACAAGATTCAAAGAGAGTGAGATGCCAGCTCCTTTCATTCAGTCAGTAGCTTCTATCATTTCTGGACGTTTTTCAATGGCAAAAATCAATGAATATTGTAAATGCACAAACAGTAATTTCTCCGCATTGCAAGGTGCAATTCTGAAATTTTTTGCTTTTTCCTGCTCCTCTTAGCATGATAAAGAAGATTCAAAGAGAGTGAGATGCCAGCTCCTTTCATTCAGTCAGTAGCTTCAATCATTTCTGGTATATGAATAACATGATGTTTTTCAATGGCAAAAATCAATGAATATTGTAAATGCACAAACAGTAATTTCTCCGCATTGCAAGGTGCAATTCTGAAATTTTTTGCTTTTTCCTGCTCCTCTTAGCATGATAAACAAGATTCAAAGAGAGTGAGATGCCAGCTCCTTTCATTCAGTCAGTAGCTTCTATCATTTCTGGACGTTTTTCAATGGCAAAAATCAATGAATATTGTAAATGCACAAACAGTAATTTCTCCGCATTGCAAGGTGCAATTCTGAAATTTTTTGCTTTTTCCTGCTCCTCTTAGCATGATAAAGAAGATTCAAAGAGAGTGAGATGCCAGCTCCTTTCATTCAGTCAGTAGCTTCAAACATTTCTGGTATATGAATAACATGATGTTTTTCAATGGCAAAAATCAATGAATATTGTAAATGCACAAACAGTAATTTCTCCGCATTGCAAGGTGCAATTCTGAAATTTTTTGCTTTTTCCTGCTCCTCTTAGCATGATAAAGAAGATTCAAAGAGAGTGAGATGCCAGCTCCTTTCATTCAGTCAGTAGCTTCAATCATTTCTGGACGTTTTTCAATGGCAAAAATCAATGAATATTGTAAATGCACAAACAGTAATTTCTCCGCATTGCAAGGTGCAATTCTGAAATTTTTTGCTTTTTCCTGCTCCTCTTAGCATGATAAACAAGATTCAAAGAGAGTGAGATGCCAGCTCCTTTCATTCAGTCAGTAGCTTCAATCATTTCTGGACGTTTTTCAATGGCAAAAATCAATGAATATTGTAAATGCACAAACAGTAATTTCTCCGCATTGCAAGGTGCAATTCTGAAATTTTTTGCTTTTTCCTGCTCCTCAGCATGATAAAGAAGATTCAAAGAGAGTGAGATGCCAGCTCCTTTCATTCAGTCAGTAGCTTCAAACATTTCTGGTATATGAATAACATGATGTTTTTCAATGGCAAAAATCAATGAATATTGTAAATGCACAAACAGTAATTTCTCCGCATTGCAAGGTGCAATTCTGAAATTTTTTGCTTTTTCCTGCTCCTCTTAGCATGATAAAGAAGATTCAAAGAGAGTGAGATGCCAGCTCCTTTCATTCAGTCAGTAGCTTCAATCATTTCTGGTATATGAATAACATGATGTTTTTCAATGGCAAAAATCTATGAATATTGTAAATGCACAAACAGTAATTTCTCCGCATTGCAAGGTGCAATTCTGAAATTTTTTGCTTTTTCCTGCTCCTCTTAGCATGATAAAGAAGATTCAAAGAGAGTGAGATGCCAGCTCCTTTCATTCAGTCAGTAGCTTCAATCATTTCTGGACGTTTTTCAATGGCAAAAATCAATGAATATTGTAAATGCACAAACAGTAATTTCTCCGCATTGCAAGGTGCAATTCTGAAATTTTTTGCTTTTTCCTGCTCCTCTTAGCATGATAAACAAGATTCAAAGAGAGTGAGATGCCAGCTCCTTTCATTCAGTCAGTAGCTTCAATCATTTCTGGACGTTTTTCAATGGCAAAAATCAATGAATATTGTAAATGCACAAACAGTAATTTCTCCGCATTGCAAGGTGCAATTCTGAAATTTTTTGCTTTTTCCTGCTCCTCTTAGCATGATAAAGAAGATTCAAAGAGAGTGAGATGCCAGCTCCTTTCATTCAGTCAGTAGCTTCAAACATTTCTGGTATATGAATAACATGATGTTTTTCAATGGCAAAAATCAATGAATATTGTAAATGCACAAACAGTAATTTCTCCGCATTGCAAGGTGCAATTCTGAAATTTTTTGCTTTTTCCTGCTCCTCTTAGCATGATAAAGAAGATTCAAAGAGAGTGAGATGCCAGCTCCTTTCATTCAGTCAGTAGCTTCAATCATTTCTGGACGTTTTTCAATGGCAAAAATCAATGAATATTGTAAATGCACAAACAGTAATTTCTCCGCATTGCAAGGTGCAATTCTGAAATTTTTTGCTTTTTCCTGCTCCTCTTAGCATGATAAACAAGATTCAAAGAGAGTGAGATGCCAGCTCCTTTCATTCAGTCAGTAGCTTCAATCATTTCTGGACGTTTTTCAATGGCAAAAATCAATGAATATTGTAAATGCACAAACAGTAATTTCTCCGCATTGCAAGGTGCAATTCTGAAATTTTTTGCTTTTTCCTGCTCCTCTTAGCATGATAAAGAAGATTCAAAGAGAGTGAGATGCCAGCTCCTTTCATTCAGTCAGTAGCTTCAATCATTTCTGGACGTTTTTCAATGGCAAAAATCAATGAATATTGTAAATGCACAAACAGTAATTTCTCCGCATTGCAAGGTGCAATTCTGAAATTTTTTGCTTTTTCCTGCTCCTCTTAGCATGATAAAGAAGATTCAAAGAGAGTGAGATGCCAGCTCCTTTCATTCAGTCAGTAGCTTCAATCATTTCTGGACGTTTTTCAATGGCAAAAATCAATGAATATTGTAAATGCACAAACAGTAATTTCTCCGCATTGCAAGGTGCAATTCTGAAATTTTTTGCTTTTTCCTGCTCCTCTTAGCATGATAAAGAAGATTCAAAGAGAGTGAGATGCCAGCTCCTTTCATTCAGTCAGTAGCTTCAATCATTTCTGGACGTTTTTCAATGGCAAAAATCAATGAATATTGTAAATGCACAAAGAGTAATTTCTCCGCATTGCAAGGTGCAATTCTGAAATTTTTTGCTTTTTCCTGCTCCTCTTAGCATGATAAAGAAGATTCAAAGAGAGTGAGATGCCAGCTCCTTTCATTCAGTCAGTAGCTTCAATCATTTCTGGTATATGAATAACATGATGTTTTTCAATGGCAAAAATCAATGAATATTGTAAATGCACAAACAGTAATTTCTCCGCATTGCAAGGTGCAATTCTGAAATTTTTTGCGTTTTCCTGCTCCTCTTAGCATGATAAACAAGATTCAAAGAGAGTGAGATGCCAGCTCCTTTCATTCAGTCAGTAGCTTCAATCATTTCTGGACGTTTTTCAATGGCAAAAATCAATGAATATTGTAAATGCACAAACAGTAATTTCTCCGCATTGCAAGGTGCAATTCTGAATTTTTTTGCTTTTTCCTTCTCCTCTTAGCATGATAAAGAAGATTCAAAGAGAGTGAGATGCCAGCTCCTTTCATTCAGTCAGTAGCTTCAATCATTTCTGGACGTTTTTCAATGGCAAAAATCAATGAATATTGTAAATGCACAAACAGTAATTTCTCCGCATTGCAAGGTGCAATTCTGAAATTTTTTGCTTTTTCCTGCTCCTCTTAGCATGATAAAGAAGATTCAAAGAGAGTGAGATGCCAGCTCCTTTCATTCAGTCAGTAGCTTCAATCATTTCTGGACGTTTTTCAATGGCAAAAATCAATGAATATTGTAAATGCACAAAGAGTAATTTCTCCGCATTGCAAGGTGCAATTCTGAAATTTTTTGCTTTTTCCTGCTCCTCTTAGCATGATAAAGAAGATTCAAAGAGAGTGAGATGCCAGCTCCTTTCATTCAGTCAGTAGCTTCAAACATTTCTGGTATATGAATAACATGATGTTTTTCAATGGCAAAAATCAATGAATATTGTAAATGCACAAACAGTAATTTCTCCGCATTGCAAGGTGCAATTCTGAAATTTTTTGCTTTTTCCTGCTCCTCTTAGCATGATAAAGAAGATTCAAAGAGAGTGAGATGCCAGCTCCTTTCATTCAGTCAGTAGCTTCAATCATTTCTGGACGTTTTTCAATGGCAAAAATCATTGAATATTGTAAATGCACAAACAGTAATTTCTCCGCATTGCAAGGTGCAATTCTGAAATTTTTTGCTTTTTCCTGCTCCTCTTAGCATGATAAAGTAGATTCAAAGAGAGTGAGATGCCAGCTCCTTTCATTCAGTCAGTAGCTTCAATCATTTCTGGTATATGAATAACATGATGTTTTTCAATGGCAAAAATCAATGAATATTGTAAATGCACAAACAGTAATTTCTCCGCATTGCAAGGTGCAATTCTGAAATTTTTTGCTTTTTCCTGCTCCTCTTAGCATGATAAAGAAGATTCAAAGAGAGTGAGATGCCAGCTCCTTTCATTCAGTCAGTAGCTTCAATCATTTCTGGACGTTTTTCAATGGCAAAAATCAATGAATATTGTAAATGCACAAACAGTAATTTCTCCGCATTGCAAGGTGCAATTCTGAAATTTTTTGCTTTTTCCTGCTCCTCTTAGCATGATAAAGAAGATTCAAAGAGAGTGAGATGCCAGCTCCTTTCATTCAGTCAGTAGCTTCAATCATTTCTGGTATATGAATAACATGATGTTTTTCAATGGCAAAAATCAATGAATATTGTAAATGCACAAACAGTAATTTCTCCGCATTGCAAGGTGCAATTCTGAAATTTTTTGCGTTTTCCTGCTCCTCTTAGCATGGTAAACAAGATTCAAAGAGAGTGAGATGCCAGCTCCTTTCATTCAGTCAGTAGCTTCAATCATTTCTGGACGTTTTTCAATGGCAAAAATCAATGAATATTGTAAATGCACAAACAGTAATTTCTCCGCATTGCAAGGTGCAATTCTGAAATTTTTTGCTTTTTCCTGCTCCTCTTAGCATGATAAAGAAGATTCAAAGAGAGTGAGATGCCAGCTCCTTTCATTCAGTCAGTAGCTTCAATCATTTCTGGACGTTTTTCAATGGCAAAAATCAATGAATATTGTAAATGCACAAACAGTAATTTCTCCGCATTGCAAGGTGCAATTCTGAAATTTTTTGCTTTTTCCTGCTCCTCTTAGCATGATAAAGAAGATTCAAAGAGAGTGAGATGCCAGCTCCTTTCATTCAGTCAGTAGCTTCAAACATTTCTGGTATATGAATAACATGATGTTTTTCAATGGCAAAAATCAATGAATATTGTAATGCACAAACAGTAATTTCTCCGCATTGCAAGGTGCAATTCTGAAATTTTTTGCTTTTTCCTGCTCCTCTTAGCATGATAAAGAAGATTCAAAGAGAGTGAGATGCCAGCTCCTTTCATTCAGTCAGTAGCTTCAATCATTTCTGGACGTTTTTCAATGGCAAAAATCATTGAATATTGTAAATGCACAAACAGTAATTTCTCCGCATTGCAAGGTGCAATTCTGAAATTTTTTGCTTTTTCCTGCTCCTCTTAGCATGATAAAGTAGATTCAAAGAGAGTGAGATGCCAGCTCCTTTCATTCAGTCAGTAGCTTCAATCATTTCTGGTATATGAATAACATGATGTTTTTCAATGGCAAAAATCAATGAATATTGTAAATGCACAAACAGTAATTTCTCCGCATTGCAAGGTGCAATTCTGAAATTTTTTGCTTTTTCCTGCTCCTCTTAGCATGATAAAGAAGATTCAAAGAGAGTGAGATGCCAGCTCCTTTCATTCAGTCAGTAGCTTCAATCATTTCTGGTATATGAATAACATGATGTTTTTCAATGGCAAAAATCAATGAATATTGTAAATGCACAAACAGTAATTTCTCCGCATTGCAAGGTGCAATTCTGAAATTTTTTGCGTTTTCCTGCTCCTCTTAGCATGGTAAACTAGATTCAAAGAGAGTGAGATGCCAGCTCCTTTCATTCAGTCAGTAGCTTCAATCATTTCTGGACGTTTTTCAATGGCAAAAATCAATGAATATTGTAAATGCACAAACAGTAATTTCTCCGCATTGCAAGGTGCAATTCTGAAATTTTTTGCTTTTTCCTGCTCCTCTTAGCATGATAAAGAAGATTCAAAGAGAGCGAGATGCCAGCTCCTTTCATTCAGTCAGTAGCTTCAATCATTTCTGGACGTTTTTCAATGGCAAAAATCAATGAATATTGTAAATGCACAAACAGTAATTTCTCCGCATTGCAAGGTGCAATTCTGAAATTTTTTGCTTTTTCCTGCTCCTCTTAGCATGATAAAGAAGATTCAAAGAGAGTGAGATGCCAGCTCCTTTCATTCAGTCAGTAGCTTCAATCATTTCTGGACGTTTTTCAATGGCAAAAATCAATGAATATTGTAAATGCACAAAGAGTAATTTCTCCGCATTGCAAGGTGCAATTCTGAAATTTTTTGCTTTTTCCTGCTCCTCTTAGCATGATAAAGAAGATTCAAAGAGAGTGAGATGCCAGCTCCTTTCATTCAGTCAGTAGCTTCAAACATTTCTGGTATATGAATAACATGATGTTTTTCAATGGCAAAAATCAATGAATATTGTAAATGCACAAACAGTAATTTCTCCGCATTGCAAGGTGCAATTCTGAAATTTTTTGCTTTTTCCTGCTCCTCTTAGCATGATAAAGAAGATTCAAAGAGAGTGAGATGCCAGCTCCTTTCATTCAGTCAGTAGCTTCAATCATTTCTGGACGTTTTTCAATGGCGAAAATCATTGAATATTGTAAATGCACAAACAGTAATTTCTCCGCATTGCAAGGTGCAATTCTGAAATTTTTTGCTTTTTCCTGCTCCTCTTAGCATGATAAAGTAGATTCAAAGAGAGTGAGATGCCAGCTCCTTTCATTCAGTCAGTAGCTTCAATCATTTCTGGTATATGAATAACATGATGTTTTTCAATGGCAAAAATCAATGAATATTGTAAATGCACAAACAGTAATTTCTCCGCATTGCAAGGTGCAATTCTGAAATTTTTTGCTTTTTCCTGCTCCTCTTAGCATGATAAAGAAGATTCAAAGAGAGTGAGATGCCAGCTCCTTTCATTCAGTCAGTAGCTTCAATCATTTCTGGACGTTTTTCAATGGCAAAAATCAATGAATATTGTAAATGCACAAACAGTAATTTCTCCGCATTGCAAGGTGCAATTCTGAAATTTTTTGCTTTTTCCTGCTCCTCTTAGCATGATAAAGAAGATTCAAAGAGAGTGAGATGCCAGCTCCTTTCATTCAGTCAGTAGCTTCAATCATTTCTGGTATATGAATAACATGATGTTTTTCAATGGCAAAAATCAATGAATATTGTAAATGCACAAACAGTAATTTCTCCGCATTGCAAGGTGCAATTCTGATTTTTTTTGCGTTTTCCTGCTCCTCTTAGCATGGTAAACAAGATTCAAAGAGAGTGAGATGCCAGCTCCTTTCATTCAGTCAGTAGCTTCAATCATTTCTGGACGTTTTTCAATGGCAAAAATCAATGAATATTGTAAATGCACAAACAGTAATTTCTCCGCATTGCAAGGTGCAATTCTGAAATTTTTTGCTTTTTCCTGCTCCTCTTAGCATGATAAAGAAGATTCAAAGAGAGTGAGATGCCAGCTCCTTTCATTCAGTCAGTAGCTTCAATCATTTCTGGACGTTTTTCAATGGCAAAAATCAATGAATATTGTAAATGCACAAACAGTAATTTCTCCGCATTGCAAGGTGCAATTCTGAAATTTTTTGCTTTTTCCTGCTCCTCTTAGCATGATAAAGAAGATTCAAAGAGAGTGAGATGCCAGCTCCTTTCATTCAGTCAGTAGCTTCAATCATTTCTGGACGTTTTTCAATGGCAAAAATCAATGAATATTGTAAATGCACAAAGAGTAATTTCTCTGCATTGCAAGGTGCAATTCTGAAATTTTTTGCTTTTTCCTGCTCCTCTTAGCATGATAAAGAAGATTCAAAGAGAGTGAGATGCCAGCTCCTTTCATTCAGTCAGTAGCTTCAAACATTTCTGGTATATGAATAACATGATGTTTTTCAATGGCAAAAATCAATGAATATTGTAATGCACAAACAGTAATTTCTCCGCATTGCAAGGTGCAATTCTGAAATTTTTTGCTTTTTCCTGCTCCTCTTAGCATGATAAAGAAGATTCAAAGAGAGTGAGATGCCAGCTCCTTTCATTCAGTCAGTAGCTTCAATCATTTCTGGACGTTTTTCAATGGCAAAAATCATTGAATATTGTAAATGCACAAACAGTAATTTCTCCGCATTGCAAGGTGCAATTCTGAAATTTTTTGCTTTTTCCTGCTCCTCTTAGCATGATAAAGAAGATTCAAAGAGAGTGAGATGCCAGCTCCTTTCATTCAGTCAGTAGCATCAAACATTTCTGGTATATGAATAACATGATGTTTTTCAATGGCAAAAATCAATGAATATTGTAATGCACAAACAGTAATTTCTCCGCATTGCAAGGTGCAATTCTGAAATTTTTTGCTTTTTCCTGCTCCTCTTAGCATGATAAAGAAGATTCAAAGAGAGTGAGATGCCAGCTCCTTTCATTCAGTCAGTAGCTTCAATCATTTCTGGACGTTTTTCAATGGCAAAAATCATTGAATATTGTAAATGCACAAACAGTAATTTCTCCACATTGCAAGGTGCAATTCTGAAATTTTTTGCTTTTTCCTGCTCCTCTTAGCATGATAAAGTAGATTCAAAGAGAGTGAGATGCCAGCTCCTTTCATTCAGTCAGTAGCTTCAATCATTTCTGGTATATGAATAACATGATGTTTTTCAATGGCAAAAATCAATGAATATTGTAAATGCACAAACAGTAATTTCTCCGCATTGCAAGGTGCAATTCTGAAATTTTTTGCTTTTTCCTGCTCCTCTTAGCATGATAAAGAAGATTCAAAGAGAGTGAGATGCCAGCTCCTTTCATTCAGTCAGTAGCTTCAATCATTTCTGGACGTTTTTCAATGGCAAAAATCATTGAATATTGTAAATGCACAAACAGTAATTTCTCCGCATTGCAAGGTGCAATTCTGAAATTTTTTGCTTTTTCCTGCTCCTCTTAGCATGATAAAGAAGATTCAAAGAGAGTGAGATGCCAGCTCCTTTCATTCAGTCAGTAGCTTCAATCATTTCTGGTATATGAATAACATGATGTTTTTTAATGGCAAAAATCAATGAATATTGTAAATGCACAAACAGTAATTTCTCCGCATTTCAGGGTGCAATTCTGAAATTTTTTGCGTTTTCCTGCTCCTCTTAGCATGATAAACAAGATTCAAAGAGAGTGAGATGCCAGCTCCTTTCATTCAGTCAGTAGCTTCAATCATTTCTGGACGTTTTTCAATGGCAAAAATCAATGAATATTGTAAATGCACAAACAGTAATTTCTCCGCATTGCAAGGTGCAATTCTGAAATTTTTTGCTTTTTCCTGCTCCTCTTAGCATGATAAAGAAGATTCAAAGAGAGTGAGATGCCAGCTCCTTTCATTCAGTCAGTAGCTTCAATCATTTCTGGACGTTTTTCAATGGCAAAAATCAATGAATATTGTAAATGCACAAACAGTAATTTCTCCGCATTGCAAGGTGCAATTCTGAAATTTTTTGCTTTTTCCTGCTCCTCTTAGCATGATAAAGAAGATTCAAAGAGAGTGAGATGCCAGCTCCTTTCATTCAGTCAGTAGCTTCAATCATTTCTGGACGTTTTTCAATGGCAAAAATCAATGAATATTGTAAATGCACAAAGAGTAATTTCTCCGCATTGCAAGGTGCAATTCTGAAATTTTTTGCTTTTTCCTGCTCCTCTTAGCATGATAAAGAAGATTCAAAGAGAGTGAGATGCCAGCTCCTTTCATTCAGTCAGTAGCTTCAATCATTTCTGGTATATGAATAACATGATGTTTTTCAATGGCAAAAATCAATGAATATTGTAAATGCACAAACAGTAATTTCTCCGCATTGCAAGGTGCAATTCTGAAATTTTTTGCATTTTCCTGCTCCTCTTAGCATGATAAACAAGATTCAAAGAGAGTGAGATGCCAGCTCCTTTCATTCAGTCAGTAGCTTCAATCATTTCTGGACGTTTTTCAATGGCAAAAATCAATGAATATTGTAAATGCACAAACAGTAATTTCTCCGCATTGCAAGGTGCAATTCTGAAATTTTTTGCTTTTTCCTGCTCCTCTTAGCATGATAAAGAAGATTCAAAGAGAGTGAGATGCCAGCTCCTTTCATTCAGTCAGTAGCTTCAATCATTTCTGGACGTTTTTCAATGGCAAAAATCAATGAATATTGTAAATGCACATACAGTAATTTCTCCGCATTGCAAGGTGCAATTCTGAAATTTTTTGCTTTTTCCTGCTCCTCTTAGCATGATAAAGAAGATTCAAAGAGAGTGAGATGCCAGCTCCTTTCATTCAGTCAGTAGCTTCAATCATTTCTGGACGTTTTTCAATGGCAAAAATCAATGAATATTGTAAATGCACAAAGAGTAATTTCTCCGCATTGCAAGGTGCAATTCTGAAATTTTTTGCTTTTTCCTGCTCCTCTTAGCATGATAAAGAAGATTCAAAGAGAGTGAGATGCCAGCTCCTTTCATTCAGTCAGTAGCTTCAATCATTTCTGGTATATGAATAACATGATGTTTTTCAATGGCAAAAATCAATGAATATTGTAAATGCACAAACAGTAATTTCTCCGCATTGCAAGGTGCAATTCTGAAATTTTTTGCGTTTTCCTGCTCCTCTTAGCATGATAAAGAAGATTCAAAGAGAGTGAGATGCCAGCTCCTTTCATTCAGTCAGTAGCTTCAATCATTTCTGGACGTTTTTCAATGGCAAAAATCAATGAATATTGTAAATGCACAAACAGTAATTTCTCCGCATTGCAAGGTGCAATTCTGAAATTTTTTGCTTTTTCCTGCTCCTCTTAGCATGATAAAGAAGATTCAAAGAGAGTGAGATGCCAGCTCCTTTCATTCAGTCAGTAGCTTCAATCATTTCTGGACGTTTTTCAATGGCAAAAATCAATGAATATTGTAAATGCACAAACAGTAATTTCTCCGCATTGCAAGGTGCAATTCTGAAATTTTTTGCTTTTTCCTGCTCCTCTTAGCATGATAAAGAAGATTCAAAGAGAGTGAGATGCCAGCTCCTTTCATTCAGTCAGTAGCTTCAATCATTTCTGGACGTTTTTCAATGGCAAAAATCAATGAATATTGTAAATGCACAAACAGTAATTTCTCCGCATTGCAAGGTGCAATTCTGAAATTTTTTGCTTTTTCCTGCTCCTCTTAGCATGATAAAGAAGATTCAAAGAGAGTGAGATGCCAGCTCCTTTCATTCAGTCAGTAGCTTCAAACATTTCTGGTATATGAATAACATGATATTTTTCAATGGCAAAAATCAATGAATATTGTAAATGCACAAACAGTAATTTCTCCGCATTGAAAGGTGCAATTCTGAAATTTTTTGCTTTTTCCTGCTCCTCTTAGCATGATAAAGAAGATTCAAAGAGAGTGAGATGCCAGCTCCTTTCATTCAGTCAGTAGCTTCAATCATTTCTGGTATATGAATAACATGATGTTTTTCAATGGCAAAAATCAATGAATATTGTAAATGCACAAACAGTAATTTCTCCGCATTGCAAGGTGCAATTCTGAAATTTTTTGCGTTTTCCTGCTCCTCTTAGCATGATAAACAAGATTCAAAGAGAGTGAGATGCCAGCTCCTTTCATTCAGTCAGTAGCTTCAATCATTTCTGGACGTTTTTCAATGGCAAAAATCAATGAATATTGTAAATGCACAAACAGTAATTTCTCCGCATTGCAAGGTGCAATTCTGAAATTTTTTGCTTTTTCCTGCTCCTCTTAGCATGATAAAGAAGATTCAAAGAGAGTGAGATGCCAGCTCCTTTCATTCAGTCAGTAGCTTCAATCATTTCTGGACGTTTTTCAATGGCAAAAATCAATGAATATTGTAAATGCACAAACAGTAATTTCTCCGCATTGCAAGGTGCAATTCTGAAATTTTTTGCTTTTTCCTGCTCCTCTTAGCATGATAAAGAAGATTCAAAGAGAGTGAGATGCCAGCTCCTTTCATTCAGTCAGTAGCTTCAATCATTTCTGGACGTTTTTCAATGGCAAAAATCAATGAATATTGTAAATGCACAAAGAGTAATTTCTCCGCATTGCAAGGTGCAATTCTGAAATTTTTTGCTTTTTCCTGCTCCTCTTAGCATGATAAAGAAGATTCAAAGAGAGTGAGATGCCAGCTCCTTTCATTCAGTCAGTAGCTTCAAACATTTCTGGTATATGAATAACATGATGTTTTTCAATGGCAAAAATCAATGAATATTGTAAATGCACAAACAGTAATTTCTCCGCATTGCAAGGTGCAATTCTGAAATTTTTTGCTTTTTCCTGCTCCTCTTAGCATGATAAAGAAGATTCAAAGAGAGTGAGATGCCAGCTTCTTTCATTCAGTCAGTAGCTTCAATCATTTCTGGACGTTTTTCAATGGCAAAAATCATTGAATATTGTAAATGCACAAACAGTAATTTCTCCGCATTGCAAGGTGCAATTCTGAAATTTTTTGCTTTTTCCTGCTCCTCTTAGCATGATAAAGTAGATTCAAAGAGAGTGAGATGCCAGCTCCTTTCATTCAGTCAGTAGCTTCAATCATTTCTGGTATATGAATAACATGATGTTTTTCAATGGCAAAAATCAATGAATATTGTAAATGCACAAACAGTAATTTCTCCGCATTGCAAGGTGCAATTCTGAAACTTTTTGCTTTTTCCTGCTCCTCTTAGCATGATAAAGAAGATTCAAAGAGAGTGAGATGCCAGCTCCTTTCATTCAGTCAGTAGCTTCAATCATTTCTGGACGTTTTTCAATGGCAAAAATCAATGAATATTGTAAATGCACAAACAGTAATTTCTCCGCATTGCAAGGTGCAATTCTGAAATTTTTTGCTTTTTCCTGCTCCTCTTAGCATGATAAAGAAGATTCAAAGAGAGTGAGATGCCAGCTCCTTTCATTCAGTCAGTAGCTTCAAACATTTCTGGTATATGAATAACATGATGTTTTTCAATGGCAAAAATCAATGAATATTGTAAATGCACAAACAGTAATTTCTCCGCATTGCAAGGTGCAATTCTGAAATTTTTTGCTTTTTCCTGCTCCTCTTAGCATGATAAAGAAGATTCAAAGAGAGTGAGATGCCAGCTCCTTTCATTCAGTCAGTAGCTTCAATCATTTCTGGACGTTTTTCAATGGCAAAAATCATTGAATATTGTAAATGCACAAACAGTAATTTCTCCGCATTGCAAGGTGCAATTCTGAAATTTTTTGCTTTTTCCTGCTCCTCTTAGCATGATAAAGTAGATTCAAAGAGAGTGAGATGCCAGCTCCTTTCATTCAGTCAGTAGCTTCAATCATTTCTGGTATATGAATAACATGATGTTTTTCAATGGCAAAAATCAATGAATATTGTAAATGCACAAACAGTAATTTCTCCGCATTGCATGGTGCAATTCTGAAATTTTTTGCTTTTTCCTGCTCCTCTTAGCATGATAAAGAAGATTCAAAGAGAGTGAGATGCCAGCTCCTTTCATTCAGTCAGTAGCTTCAATCATTTCTGGACGTTTTTCAATGGCAAAAATCATTGAATATTGTAAATGCACAAACATTAATTTCTCCGCATTGCAAGGTGCAATTC
Organism: Phyllobates terribilis; assembly: GCF_046119375.1. Classification (NCBI taxonomy): domain Eukaryota; kingdom Metazoa; phylum Chordata; class Amphibia; order Anura; family Dendrobatidae; genus Phyllobates; species Phyllobates terribilis. The sequence continues at coordinate 253,100 of NW_027363765.1, read as the reverse complement.
TGAAATTTTTTGCTTTTTCCTGCTCCTCTTAGCATGATAAAGAAGATTCAAAGAGAGTGAGATGCCAGCTCCTTTCATTCAGTCAGTAGCTTCAATCATTTCTGGTATATGAATAACATGATGTTTTTCAATGGCAAAAATCAATGAATATTGTAAATGCACAAACAGTAATTTCTCCGCATTGCAAGGTGCAATTCTGAAATTTTTTGCTTTTTCCTGCTCCTCTTAGCATGATAAACAAGATTCAAAGAGAGTGAGATGCCAGCTCCTTTCATTCAGTCAGTAGCTTCTATCATTTCTGGACGTTTTTCAATGGCAAAAATCAATGAATATTGTAAATGCACAAACAGTAATTTCTCCGCATTGCAAGGTGCAATTCTGAAATTTTTTGCTTTTTCCTGCTCCTCTTAGCATGATAAAGAAGATTCAAAGAGAGTGAGATGCCAGCTCCTTTCATTCAGTCAGTAGCTTCAATCATTTCTGGTATATGAATAACATGATGTTTTTCAATGGCAAAAATCAATGAATATTGTAAATGCACAAACAGTAATTTCTCCGCATTGCAAGGTGCAATTCTGAAATTTTTTGCTTTTTCCTGCTCCTCTTAGCATGATAAACAAGATTCAAAGAGAGTGAGATGCCAGCTCCTTTCATTCAGTCAGTAGCTTCTATCATTTCTGGACGTTTTTCAATGGCAAAAATCAATGAATATTGTAAATGCACAAACAGTAATTTCTCCGCATTGCAAGGTGCAATTCTGAAATTTTTTGCTTTTTCCTGCTCCTCTTAGCATGATAAAGAAGATTCAAAGAGAGTGAGATGCCAGCTCCTTTCATTCAGTCAGTAGCTTCAAACATTTCTGGTATATGAATAACATGATGTTTTTCAATGGCAAAAATCAATGAATATTGTAAATGCACAAACAGTAATTTCTCCGCATTGCAAGGTGCAATTCTGAAATTTTTTGCTTTTTCCTGCTCCTCTTAGCATGATAAAGAAGATTCAAAGAGAGTGAGATGCCAGCTCCTTTCATTCAGTCAGTAGCTTCAATCATTTCTGGACGTTTTTCAATGGCAAAAATCAATGAATATTGTAAATGCACAAACAGTAATTTCTCCGCATTGCAAGGTGCAATTCTGAAATTTTTTGCTTTTTCCTGCTCCTCTTAGCATGATAAACAAGATTCAAAGAGAGTGAGATGCCAGCTCCTTTCATTCAGTCAGTAGCTTCAATCATTTCTGGACGTTTTTCAATGGCAAAAATCAATGAATATTGTAAATGCACAAACAGTAATTTCTCCGCATTGCAAGGTGCAATTCTGAAATTTTTTGCTTTTTCCTGCTCCTCTTAGCATGATAAAGAAGATTCAAAGAGAGTGAGATGCCAGCTCCTTTCATTCAGTCAGTAGCTTCAAACATTTCTGGTATATGAATAACATGATGTTTTTCAATGGCAAAAATCAATGAATATTGTAAATGCACAAACAGTAATTTCTCCGCATTGCAAGGTGCAATTCTGAAATTTTTTGCTTTTTCCTGCTCCTCTTAGCATGATAAAGAAGATTCAAAGAGAGTGAGATGCCAGCTCCTTTCATTCAGTCAGTAGCTTCAATCATTTCTGGTATATGAATAACATGATGTTTTTCAATGGCAAAAATCTATGAATATTGTAAATGCACAAACAGTAATTTCTCCGCATTGCAAGGTGCAATTCTGAAATTTTTTGCTTTTTCCTGCTCCTCTTAGCATGATAAAGAAGATTCAAAGAGAGTGAGATGCCAGCTCCTTTCATTCAGTCAGTAGCTTCAATCATTTCTGGACGTTTTTCAATGGCAAAAATCAATGAATATTGTAAATGCACAAACAGTAATTTCTCCGCATTGCAAGGTGCAATTCTGAAATTTTTTGCTTTTTCCTGCTCCTCTTAGCATGATAAACAAGATTCAAAGAGAGTGAGATGCCAGCTCCTTTCATTCAGTCAGTAGCTTCAATCATTTCTGGACGTTTTTCAATGGCAAAAATCAATGAATATTGTAAATGCACAAACAGTAATTTCTCCGCATTGCAAGGTGCAATTCTGAAATTTTTTGCTTTTTCCTGCTCCTCTTAGCATGATAAAGAAGATTCAAAGAGAGTGAGATGCCAGCTCCTTTCATTCAGTCAGTAGCTTCAAACATTTCTGGTATATGAATAACATGATGTTTTTCAATGGCAAAAATCAATGAATATTGTAAATGCACAAACAGTAATTTCTCCGCATTGCAAGGTGCAATTCTGAAATTTTTTGCTTTTTCCTGCTCCTCTTAGCATGATAAACAAGATTCAAAGAGAGTGAGATGCCAGCTCCTTTCATTCAGTCAGTAGCTTCAATCATTTCTGGACGTTTTTCAATGGCAAAAATCAATGAATATTGTAAATGCACAAACAGTAATTTCTCCGCATTGCAAGGTGCAATTCTGAAATTTTTTGCTTTTTCCTGCTCCTCTTAGCATGATAAACAAGATTCAAAGAGAGTGAGATGCCAGCTCCTTTCATTCAGTCAGTAGCTTCAATCATTTCTGGACGTTTTTCAATGGCAAAAATCAATGAATATTGTAAATGCACAAACAGTAATTTCTCCGCATTGCAAGGTGCAATTCTGAAATTTTTTGCTTTTTCCTGCTCCTCTTAGCATGATAAAGAAGATTCAAAGAGAGTGAGATGCCAGCTCCTTTCATTCAGTCAGTAGCTTCAAACATTTCTGGTATATGAATAACATGATGTTTTTCAATGGCAAAAATCAATGAATATTGTAAATGCACAAACAGTAATTTCTCCGCATTGCAAGGTGCAATTCTGAAATTTTTTGCTTTTTCCTGCTCCTCTTAGCATGATAAAGAAGATTCAAAGAGAGTGAGATGCCAGCTCCTTTCATTCAGTCAGTAGCTTCAATCATTTCTGGTATATGAATAACATGATGTTTTTCAATGGCAAAAATCTATGAATATTGTAAATGCACAAACAGTAATTTCTCCGCATTGCAAGGTGCAATTCTGAAATTTTTTGCTTTTTCCTGCTCCTCTTAGCATGATAAAGAAGATTCAAAGAGAGTGAGATGCCAGCTCCTTTCATTCAGTCAGTAGCTTCAATCATTTCTGGACGTTTTTCAATGGCAAAAATCAATGAATATTGTAAATGCACAAAGAGTAATTTCTCCGCATTGCAAGGTGCAATTCTGAAATTTTTTGCTTTTTCCTGCTCCTCTTAGCATGATAAAGAAGATTCAAAGAGAGTGAGATGCCAGCTCCTTTCATTCAGTCAGTAGCTTCAAACATTTCTGGTATATGAATAACATGATGTTTTTCAATGGCAAAAATCAATGAATATTGTAAATGCACAAACAGTAATTTCTCCGCATTGCAAGGTGCAATTCTGAAATTTTTTGCTTTTTCCTGCTCCTCTTAGCATGATAAAGAAGATTCAAAGAGAGTGAGATGCCAGCTCCTTTCATTCAGTCAGTAGCTTCAATCATTTCTGGACGTTTTTCAATGGCAAAAATCATTGAATATTGTAAATGCACAAACAGTAATTTCTCCGCATTGCAAGGTGCAATTCTGAAATTTTTTGCTTTTTCTTGCTCCTCTTAGCATGATAAAGTAGATTCAAAGAGAGTGAGATGCCAGCTCCTTTCATTCAGTCAGTAGCTTCAATCATTTCTGGTATATGAATAACATGATGTTTTTCAATGGCAAAAATCAATGAATATTGTAAATGCACAAACAGTAATTTCTCCGCATTGCAAGGTGCAATTCTGAAATTTTTTGCTTTTTCCTGCTCCTCTTAGCATGATAAACAAGATTCAAAGAGAGTGAGATGCCAGCTCCTTTCATTCAGTCAGTAGCTTCAATCATTTCTGGACGTTTTTCAATGGCAAAAATCAATGAATATTGTAAATGCACAAACAGTAATTTCTCCGCATTGCAAGGTGCAATTCTGAAATTTTTTGCTTTTTCCTGCTCCTCTTAGCATGATAAAGAAGATTCAAAGAGAGTGAGATGCCAGCTCCTTTCATTCAGTCAGTAGCTTCAATCATTTCTGGTATATGAATAACATGATGTTTTTCAATGGCAAAAATCAATGAATATTGTAAATGCACAAACAGTAATTTCTCCGCATTGCAAGGTGCAATTCTGAAATTTTTTGCGTTTTCCTGCTCCTCTTAGCATGGTAAACAAGATTCAAAGAGAGTGAGATGCCAGCTCCTTTCATTCAGTCAGTAGCTTCAATCATTTCTGGACGTTTTTCAATGGCAAAAATCAATGAATATTGTAAATGCACAAACAGTAATTTCTCCGCATTGCAAGGTGCAATTCTGAAATTTTTTGCTTTTTCCTGCTCCTCTTAGCATGATAAAGAAGATTCAAAGAGAGTGAGATGCCAGCTCCTTTCATTCAGTCAGTAGCTTCAATCATTTCTGGACGTTTTTCAATGGCAAAAATCAATGAATATTGTAAATGCACAAAGAGTAATTTCTCCGCATTGCAAGGTGCAATTCTGAAGTTTTTTGCTTTTTCCTGCTCCTCTTAGCATGATAAAGAAGATTCAAAGAGAGTGAGATGCCAGCTCCTTTCATTCAGTCAGTAGCTTCAAACATTTCTGGTATATGAATAACATGATGTTTTTCAATGGCAAAAATCAATGAATATTGTAATGCACAAACAGTAATTTCTCCGCATTGCAAGGTGCAATTCTGAAATTTTTTGCTTTTTCCTGCTCCTCTTAGCATGATAAAGAAGATTCAAAGAGAGTGAGATGCCAGCTCCTTTCATTCAGTCAGTAGCTTCAATCATTTCTGGACGTTTTTCAATGGCAAAAATCATTGAATATTGTAAATGCACAAACAGTAATTTCTCCGCATTGCAAGGTGCAATTCTGAAATTTTTTGCTTTTTCCTGCTCCTCTTAGCATGATAAAGAAGATTCAAAGAGAGTGAGATGCCAGCTCCTTTCATTCAGTCAGTAGCTTCAAACATTTCTGGTATATGAATAACATGATGTTTTTCAATGGCAAAAATCAATGAATATTGTAATGCACAAACAGTAATTTCTCCGCATTGCAAGGTGCAATTCTGAAATTTTTTGCTTTTTCCTGCTCCTCTTAGCATGATAAAGAAGATTCAAAGAGAGTGAGATGCCAGCTCCTTTCATTCAGTCAGTAGCTTCAATCATTTCTGGACGTTTTTCAATGGCAAAAATCATTGAATATTGTAAATGCACAAACAGTAATTTCTCCGCATTGCAAGGTGCAATTCTGAAATTTTTTGCTTTTTCTTGCTCCTCTTAGCATGATAAAGTAGATTCAAAGAGAGTGAGATGCCAGCTCCTTTCATTCAGTCAGTAGCTTCAATCATTTCTGGTATATGAATAACATGATGTTTTTCAATGGCAAAAATCAATGAATATTGTAAATGCACAAACAGTAATTTCTCCGCATTGCAAGGTGCAATTCTGAAATTTTTTGCTTTTTCCTGCTCCTCTTAGCATGATAAACAAGATTCAAAGAGAGTGAGATGCCAGCTCCTTTCATTCAGTCAGTAGCTTCAATCATTTCTGGACGTTTTTCAATGGCAAAAATCAATGAATATTGTAAATGCACAAACAGTAATTTCTCCGCATTGCAAGGTGCAATTCTGAAATTTTTTGCTTTTTCCTGCTCCTCTTAGCATGATAAAGAAGATTCAAAGAGAGTGAGATGCCAGCTCCTTTCATTCAGTCAGTAGCTTCAAACATTTCTGGTATATGAATAACATGATGTTTTTCAATGGCAAAAATCAATGAATATTGTAAATGCACAAACAGTAATTTCTCCGCATTGCAAGGTGCAATTCTGAAATTTTTTGCTTTTTCCTGCTCCTCTTAGCATGATAAAGAAGATTCAAAGAGAGTGAGATGCCAGCTCCTTTCATTCAGTCAGTAGCTTCAATCATTTCTGGTATATGAATAACATGATGTTTTTCAATGGCAAAAATCTATGAATATTGTAAATGCACAAACAGTAATTTCTCCGCATTGCAAGGTGCAATTCTGAAATTTTTTGCTTTTTCCTGCTCCTCTTAGCATGATAAAGAAGATTCAAAGAGAGTGAGATGCCAGCTCCTTTCATTCAGTCAGTAGCTTCAATCATTTCTGGACGTTTTTCAATGGCAAAAATCAATGAATATTGTAAATGCACAAACAGTAATTTCTCCGCATTGCAAGGTGCAATTCTGAAATTTTTTGCTTTTTCCTGCTCCTCTTAGCATGATAAACAAGATTCAAAGAGAGTGAGATGCCAGCTCCTTTCATTCAGTCAGTAGCTTCAATCATTTCTGGACGTTTTTCAATGGCAAAAATCAATGAATATTGTAAATGCACAAACAGTAATTTCTCCGCATTGCAAGGTGCAATTCTGAAATTTTTTGCTTTTTCCTGCTCCTCTTAGCATGATAAAGAAGATTCAAAGAGAGTGAGATGCCAGCTCCTTTCATTCAGTCAGTAGCTTCAAACATTTCTGGTATATGAATAACATGATGTTTTTCAATGGCAAAAATCAATGAATATTGTAAATGCACAAACAGTAATTTCTCCGCATTGCAAGGTGCAATTCTGAAATTTTTTGCTTTTTCCTGCTCCTCTTAGCATGATAAACAAGATTCAAAGAGAGTGAGATGCCAGCTCCTTTCATTCAGTCAGTAGCTTCAATCATTTCTGGACGTTTTTCAATGGCAAAAATCAATGAATATTGTAAATGCACAAACAGTAATTTCTCCGCATTGCAAGGTGCAATTCTGAAATTTTTTGCTTTTTCCTGCTCCTCTTAGCATGATAAACAAGATTCAAAGAGAGTGAGATGCCAGCTCCTTTCATTCAGTCAGTAGCTTCAATCATTTCTGGACGTTTTTCAATGGCAAAAATCAATGAATATTGTAAATGCACAAACAGTAATTTCTCCGCATTGCAAGGTGCAATTCTGAAATTTTTTGCTTTTTCCTGCTCCTCTTAGCATGATAAAGAAGATTCAAAGAGAGTGAGATGCCAGCTCCTTTCATTCAGTCAGTAGCTTCAATCATTTCTGGTATATGAATAACATGATGTTTTTCAATGGCAAAAATCAATGAATATTGTAAATGCACAAACAGTAATTTCTCCGCATTGCAAGGTGCAATTCTGAAATTTTTTGCTTTTTCCTGCTCCTCTTAGCATGATAAAGAAGATTCAAAGAGAGTGAGATGCCAGCTCCTTTCATTCAGTCAGTAGCTTCAATCATTTCTGGTATATGAATAACATGATGTTTTTCAATGGCAAAAATCTATGAATATTGTAAATGCACAAACAGTAATTTCTCCGCATTGCAAGGTGCAATTCTGAAATTTTTTGCTTTTTCCTGCTCTTCTTAGCATGATAAAGAAGATTCAAAGAGAGTGAGATGCCAGCTCCTTTCATTCAGTCAGTAGCTTCAATCATTTCTGGACGTTTTTCAATGGCAAAAATCAATGAATATTGTAAATGCACAAAGAGTAATTTCTCCGCATTGCAAGGTGCAATTCTGAAATTTTTTGCTTTTTCCTGCTCCTCTTAGCATGATAAAGAAGATTCAAAGAGAGTGAGATGCCAGCTCCTTTCATTCAGTCAGTAGCTTCAAACATTTCTGGTATATGAATAACATGATGTTTTTCAATGGCAAAAATCAATGAATATTGTAAATGCACAAACAGTAATTTCTCCGCATTGCAAGGTGCAATTCTGAAATTTTTTGCTTTTTCCTGCTCCTCTTAGCATGATAAAGAAGATTCAAAGAGAGTGAGATGCCAGCTCCTTTCATTCAGTCAGTAGCTTCAATCATTTCTGGACGTTTTTCAATGGCAAAAATCATTGAATATTGTAAATGCACAAACAGTAATTTCTCCGCATTGCAAGGTGCAATTCTGAAATTTTTTGCTTTTTCTTGCTCCTCTTAGCATGATAAAGTAGATTCAAAGAGAGTGAGATGCCAGCTCCTTTCATTCAGTCAGTAGCTTCAATCATTTCTGGTATATGAATAACATGATGTTTTTCAATGGCAAAAATCAATGAATATTGTAAATGCACAAACAGTAATTTCTCCGCATTGCAAGGTGCAATTCTGAAATTTTTTGCTTTTTCCTGCTCCTCTTAGCATGATAAAGAAGATTCAAAGAGAGTGAGATGCCAGCTCCTTTCATTCAGTCAGTAGCTTCAATCATTTCTGGACGTTTTTCAATGGCAAAAATCAATGAATATTGTAAATGCACAAACAGTAATTTCTCCGCATTGCAAGGTGCAATTCTGAAATTTTTTGCTTTTTCCTGCTCCTCTTAGCATGATAAAGAAGATTCAAAGAGAGTGAGATGCCAGCTCCTTTCATTCAGTCAGTAGCTTCAATCATTTCTGGTATATGAATAACATGATGTTTTTCAATGGCAAAAATCAATGAATATTGTAAATGCACAAACAGTAATTTCTCCGCATTGCAAGGTGCAATTCTGAAATTTTTTGCGTTTTCCTGCTCCTCTTAGCATGGTAAACAAGATTCAAAGAGAGTGAGATGCCAGCTCCTTTCATTCAGTCAGTAGCTTCAATCATTTCTGGACGTTTTTCAATGGCAAAAATCAATGAATATTGTAAATGCACAAACAGTAATTTCTCCGCATTGCAAGGTGCAATTCTGAAATTTTTTGCTTTTTCCTGCTCCTCTTAGCATGATAAAGAAGATTCAAAGAGAGTGAGATGCCAGCTCCTTTCATTCAGTCAGTAGCTTCAATCATTTCTGGACGTTTTTCAATGGCAAAAATCAATGAATATTGTAAATGCACAAAGAGTAATTTCTCCGCATTGCAAGGTGCAATTCTGAAGTTTTTTGCTTTTTCCTGCTCCTCTTAGCATGATAAAGAAGATTCAAAGAGAGTGAGATGCCAGCTCCTTTCATTCAGTCAGTAGCTTCAAACATTTCTGGTATATGAATAACATGATGTTTTTCAATGGCAAAAATCAATGAATATTGTAATGCACAAACAGTAATTTCTCCGCATTGCAAGGTGCAATTCTGAAATTTTTTGCTTTTTCCTGCTCCTCTTAGCATGATAAAGAAGATTCAAAGAGAGTGAGATGCCAGCTCCTTTCATTCAGTCAGTAGCTTCAATCATTTCTGGACGTTTTTCAATGGCAAAAATCATTGAATATTGTAAATGCACAAACAGTAATTTCTCCGCATTGCAAGGTGCAATTCTGAAATTTTTTGCTTTTTCCTGCTCCTCTTAGCATGATAAAGAAGATTCAAAGAGAGTGAGATGCCAGCTCCTTTCATTCAGTCAGTAGCTTCAAACATTTCTGGTATATGAATAACATGATGTTTTTCAATGGCAAAAATCAATGAATATTGTAATGCACAAACAGTAATTTCTCCGCATTGCAAGGTGCAATTCTGAAATTTTTTGCTTTTTCCTGCTCCTCTTAGCATGATAAAGAAGATTCAAAGAGAGTGAGATGCCAGCTCCTTTCATTCAGTCAGTAGCTTCAATCATTTCTGGACGTTTTTCAATGGCAAAAATCATTGAATATTGTAAATGCACAAACAGTAATTTCTCCGCATTGCAAGGTGCAATTCTGAAATTTTTTGCTTTTTCCTGCTCCTCTTAGCATGATAAAGTAGATTCAAAGAGAGTGAGATGCCAGCTCCTTTCATTCAGTCAGTAGCTTCAATCATTTCTGGTATATGAATAACATTATGTTTTTCAATGGCAAAAATCAATGAATATTGTAAATGCACAAACAGTAATTTCTCCGCATTGCAAGGTGCAATTCTGAAATTTTTTGCTTTTTCCTGCTCCTCTTAGCATGATAAAGAAGATTCAAAGAGAGTGAGATGCCAGCTCCTTTCATTCAGTCAGTAGCTTCAATCATTTCTGGACGTTTTTCAATGGCAAAAATCATTGAATATTGTAAATGCACAAACAGTAATTTCTCCGCATTGCAAGGTGCAATTCTGAAATTTTTTGCTTTTTCCTGCTCCTCTTAGCATGATAAAGAAGATTCAAAGAGAGTGAGATGCCAGCTCCTTTCATTCAGTCAGTAGCTTCAATCATTTCTGGTATATGAATAACATGATGTTTTTTAATGGCAAAAATCAATGAATATTGTAAATGCACAAACAGTAATTTCTCCGCATTGCAGGGTGCAATTCTGAAATTTTTTGCGTTTTCCTGCTCCTCTTAGCATGATAAACAAGATTCAAAGAGAGTGAGATGCCAGCTCCTTTCATTCAGTCAGTAGCTTCAATCATTTCTGGACGTTTTTCAATGGCAAAAATCAATGAATATTGTAAATGCACAAACAGTAATTTCTCCGCATTGCAAGGTGCAATTCTGAAATTTTTTGCTTTTTCCTGCTCCTCTTAGCATTATAAAGAAGATTCAAAGAGAGTGAGATGCCAGCTCCTTTCATTCAGTCAGTAGCTTCAATCATTTCTGGACGTTTTTCAATGGCAAAAATCTATGAATATTGTAAATGCACAAACAGTAATTTCTCCGCATTGCAAGGTGCAATTCTGAAATTTTTTGCTTTTTCCTGCTCCTCTTAGCATGATAAAGAAGATTCAAAGAGAGTGAGATGCCAGCTCCTTTCATTCAGTCAGTAGCTTCAATCATTTCTGGACGTTTTTCAATGGCAAAAATCAATGAATATTGTAAATGCACAAAGAGTAATTTCTCCGCATTGCAAGGTGCAATTCTGAAATTTTTTGCTTTTTCCTGCTCCTCTTAGCATGATAAAGAAGATTCAAAGAGAGTGAGATGCCAGCTCCTTTCATTCAGTCAGTAGCTTCAATCATTTCTGGTATATGAATAACATGATGTTTTTCAATGGCAAAAATCATTGAATATTGTAAATGCACAAACAGTAATTTCTCCGCATTGCAAGGTGCAATTCTGAAATTTTTTGCGTTTTCCTGCTCCTCTTAGCATGATAAACAAGATTCAAAGAGAGTGAGATGCCAGCTCCTTTCATTCAGTCAGTAGCTTCAATCATTTCTGGACGTTTTTCAATGGCAAAAATCAATGAATATTGTAAATGCACAAACAGTAATTTCTCCGCATTGCAAGGTGCAATTCTGAAATTTTTTGCTTTTTCCTGCTCCTCTTAGCATGATAAAGAAGATTCAAAGAGAGTGAGATGCCAGCTCCTTTCATTCAGTCAGTAGCTTCAATCATTTCTGGACGTTTTTCAATGGCAAAAATCAATGAATATTGTAAATGCACAAACAGTAATTTCTCCGCATTGCAAGGTGCAATTCTGAAATTTTTTGCTTTTTCCTGCTCCTCTTAGCATGATAAAGAAGATTCAAAGAGAGTGAGATGCCAGCTCCTTTCATTCAGTCAGTAGCTTCAATCATTTCTGGACGTTTTTCAATGGCAAAAATCAATGAATATTGTAAATGCACAAAGAGTAATTTCTCCGCATTGCAAGGTGCAATTCTGAAATTTTTTGCTTTTTCCTGCTCCTCTTAGCATGATAAAGAAGATTCAAAGAGAGTGAGATGCCAGCTCCTTTCATTCAGTCAGTAGCTTCAATCATTTCTGGTATATGAATAACATGATGTTTTTCAATGGCAAAAATCAATGAATATTGTAAATGCACAAACAGTAATTTCTCCGCATTGCAAGGTGCAATTCTGAAATTTTTTGCGTTTTCCTGCTCCTCTTAGCATGATAAACAAGATTCAAAGAGAGTGAGATGCCAGCTCCTTTCATTCAGTCAGTAGCTTCAATCATTTCTGGACGTTTTTCAATGGCAAAAATCAATGAATATTGTAAATGCACAAACAGTAATTTCTCCGCATTGCAAGGTGCAATTCTGAAATTTTTTGCTTTTTCCTGCTCCTCTTAGCATGATAAAGAAGATTCAAAGAGAGTGAGATGCCAGCTCCTTTCATTCAGTCAGTAGCTTCAATCATTTCTGGACGTTTTTCAATGGCAAAAATCAATGAATATTGTAAATGCACAAACAGTAATTTCTCCGCATTGCAAGGTGCAATTCTGAAATTTTTTGCTTTTTCCTGCTCCTCTTAGCATGATAAAGAAGATTCAAAGAGAGTGAGATGCCAGCTCCTGTCATTCAGTCAGTAGCTTCAATCATTTCTGGACGTTTTTCAATGGCAAAAATCAATGAATATTGTAAATGCACAAACAGTAATTTCTCCGCATTGCAAGGTGCAATTCTGAAATTTTTTGCTTTTTCCTGCTCCTCTTAGCATGATAAAGAAGATTCAAAGAGAGTGAGATGCCAGCTCCTTTCATTCAGTCAGTAGCTTCAAACATTTCTGGTATATGAATAACATGATATTTTTCAATGGCAAAAATCAATGAATATTGTAAATGCACAAACAGTAATTTCTCCGCATTGAAAGGTGCAATTCTGAAATTTTTTGCTTTTTCCTGCTCCTCTTAGCATGATAAAGAAGATTCAAAGAGAGTGAGATGCCAGCTCCTTTCATTCAGTCAGTAGCTTCAATCATTTCTGGTATATGAATAACATGATGTTTTTCAATGGCAAAAATCTATGAATATTGTAAATGCACAAACAGTAATTTCTCCGCATTGCAAGGTGCAATTCTGAAATTTTTTGCTTTTTCCTGCTCCTCTTAGCATGATAAAGAAGATTCAAAGAGAGTGAGATGCCAGCTCCTTTCATTCAGTCAGTAGCTTCAATCATTTCTGGACGTTTTTCAATGGCAAAAATCAATGAATATTGTAAATGCACAAAGAGTAATTTCTCCGCATTGCAAGGTGCAATTCTGAAATTTTTTGCTTTTTCCTGCTCCTCTTAGCATGATAAAGAAGATTCAAAGAGAGTGAGATGCCAGCTCCTTTCATTCAGTCAGTAGCTTCAAACATTTCTGGTATATGAATAACATGATGTTTTTCAATGGCAAAAATCAATGAATATTGTAAATGCACAAACAGTAATTTCTCCGCATTGCAAGGTGCAATTCTGAAATTTTTTGCTTTTTCCTGCTCCTCTTAGCATGATAAAGAAGATTCAAAGAGAGTGAGATGCCAGCTCCTTTCATTCAGTCAGTAGCTTCAATCATTTCTGGACGTTTTTCAATGGCAAAAATCATTGAATATTGTAAATGCACAAACAGTAATTTCTCCGCATTGCAAGGTGCAATTCTGAAATTTTTTGCTTTTTCCTGCTCCTCTTAGCATGATAAAGTAGATTCAAAGAGAGTGAGATGCCAGCTCCTTTCATTCAGTCAGTAGCTTCAAACATTTCTGGTATATGAATAACATGATGTTTTTCAATGGCAAAAATCAATGAATATTGTAAATGCACAAACAGTAATTTCTCCGCATTGCAAGGTGCAATTCTGAAATTTTTTGCTTTTTCCTGCTCCTCTTAGCATGATAAAGAAGATTCAAAGAGAGTGAGATGCCAGCTCCTTTCATTCAGTCAGTAGCTTCAATCATTTCTGGACGTTTTTCAATGGCAAAAATCAATGAATATTGTAAATGCACAAACAGTAATTTCTCCGCATTGCAAGGTGCAATTCTGAAATTTTTTGCTTTTTCCTGCTCCTCTTAGCATGATAAAGAAGATTCAAAGAGAGTGAGATGCCAGCTCCTTTCATTCAGTCAGTAGCTTCAATCATTTCTGGTATATGAATAACATGATGTTTTTCAATGGCAAAAATCAATGAATATTGTAAATGCACAAACAGTAATTTCTCCGCATTGCAAGGTGCAATTCTGAAATTTTTTGCGTTTTCCTGCTCCTCTTAGCATGGTAAACAAGATTCAAAGAGAGTGAGATGCCAGCTCCTTTCATTCAGTCAGTAGCTTCAATCATTTCTGGACGTTTTTCAATGGCAAAAATCAATGAATATTGTAAATGCACAAACAGTAATTTCTCCGCATTGCAAGGTGCAATTCTGAAATTTTTTGCTTTTTCCTGCTCCTCTTAGCATGATAAAGAAGATTCAAAGAGAGTGAGATGCCAGCTCCTTTCATTCAGTCAGTAGCTTCAATCATTTCTGGACGTTTTTCAATGGCAAAAATCAATGAATATTGTAAATGCACAAAGAGTAATTTCTCCGCATTGCAAGGTGCAATTCTGAAGTTTTTTGCTTTTTCCTGCTCCTCTTAGCATGATAAAGAAGATTCAAAGAGAGTGAGATGCCAGCTCCTTTCATTCAGTCAGTAGCTTCAAACATTTCTGGTATATGAATAACATGATGTTTTTCAATGGCAAAAATCAATGAATATTGTAATGCACAAACAGTAATTTCTCCGCATTGCAAGGTGCAATTCTGAAATTTTTTGCTTTTTCCTGCTCCTCTTAGCATGATAAAGAAGATTCAAAGAGAGTGAGATGCCAGCTCCTTTCATTCAGTCAGTAGCTTCAATCATTTCTGGACGTTTTTCAATGGCAAAAATCATTGAATATTGTAAATGCACAAACAGTAATTTCTCCGCATTGCAAGGTGCAATTCTGAAATTTTTTGCTTTTTCCTGCTCCTCTTAGCATGATAAAGAAGATTCAAAGAGAGTGAGATGCCAGCTCCTTTCATTCAGTCAGTAGCTTCAAACATTTCTGGTATATGAATAACATGATGTTTTTCAATGGCAAAAATCAATGAATATTGTAATGCACAAACAGTAATTTCTCCGCATTGCAAGGTGCAATTCTGAAATTTTTTGCTTTTTCCTGCTCCTCTTAGCATGATAAAGAAGATTCAAAGAGAGTGAGATGCCAGCTCCTTTCATTCAGTCAGTAGCTTCAATCATTTCTGGACGTTTTTCAATGGCAAAAATCATTGAATATTGTAAATGCACAAACAGTAATTTCTCCGCATTGCAAGGTGCAATTCTGAAATTTTTTGCTTTTTCCTGCTCCTCTTAGCATGATAAAGTAGATTCAAAGAGAGTGAGATGCCAGCTCCTTTCATTCAGTCAGTAGCTTCAATCATTTCTGGACGTTTTTCAATGGCAAAAATCATTGAATATTGTAAATGCACAAACAGTAATTTCTCCGCATTGCAAGGTGCAATTCTGAAATTTTTTGCTTTTTCCTGCTCCTCTTAGCATGATAAAGAAGATTCAAAGAGAGTGAGATGCCAGCTCCTTTCATTCAGTCAGTAGCTTCAATCATTTCTGGTATATGAATAACCTGATGTTTTTTAATGGCAAAAATCAATGAATATTGTAAATGCACAAACAGTAATTTCTCCGCATTGCAGGGTGCAATTCTGAAATTTTTTGCGTTTTCCTGCTCCTCTTAGCATGATAAACAAGATTCAAAGAGAGTGAGATGCCAGCTCCTTTCATTCAGTCAGTAGCTTCAATCATTTCTGGACGTTTTTCAATGGCAAAAATCAATGAATATTGTAAATGCACAAACAGTAATTTCTCCGCATTGCAAGGTGCAATTCTGAAATTTTTTGCTTTTTCCTGCTCCTCTTAGCATGATAAAGAAGATTCAAAGAGAGTGAGATGCCAGCTCCTTTCATTCAGTCAGTAGCTTCAATCATTTCTGGACGTTTTTCAATGGCAAAAATCTATGAATATTGTAAATGCACAAACAGTAATTTCTCCGCATTGCAAGGTGCAATTCTGAAATTTTTTGCTTTTTCCTGCTCCTCTTAGCATGATAAAGAAGATTCAAAGAGAGTGAGATGCCAGCTCCTTTCATTCAGTCAGTAGCTTCAATCATTTCTGGTATATGAATAACATGATGTTTTTCAATGGCAAAAATCAATGAATATTGTAAATGCACAAACAGTAATTTCTCCGCATTGCAAGGTGCAATTCTGAAATTTTTTGCGTTTTCCTGCTCCTCTTAGCATGATAAACAAGATTCAAAGAGAGTGAGATGCCAGCTCCTTTCATTCAGTCAGTAGCTTCAATCATTTCTGGACGTTTTTCAATGGCAAAAATCAATGAATATTGTAAATGCACAAACAGTAATTTCTCCGCATTGCAAGGTGCAATTCTGAAATTTTTTGCTTTTTCCTGCTCCTCTTAGCATGATAAAGAAGATTCAAAGAGAGTGAGATGCCAGCTCCTTTCATTCAGTCAGTAGCTTCAATCATTTCTGGACGTTTTTCAATGGCAAAAATCAATGAATATTGTAAATGCACAAACAGTAATTTCTCCGCATTGCAAGGTGCAATTCTGAAATTTTTTGCTTTTTCCTGCTCCTCTTAGCATGATAAAGAAGATTCAAAGAGAGTGAGATGCCAGCTCCTTTCATTCAGTCAGTAGCTTCAATCATTTCTGGACGTTT
The DNA here is from genome assembly GCF_046119375.1 of Phyllobates terribilis. Taxonomy (NCBI): domain Eukaryota; kingdom Metazoa; phylum Chordata; class Amphibia; order Anura; family Dendrobatidae; genus Phyllobates; species Phyllobates terribilis. The sequence continues at coordinate 236,788 of NW_027363765.1, read as the reverse complement.
TTCAATGGCAAAAATCAATGAATATTGTAAATGCACAAAGAGTAATTTCTCCGCATTGCAAGGTGCAATTCTGAAATTTTTTGCTTTTTCCTGCTCCTCTTAGCATGATAAAGAAGATTCAAAGAGAGTGAGATGCCAGCTCCTTTCATTCAGTCAGTAGCTTCAATCATTTCTGGTATATGAATAACATGATGTTTTTCAATGGCAAAAATCAATGAATATTGTAAATGCACAAACAGTAATTTCTCCGCATTGCAAGGTGCAATTCTGAAATTTTTTGCGTTTTCCTGCTCCTCTTAGCATGATAAACAAGATTCAAAGAGAGTGAGATGCCAGCTCCTTTCATTCAGTCAGTAGCTTCAATCATTTCTGGACGTTTTTCAATGGCAAAAATCAATGAATATTGTAAATGCACAAACAGTAATTTCTCCGCATTGCAAGGTGCAATTCTGAAATTTTTTGCTTTTTCCTGCTCCTCTTAGCATGATAAAGAAGATTCAAAGAGAGTGAGATGCCAGCTCCTTTCATTCAGTCAGTAGCTTCAATCATTTCTGGACGTTTTTCAATGGCAAAAATCAATGAATATTGTAAATGCACAAACAGTAATTTCTCCGCATTGCAAGGTGCAATTCTGAAATTTTTTGCTTTTTCCTGCTCCTCTTAGCATGATAAAGAAGATTCAAAGAGAGTGAGATGCCAGCTCCTGTCATTCAGTCAGTAGCTTCAATCATTTCTGGACGTTTTTCAATGGCAAAAATCAATGAATATTGTAAATGCACAAACAGTAATTTCTCCGCATTGCAAGGTGCAATTCTGAAATTTTTTGCTTTTTCCTGCTCCTCTTAGCATGATAAAGAAGATTCAAAGAGAGTGAGATGCCAGCTCCTTTCATTCAGTCAGTAGCTTCAAACATTTCTGGTATATGAATAACATGATATTTTTCAATGGCAAAAATCAATGAATATTGTAAATGCACAAACAGTAATTTCTCCGCATTGAAAGGTGCAATTCTGAAATTTTTTGCTTTTTCCTGCTCCTCTTAGCATGATAAAGAAGATTCAAAGAGAGTGAGATGCCAGCTCCTTTCATTCAGTCAGTAGCTTCAATCATTTCTGGTATATGAATAACATGATGTTTTTCAATGGCAAAAATCAATGAATATTGTAAATGCACAAACAGTAATTTCTCCGCATTGCAAGGTGCAATTCTGAAATTTTTTGCGTTTTCCTGCTCCTCTTAGCATGATAAACAAGATTCAAAGAGAGTGAGATGCCAGCTCCTTTCATTCAGTCAGTAGCTTCAATCATTTCTGGACGTTTTTCAATGGCAAAAATCAATGAATATTGTAAATGCACAAACAGTAATTTCTCCGCATTGCAAGGTGCAATTCTGAAATTTTTTGCTTTTTCCTGCTCCTCTTAGCATGATAAAGAAGATTCAAAGAGAGTGAGATGCCAGCTCCTTTCATTCAGTCAGTAGCTTCAATCATTTCTGGACGTTTTTCAATGGCAAAAATCAATGAATATTGTAAATGCACAAACAGTAATTTCTCCGCATTGCAAGGTGCAATTCTGAAATTTTTTGCTTTTTCCTGCTCCTCTTAGCATGATAAAGAAGATTCAAAGAGAGTGAGATGCCAGCTCCTTTCATTCAGTCAGTAGCTTCAATCATTTCTGGACGTTTTTCAATGGCAAAAATCAATGAATATTGTAAATGCACAAAGAGTAATTTCTCCGCATTGCAAGGTGCAATTCTGAAATTTTTTGCTTTTTCCTGCTCCTCTTAGCATGATAAAGAAGATTCAAAGAGAGTGAGATGCCAGCTCCTTTCATTCAGTCAGTAGCTTCAATCATTTCTGGACGTTTTTCAATGGCAAAAATCATTGAATATTGTAAATGCACAAACAGTAATTTCTCCGCATTGCAAGGTGCAATTCTGAAATTTTTTGCTTTTTCCTGCTCCTCTTAGCATGATAAAGTAGATTCAAAGAGAGTGAGATGCCAGCTCCTTTCATTCAGTCAGTAGCTTCAATCATTTCTGGTATATGAATAACATGATGTTTTTCAATGGCAAAAATCAATGAATATTGTAAATGCACAAACAGTAATTTCTCCGCATTGCAAGGTGCAATTCTGAAATTTTTTGCTTTTTCCTGCTCCTCTTAGCATGATAAAGAAGATTCAAAGAGAGTGAGATGCCAGCTCCTTTCATTCAGTCAGTAGCTTCAATCATTTCTGGACGTTTTTCAATGGCAAAAATCATTGAATATTGTAAATGCACAAACAGTAATTTCTCCGCATTGCAAGGTGCAATTATGAAATTTTTTGCTTTTTCCTGCTCCTCTTAGCATGATAAAGAAGATTCAAAGAGAGTGAGATGCCAGCTCCTTTCATTCAGTCAGTAGCTTCAATCATTTCTGGTATATGAATAACATGATGTTTTTTAATGGCAAAAATCAATGAATATTGTAAATGCACAAACAGTAATTTCTCCGCATTGCAGGGTGCAATTCTGAAATTTTTTGCGTTTTCCTGCTCCTCTTAGCATGATAAACAAGATTCAAAGAGAGTGAGATGCCAGCTCCTTTCATTCAGTCAGTAGCTTCAATCATTTCTGGACGTTTTTCAATGGCAAAAATCAATGAATATTGTAAATGCACAAACAGTAATTTCTCCGCATTGCAAGGTGCAATTCTGAAATTTTTTGCTTTTTCCTGCTCCTCTTAGCATGATAAAGAAGATTCAAAGAGAGTGAGATGCCAGCTCCTTTCATTCAGTCAGTAGCTTCAATCATTTCTGGACGTTTTTCAATGGCAAAAATCAATGAATATTGTAAATGCACAAACAGTAATTTCTCCGCATTGCAAGGTGCAATTCTGAAATTTTTTGCTTTTTCCTGCTCCTCTTAGCATGATAAAGAAGATTCAAAGAGAGTGAGATGCCAGCTCCTTTCATTCAGTCAGTAGCTTCAATCATTTCTGGACGTTTTTCAATGGCAAAAATCAATGAATATTGTAAATGCACAAAGAGTAATTTCTCCGCATTGCAAGGTGCAATTCTGAAATTTTTTGCTTTTTCCTGCTCCTCTTAGCATGATAAAGAAGATTCAAAGAGAGTGAGATGCCAGCTCCTTTCATTCAGTCAGTAGCTTCAATCATTTCTGGTATATGAATAACATGATGTTTTTCAATGGCAAAAATCAATGAATATTGTAAATGCACAAACAGTAATTTCTCCGCATTGCAAGGTGCAATTCTGAAATTTTTTGCGTTTTCCTGCTCCTCTTAGCATGATAAACAAGATTCAAAGAGAGTGAGATGCCAGCTCCTTTCATTCAGTCAGTAGCTTCAATCATTTCTGGACGTTTTTCAATGGCAAAAATCAATGAATATTGTAAATGCACAAACAGTAATTTCTCCGCATTGCAAGGTGCAATTCTGAAATTTTTTGCTTTTTCCTGCTCCTCTTAGCATGATAAAGAAGATTCAAAGAGAGTGAGATGCCAGCTCCTTTCATTCAGTCAGTAGCTTCAATCATTTCTGGACGTTTTTCAATGGCAAAAATCAATGAATATTGTAAATGCACAAACAGTAATTTCTCCGCATTGCAAGGTGCAATTCTGAAATTTTTTGCTTTTTCCTGCTCCTCTTAGCATGATAAAGAAGATTCAAAGAGAGTGAGATGCCAGCTCCTTTCATTCAGTCAGTAGCTTCAATCATTTCTGGACGTTATTCAATGGCAAAAATCAATGAATATTGTAAATGCACAAAGAGTAATTTCTCCGCATTGCAAGGTGCAATTCTGAAATTTTTTGCTTTTTCCTGCTCCTCTTAGCATGATAAAGAAGATTCAAAGAGAGTGAGATGCCAGCTCCTTTCATTCAGTCAGTAGCTTCAATCATTTCTGGTATATGAATAACATGATGTTTTTCAATGGCAAAAATCAATGAATATTGTAAATGCACAAACAGTAATTTCTCCGCATTGCAAGGTGCAATTCTGAAATTTTTTGCGTTTTCCTGCTCCTCTTAGCATGATAAACAAGATTCAAAGAGAGTGAGATGCCAGCTCCTTTCATTCAGTCAGTAGCTTCAATCATTTCTGGACGTTTTTCAATGGCAAAAATCAATGAATATTGTAAATGCACAAACAGTAATTTCTCCGCATTGCAAGGTGCAATTCTGAAATTTTTTGCTTTTTCCTGCTCCTCTTAGCATGATAAAGAAGATTCAAAGAGAGTGAGATGCCAGCTCCTTTCATTCAGTCAGTAGCTTCAATCATTTCTGGACGTTTTTCAATGGCAAAAATCAATGAATATTGTAAATGCACAAACAGTAATTTCTCCGCATTGCAAGGTGCAATTCTGAAATTTTTTGCTTTTTCCTGCTCCTCTTAGCATGATAAAGAAGATTCAAAGAGAGTGAGATGCCAGCTCCTTTCATTCAGTCAGTAGCTTCAATCATTTCTGGACGTTTTTCAATGGCAAAAATCAATGAATATTGTAAATGCACAAAGAGTAATTTCTCCGCATTGCAAGGTGCAATTCTGAAATTTTTTGCTTTTTCCTGCTCCTCTTAGCATGATAAAGAAGATTCAAAGAGAGTGAGATGCCAGCTCCTTTCATTCAGTCAGTAGCTTCAATCATTTCTGGTATATGAATAACATGATGTTTTTCAATGGCAAAAATCAATGAATATTGTAAATGCACAAACAGTAATTTCTCCGCATTGCAAGGTGCAATTCTGAAATTTTTTGCGTTTTCCTGCTCCTCTTAGCATGATAAACAAGATTCAAAGAGAGTGAGATGCCAGCTCCTTTCATTCAGTCAGTAGCTTCAATCATTTCTGGACGTTTTTCAATGGCAAAAATCAATGAATATTGTAAATGCACAAACAGTAATTTCTCCGCATTGCAAGGTGCAATTCTGAAATTTTTTGCTTTTTCCTGCTCCTCTTAGCATGATAAAGAAGATTCAAAGAGAGTGAGATGCCAGCTCCTTTCATTCAGTCAGTAGCTTCAATCATTTCTGGACGTTTTTCAATGGCAAAAATCAATGAATATTGTAAATGCACAAACAGTAATTTCTCCGCATTGCAAGGTGCAATTCTGAAATTTTTTGCTTTTTCCTGCTCCTCTTAGCATGATAAAGAAGATTCAAAGAGAGTGAGATGCCAGCTCCTTTCATTCAGTCAGTAGCTTCAATCATTTCTGGACGTTTTTCAATGGCAAAAATCAATGAATATTGTAAATGCACAAACAGTAATTTCTCCGCATTGCAAGGTGCAATTCTGAAATTTTTTGCTTTTTCCTGCTCCTCTTAGCATGATAAAGAAGATTCAAAGAGAGTGAGATGCCAGCTCCTTTCATTCAGTCAGTAGCTTCAAACATTTCTGGTATATGAATAACATGATATTTTTCAATGGCAAAAATCAATGAATATTGTAAATGCACAAACAGTAATTTCTCCGCATTGAAAGGTGCAATTCTGAAATTTTTTGCTTTTTCCTGCTCCTCTTAGCATGATAAAGAAGATTCAAAGAGAGTGAGATGCCAGCTCCTTTCATTCAGTCAGTAGCTTCAATCATTTCTGGTATATGAATAACATGATGTTTTTCAATGGCAAAAATCAATGAATATTGTAAATGCACAAACAGTAATTTCTCCGCATTGCAAGGTGCAATTCTGAAATTTTTTGCGTTTTCCTGCTCCTCTTAGCATGATAAACAAGATTCAAAGAGAGTGAGATGCCAGCTCCTTTCATTCAGTCAGTAGCTTCAATCATTTCTGGACGTTTTTCAATGGCAAAAATCAATGAATATTGTAAATGCACAAACAGTAATTTCTCCGCATTGCAAGGTGCAATTCTGAAATTTTTTGCTTTTTCCTGCTCCTCTTAGCATGATAAAGAAGATTCAAAGAGAGTGAGATGCCAGCTCCTTTCATTCAGTCAGTAGCTTCAATCATTTCTGGACGTTTTTCAATGGCAAAAATCAATGAATATTGTAAATGCACAAACAGTAATTTCTCCGCATTGCAAGGTGCAATTCTGAAATTTTTTGCTTTTTCCTGCTCCTCTTAGCATGATAAAGAAGATTCAAAGAGAGTGAGATGCCAGCTCCTTTCATTCAGTCAGTAGCTTCAATCATTTCTGGACGTTTTTCAATGGCAAAAATCAATGAATATTGTAAATGCACAAAGAGTAATTTCTCCGCATTGCAAGGTGCAATTCTGAAATTTTTTGCTTTTTCCTGCTCCTCTTAGCATGATAAAGAAGATTCAAAGAGAGTGAGATGCCAGCTCCTTTCATTCAGTCAGTAGCTTCAAACATTTCTGGTATATGAATAACATGATGTTTTTCAATGGCAAAAATCAATGAATATTGTAAATGCACAAACAGTAATTTCTCCGCATTGCAAGGTGCAATTCTGAAATTTTTTGCTTTTTCCTGCTCCTCTTAGCATGATAAAGAAGATTCAAAGAGAGTGAGATGCCAGCTTCTTTCATTCAGTCAGTAGCTTCAATCATTTCTGGACGTTTTTCAATGGCAAAAATCATTGAATATTGTAAATGCACAAACAGTAATTTCTCCGCATTGCAAGGTGCAATTCTGAAATTTTTTGCTTTTTCCTGCTCCTCTTAGCATGATAAAGTAGATTCAAAGAGAGTGAGATGCCAGCTCCTTTCATTCAGTCAGTAGCTTCAATCATTTCTGGTATATGAATAACATGATGTTTTTCAATGGCAAAAATCAATGAATATTGTAAATGCACAAACAGTAATTTCTCCGCATTGCAAGGTGCAATTCTGAAATTTTTTGCTTTTTCCTGCTCCTCTTAGCATGATAAAGAAGATTCAAAGAGAGTGAGATGCCAGCTCCTTTCATTCAGTCAGTAGCTTCAATCATTTCTGGACGTTTTTCAATGGCAAAAATCAATGAATATTGTAAATGCACAAACAGTAATTTCTCCGCATTGCAAGGTGCAATTCTGAAATTTTTTGCTTTTTCCTGCTCCTCTTAGCATGATAAAGAAGATTCAAAGAGAGTGAGATGCCAGCTCCTTTCATTCAGTCAGTAGCTTCAAACATTTCTGGTATATGAATAACATGATGTTTTTCAATGGCAAAAATCAATGAATATTGTAAATGCACAAACAGTAATTTCTCCGCATTGCAAGGTGCAATTCTGAAATTTTTTGCTTTTTCCTGCTCCTCTTAGCATGATAAAGAAGATTCAAAGAGAGTGAGATGCCAGCTCCTTTCATTCAGTCAGTAGCTTCAATCATTTCTGGACGTTTTTCAATGGCAAAAATCATTGAATATTGTAAATGCACAAACAGTAATTTCTCCGCATTGCAAGGTGCAATTCTGAAATTTTTTGCTTTTTCCTGCTCCTCTTAGCATGATAAAGTAGATTCAAAGAGAGTGAGATGCCAGCTCCTTTCATTCAGTCAGTAGCTTCAATCATTTCTGGTATATGAATAACATGATGTTTTTCAATGGCAAAAATCAATGAATATTGTAAATGCACAAACAGTAATTTCTCCGCATTGCATGGTGCAATTCTGAAATTTTTTGCTTTTTCCTGCTCCTCTTAGCATGATAAAGAAGATTCAAAGAGAGTGAGATGCCAGCTCCTTTCATTCAGTCAGTAGCTTCAATCATTTCTGGACGTTTTTCAATGGCAAAAATCATTGAATATTGTAAATGCACAAACATTAATTTCTCCGCATTGCAAGGTGCAATTCTGAAATTTTTTGCTTTTTCCTGCTCCTCTTAGCATGATAAAGAAGATTCAAAGATAGTGAGATGCCAGCTCCTTTCATTCAGTCAGTAGCTTCAATCATTTCTGGTATATGAATAACATGATGTTTTTCAATGGCAAAAATCAATGAATATTGTAAATGCACAAACAGTAATTTCTCCGCATTGCAAGGTGCAATTCTGAAATTTTTTGCTTTTTCCTGCTCCTCTTAGCATGATAAACAAGATTCAAAGAGAGTGAGATGCCAGCTCCTTTCATTCAGTCAGTAGCTTCTATCATTTCTGGACGTTTTTCAATGGCAAAAATCAATGAATATTGTAAATGCACAAACAGTAATTTCTCCGCATTGCAAGGTGCAATTCTGAAATTTTTTGCTTTTTCCTGCTCCTCTTAGCATGATAAAGAAGATTCAAAGAGAGTGAGATGCCAGCTCCTTTCATTCAGTCAGTAGCTTCAATCATTTCTGGTATATGAATAACATGATGTTTTTCAATGGCAAAAATCAATGAATATTGTAAATGCACAAACAGTAATTTCTCCGCATTGCAAGGTGCAATTCTGAAATTTTTTGCTTTTTCCTGCTCCTCTTAGCATGATAAACAAGATTCAAAGAGAGTGAGATGCCAGCTCCTTTCATTCAGTCAGTAGCTTCTATCATTTCTGGACGTTTTTCAATGGCAAAAATCAATGAATATTGTAAATGCACAAACAGTAATTTCTCCGCATTGCAAGGTGCAATTCTGAAATTTTTTGCTTTTTCCTGCTCCTCTTAGCATGATAAAGAAGATTCAAAGAGAGTGAGATGCCAGCTCCTTTCATTCAGTCAGTAGCTTCAAACATTTCTGGTATATGAATAACATGATGTTTTTCAATGGCAAAAATCAATGAATATTGTAAATGCACAAACAGTAATTTCTCCGCATTGCAAGGTGCAATTCTGAAATTTTTTGCTTTTTCCTGCTCCTCTTAGCATGATAAAGAAGATTCAAAGAGAGTGAGATGCCAGCTCCTTTCATTCAGTCAGTAGCTTCAATCATTTCTGGACGTTTTTCAATGGCAAAAATCAATGAATATTGTAAATGCACAAACAGTAATTTCTCCGCATTGCAAGGTGCAATTCTGAAATTTTTTGCTTTTTCCTGCTCCTCTTAGCATGATAAACAAGATTCAAAGAGAGTGAGATGCCAGCTCCTTTCATTCAGTCAGTAGCTTCAATCATTTCTGGACGTTTTTCAATGGCAAAAATCAATGAATATTGTAAATGCACAAACAGTAATTTCTCCGCATTGCAAGGTGCAATTCTGAAATTTTTTGCTTTTTCCTGCTCCTCTTAGCATGATAAAGAAGATTCAAAGAGAGTGAGATGCCAGCTCCTTTCATTCAGTCAGTAGCTTCAAACATTTCTGGTATATGAATAACATGATGTTTTTCAATGGCAAAAATCAATGAATATTGTAAATGCACAAACAGTAATTTCTCCGCATTGCAAGGTGCAATTCTGAAATTTTTTGCTTTTTCCTGCTCCTCTTAGCATGATAAAGAAGATTCAATGAGAGTGAGATGCCAGCTCCTTTCATTCAGTCAGTAGCTTCAATCATTTCTGGTATATGAATAACATGATGTTTTTCAATGGCAAAAATCTATGAATATTGTAAATGCACAAACAGTAATTTCTCCGCATTGCAAGGTGCAATTCTGAAATTTTTTGCTTTTTCCTGCTCCTCTTAGCATGATAAAGAAGATTCAAAGAGAGTGAGATGCCAGCTCCTTTCATTCAGTCAGTAGCTTCAATCATTTCTGGTATATGAATAACATGATGTTTTTCAATGGCAAAAATCTATGAATATTGTAAATGCACAAACAGTAATTTCTCCGCATTGCAAGGTGCAATTCTGAAATTTTTTGCTTTTTCCTGCTCCTCTTAGCATGATAAAGAAGATTCAAAGAGAGTGAGATGCCAGCTCCTTTCATTCAGTCAGTAGCTTCAAACATTTCTGGTATATGAATAACATGATGTTTTTCAATGGCAAAAATCAATGAATATTGTAAATGCACAAACAGTAATTTCTCCGCATTGCAAGGTGCAATTCTGAAATTTTTTGCTTTTTCCTGCTCCTCTTAGCATGATAAAGAAGATTCAAAGAGAGTGAGATGCCAGCTCCTTTCATTCAGTCAGTAGCTTCAATCATTTCTGGACGTTTTTCAATGGCAAAAATCAATGAATATTGTAAATGCACAAACAGTAATTTCTCCGCATTGCAAGGTGCAATTCTGAAATTTTTTGCTTTTTCCTGCTCCTCTTAGCATGATAAACAAGATTCAAAGAGAGTGAGATGCCAGCTCCTTTCATTCAGTCAGTAGCTTCAATCATTTCTGGACGTTTTTCAATGGCAAAAATCAATGAATATTGTAAATGCACAAACAGTAATTTCTCCGCATTGCAAGGTGCAATTCTGAAATTTTTTGCTTTTTCCTGCTCCTCTTAGCATGATAAAGAAGATTCAAAGAGAGTGAGATGCCAGCTCCTTTCATTCAGTCAGTAGCTTCAAACATTTCTGGTATATGAATAACATGATGTTTTTCAATGGCAAAAATCAATGAATATTGTAAATGCACAAACAGTAATTTCTCCGCATTGCAAGGTGCAATTCTGAAATTTTTTGCTTTTTCCTGCTCCTCTTAGCATGATAAAGAAGATTCAAAGAGAGTGAGATGCCAGCTCCTTTCATTCAGTCAGTAGCTTCAATCATTTCTGGTATATGAATAACATGATGTTTTTCAATGGCAAAAATCTATGAATATTGTAAATGCACAAACAGTAATTTCTCCGCATTGCAAGGTGCAATTCTGAAATTTTTTGCTTTTTCCTGCTCCTCTTAGCATGATAAAGAAGATTCAAAGAGAGTGAGATGCCAGCTCCTTTCATTCAGTCAGTAGCTTCAATCATTTCTGGACGTTTTTCAATGGCAAAAATCAATGAATATTGTAAATGCACAAACAGTAATTTCTCCGCATTGCAAGGTGCAATTCTGAAATTTTTTGCTTTTTCCTGCTCCTCTTAGCATGATAAACAAGATTCAAAGAGAGTGAGATGCCAGCTCCTTTCATTCAGTCAGTAGCTTCAATCATTTCTGGACGTTTTTCAATGGCAAAAATCAATGAATATTGTAAATGCACAAACAGTAATTTCTCCGCATTGCAAGGTGCAATTCTGAAATTTTTTGCTTTTTCCTGCTCCTCTTAGCATGATAAAGAAGATTCAAAGAGAGTGAGATGCCAGCTCCTTTCATTCAGTCAGTAGCTTCAAACATTTCTGGTATATGAATAACATGATGTTTTTCAATGGCAAAAATCAATGAATATTGTAAATGCACAAACAGTAATTTCTCCGCATTGCAAGGTGCAATTCTGAAATTTTTTGCTTTTTCCTGCTCCTCTTAGCATGATAAAGAAGATTCAAAGAGAGTGAGATGCCAGCTCCTTTCATTCAGTCAGTAGCTTCAATCATTTCTGGACGTTTTTCAATGGCAAAAATCAATGAATATTGTAAATGCACAAACAGTAATTTCTCCGCATTGCAAGGTGCAATTCTGAAATTTTTTGCTTTTTCCTGCTCCTCTTAGCATGATAAACAAGATTCAAAGAGAGTGAGATGCCAGCTCCTTTCATTCAGTCAGTAGCTTCAATCATTTCTGGACGTTTTTCAATGGCAAAAATCAATGAATATTGTAAATGCACAAACAGTAATTTCTCCGCATTGCAAGGTGCAATTCTGAAATTTTTTGCTTTTTCCTGCTCCTCTTAGCATGATAAAGAAGATTCAAAGAGAGTGAGATGCCAGCTCCTTTCATTCAGTCAGTAGCTTCAAACATTTCTGGTATATGAATAACATGATGTTTTTCAATGGCAAAAATCAATGAATATTGTAAATGCACAAACAGTAATTTCTCCGCATTGCAAGGTGCAATTCTGAAATTTTTTGCTTTTTCCTGCTCCTCTTAGCATGATAAAGAAGATTCAAAGAGAGTGAGATGCCAGCTCCTTTCATTCAGTCAGTAGCTTCAATCATTTCTGGTATATGAATAACATGATGTTTTTCAATGGCAAAAATCTATGAATATTGTAAATGCACAAACAGTAATTTCTCCGCATTGCAAGGTGCAATTCTGAAATTTTTTGCTTTTTCCTGCTCCTCTTAGCATGATAAAGAAGATTCAAAGAGAGTGAGATGCCAGCTCCTTTCATTCAGTCAGTAGCTTCAAACATTTCTGGTATATGAATAACATGATGTTTTTCAATGGCAAAAATCAATGAATATTGTAAATGCACAAACAGTAATTTCTCCGCATTGCAAGGTGCAATTCTGAAATTTTTTGCTTTTTCCTGCTCCTCTTAGCATGATAAAGAAGATTCAAAGAGAGTGAGATGCCAGCTCCTTTCATTCAGTCAGTAGCTTCAATCATTTCTGGACGTTTTTCAATGGCAAAAATCAATGAATATTGTAAATGCACAAACAGTAATTTCTCCGCATTGCAAGGTGCAATTCTGAAATTTTTTGCTTTTTCCTGCTCCTCTTAGCATGATAAAGAAGATTCAAAGAGAGTGAGATGCCAGCTCCTTTCATTCAGTCAGTAGCTTCAAACATTTCTGGTATATGAATAACATGATGTTTTTCAATGGCAAAAATCAATGAATATTGTAAATGCACAAACAGTAATTTCTCCGCATTGCAAGGTGCAATTCTGAAATTTTTTGCTTTTTCCTGCTCCTCTTAGCATGATAAAGAAGATTCAAAGAGAGTGAGATGCCAGCTCCTTTCATTCAGTCAGTAGCTTCAATCATTTCTGGACGTTTTTCAATGGCAAAAATCAATGAATATTGTAAATGCACAAACAGTAATTTCTCCGCATTGCAAGGTGCAATTCTGAAATTTTTTGCTTTTTCCTGCTCCTCTTAGCATGATAAACAAGATTCAAAGAGAGTGAGATGCCAGCTCCTTTCATTCAGTCAGTAGCTTCATTCATTTCTGGACGTTTTTCAATGGCAAAAATCAATGAATATTGTAAATGCACAAACAGTAATTTCTCCGCATTGCAAGGTGCAATTCTGAAATTTTTTGCTTTTTCCTGCTCCTCTTAGCATGATAAAGAAGATTCAAAGAGAGTGAGATGCCAGCTCCTTTCATTCAGTCAGTAGCTTCAAACATTTCTGGTATATGAATAACATGATGTTTTTCAATGGCAAAAATCAATGAATATTGTAAATGCACAAACAGTAATTTCTCCGCATTGCAAGGTGCAATTCTGAAATTTTTTGCTTTTTCCTGCTCCTCTTAGCATGATAAAGAAGATTCAAAGAGAGTGAGATGCCAGCTCCTTTCATTCAGTCAGTAGCTTCAATCATTTCTGGACATTTTTCAATGGCAAAAATCAATGAATATTGTAAATGCACAAACAGTAATTTCTCCGCATTGCAAGGTGCAATTCTGAAATTTTTTGCTTTTTCCTGCTCCTCTTAGCATGATAAAGAAGATTCAAAGAGAGTGAGATGCCAGCTCCTTTCATTCAGTCAGTAACTTCAATCATTTCTGGACGTTTTTCAATGGCAAAAATCAATGAATATTGTAAATGCACAAAGAGTAATTTCTCCGCATTGCAAGGTGCAATTCTGAAATTTTTTGCTTTTTCCTGCTCCTCTTAGCATGATAAAGAAGATTCAAAGAGAGTGAGATGCCAGCTCCTTTCATTCAGTCAGTAGCTTCAATCATTTCTGGTATATGAATAACATGATGTTTTTCAATGGCAAAAATCTATGAATATTGTAAATGCACAAACAGTAATTTCTCCGCATTGCAAGGTGCAATTCTGAAATTTTTTGCTTTTTCCTGCTCCTCTTAGCATGATAAAGAAGATTCAAAGAGAGTGAGATGCCAGCTCCTTTCATTCAGTCAGTAGCTTCAATCATTTCTGGACGTTTTTCAATGGCAAAAATAAATGAATATTGTAAATGCACAAACAGTAATTTCTCCGCATTGCAAGGTGCAATTCTGAAATTTTTTGCTTTTTCCTGCTCCTCTTAGCATGATAAACAAGATTCAAAGAGAGTGAGATGCCAGCTCCTTTCATTCAGTCAGTAGCTTCAATCATTTCTGGACGTTTTTCAATGGCAAAAATCAATGAATATTGTAAATGCACAAACAGTAATTTCTCCGCATTGCAAGGTGCAATTCTGAAATTTTTTGCTTTTTCCTGCTCCTCTTAGCATGATAAAGAAGATTCAAAGAGAGTGAGATGCCAGCTCCTTTCATTCAGTCAGTAGCTTCAAACATTTCTGGTATATGAATAACATGATGTTTTTCAATGGCAAAAATCAATGAATATTGTAAATGCACAAACAGTAATTTCTCCGCATTGCAAGGTGCAATTCTGAAATTTTTTGCTTTTTCCTGCTCCTCTTAGCATGATAAAGAAGATTCAAAGAGAGTGAGATGCCAGCTCCTTTCATTCAGTCAGTAGCTTCAATCATTTCTGGACGTTTTTCAATGGCAAAAATCAATGAATATTGTAAATGCACAAACAGTAATTTCTCCGCATTGCAAGGTGCAATTCTGAAATTTTTTGCTTTTTCCTGCTCCTCTTAGCATGATAAACAAGATTCAAAGAGAGTGAGATGCCAGCTCCTTTCATTCAGTCAGTAGCTTCAATCATTTCTGGACGTTTTTCAATGGCAAAAATCAATGAATATTGTAAATGCACAAACAGTAATTTCTCCGCATTGCAAGGTGCAATTCTGAAATTTTTTGCTTTTTCCTGCTCCTCTTAGCATGATAAAGAAGATTCAAAGAGAGTGAGATGCCAGCTCCTTTCATTCAGTCAGTAGCTTCAAACATTTCTGGTATATGAATAACATGATGTTTTTCAATGGCAAAAATCAATGAATATTGTAAATGCACAAACAGTAATTTCTCCGCATTGCAAGGTGCAATTCTGAAATTTTTTGCTTTTTCCTGCTCCTCTTAGCATGATAAAGAAGATTCAAAGAGAGTGAGATGCCAGCTCCTTTCATTCAGTCAGTAGCTTCAATCATTTCTGGTATATGAATAACATGATGTTTTTCAATGGCAAAAATCTATGAATATTGTAAATGCACAAACAGTAATTTCTCCGCATTGCAAGGTGCAATTCTGAAATTTTTTGCTTTTTCCTGCTCCTCTTAGCATGATAAAGAAGATTCAAAGAGAGTGAGATGCCAGCTCCTTTCATTCAGTCAGTAGCTTCAAACATTTCTGGTATATGAATAACATGATGTTTTTCAATGGCAAAAATCAATGAATATTGTAAATGCACAAACAGTAATTTCTCCGCATTGCAAGGTGCAATTCTGAAATTTTTTGCTTTTTCCTGCTCCTCTTAGCATGATAAAGAAGATTCAAAGAGAGTGAGATGCCAGCTCCTTTCATTCAGTCAGTAGCTTCAATCATTTCTGGACGTTTTTCAATGGCAAAAATCAATGAATATTGTAAATGCACAAACAGTAATTTCTCCGCATTGCAAGGTGCAATTCTGAAATTTTTTGCTTTTTCCTGCTCCTCTTAGCATGATAAAGAAGATTCAAAGAGAGTGAGATGCCAGCTCCTTTCATTCAGTCAGTAGCTTCAAACATTTCTGGTATATGAATAACATGATGTTTTTCAATGGCAAAAATCAATGAATATTGTAAATGCACAAACAGTAATTTCTCCGCATTGCAAGGTGCAATTCTGAAATTTTTTGCTTTTTCCTGCTCCTCTTAGCATGATAAAGAAGATTCAAAGAGAGTGAGATGCCAGCTCCTTTCATTCAGTCAGTAGCTTCAATCATTTCTGGACGTTTTTCAATGGCAAAAATCAATGAATATTGTAAATGCACAAACAGTAATTTCTCCGCATTGCAAGGTGCAATTCTGAAATTTTTTGCTTTTTCCTGCTCCTCTTAGCATGATAAACAAGATTCAAAGAGAGTGAGATGCCAGCTCCTTTCATTCAGTCAGTAGCTTCATTCATTTCTGGACGTTTTTCAATGGCAAAAATCAATGAATATTGTAAATGCACAAACAGTAATTTCTCCGCATTGCAAGGTGCAATTCTGAAATTTTTTGCTTTTTCCTGCTCCTCTTAGCATGATAAAGAAGATTCAAAGAGAGTGAGATGCCAGCTCCTTTCATTCAGTCAGTAGCTTCAAACATTTCTGGTATATGAATAACATGATGTTTTTCAATGGCAAAAATCAATGAATATTGTAAATGCACAAACAGTAATTTCTCCGCATTGCAAGGTGCAATTCTGAAATTTTTTGCTTTTTCCTGCTCCTCTTAGCATGATAAAGAAGATTCAAAGAGAGTGAGATGCCAGCTCCTTTCATTCAGTCAGTAGCTTCAATCATTTCTGGACATTTTTCAATGGCAAAAATCAATGAATATTGTAAATGCACAAACAGTAATTTCTCCGCATTGCAAGGTGCAATTCTGAAATTTTTTGCTTTTTCCTGCTCCTCTTAGCATGATAAAGAAGATTCAAAGAGAGTGAGATGCCAGCTCCTTTCATTCAGTCAGTAGCTTCAATCATTTCTGGACGTTTTTCAATGGCAAAAATCAATGAATATTGTAAATGCACAAAGAGTAATTTCTCCGCATTGCAAGGTGCAATTCTGAAATTTTTTGCTTTTTCCTGCTCCTCTTAGCATGATAAAGAAGATTCAAAGAGAGTGAGATGCCAGCTCCTTTCATTCAGTCAGTAGCTTCAAACATTTCTGGTATATGAATAACATGATGTTTTTCAATGGCAAAAATCAATGAATATTGTAAATGCACAAACAGTATTTTCTCCGCATTGCAAGGTGCAATTCTGAAATTTTTTGCTTTTTCCTGCTCCTCTTAGCATGATAAAGAAGATTCAAAGAGAGTGAGATGCCAGCTCCTTTCATTCAGTCAGTAGCTTCAATCATTTCTGGACGTTTTTCAATGGCAAAAATCATTGAATATTGTAAATGCACAAACAGTAATTTCTCCGCATTGCAAGGTGCAATTCTGAAATTTTTTGCTTTTTCCTGCTCCTCTTAGCATGATAAAGAAGATTCAAAGAGAGTGAGATGCCAGCTCCTTTCATTCAGTCAGTAGCTTCAATCATTTCTGGTATATGAATAACATGATGTTTTTCAAAGGCAAAAATCAATGAATATTGTAAATGCACAAACAGTAATTTCTCCGCATTGCAAGGTGCAATTCTGAAATTTTTTGCTTTTTCCTGCTCCTCTTAGCATGATAAAGAAGATTCAAAGAGAGTGAGATGACAGCTCCTTTCATTCAGTCAGTAGCTTCAATCATTTCTGGACGTTTTTCAATGGCAAAAATCAATGAATATTGTAAATGCACAAACAGTAATTTCTCCGCATTGCAAGGTGCAATTCTGAAATTTTTTGCTTTTTCCTGCTCCTCTTAGCATGATAAACAAGATTCAAAGAGAGTGAGATGCCAGCTCCTTTCATTCAGTCAGTAGCTTCAATCATTTCTGGTATATGAATAACATGATGTTTTTCAATGGCAAAAATCAATGAATATTGTAAATGCACAAACAGTAATTTCTCCGCATTGCAAGGTGCAATTCTGAAATTTTTTGCTTTTTCCTGCTCCTCTTAGCATGATAAAGAAGATTCAAAGAGAGTGAGATGCCAGCTCCTTTCATTCAGTCAGTAGCTTCAATCATTTCTGGACGTTTTTCAATGGCAAAAATCAATGAATATTGTAAATGCACAAACAGTAATTTCTCCGCATTGCAAGGTGCAATTCTGAAATTTTTTGCTTTTTCCTGCTCCTCTTAGCATGATAAAGAAGATTCAAAGAGAGTGAGATGCCAGCTCCTTTCATTCAGTCAGTAGCTTCAAACATTTCTGGTATATGAATAACATGATGTTTTTCAATGGCAAAAATCAATGAATATTGTAAATGCACAAACAGTAATTTCTCCGCATTGCAAGGTGCAATTCTGAAATTTTTTGCTTTTTCCTGCTCCTCTTAGCATGATAAAGAAGATTCAAAGAGAGTGAGATGCCAGCTCCTTTCATTCAGTCAGTAGCTTCAATCATTTCTGGACGTTTTTCAATGGCAAAAATCATTGAATATTGTAAATGCACAAACAGTAATTTCTCCGCATTGCAAGGTGCAATTCTGAAATTTTTTGCTTTTTCCTGCTCCTCTTAGCATGATAAAGAAGATTCAAAGAGAGTGAGATGCCAGCTCCTTTCATTCAGTCAGTAGCTTCAATCATTTCTGGTATATGAATAACATGATGTTTTTCAATGGCAAAAATCAATGAATATTGTAAATGCACAAACAGTAATTTCTCCGCATTGCAAGGTGCAATTCTGAAATTTTTTGCTTTTTCCTGCTCCTCTTAGCATGATAAACAAGATTCAAAGAGAGTGAGATGCCAGCTCCTTTCATTCAGTCAGTAGCTTCTATCATTTCTGGACGTTTTTCAATGGCAAAAATCAATGAATATTGTAAATGCACAAACAGTAATTTCTCCGCATTGCAAGGTGCAATTCTGAAATTTTTTGCTTTTTCCTGCTCCTCTTAGCATGATAAAGAAGATTCAAAGAGAGTGAGATGCCAGCTCCTTTCATTCAGTCAGTAGCTTCAAACATTTCTGGTATATGAATAACATGATGTTTTTCAATGGCAAAAATCAATGAATATTGTAAATGCACAAACAGTAATTTCTCCGCATTGCAAGGTGCAATTCTGAAATTTTTTGCTTTTTCCTGCTCCTCTTAGCATGATAAAGAAGATTCAAAGAGAGTGAGATGCCAGCTCCTTTCATTCAGTCAGTAGCTTCAATCATTTCTGGACGTTTTTCAATGGCAAAAATCAATGAATATTGTAAATGCACAAACAGTAATTTCTCCGCATTGCAAGGTGCAATTCTGAAATTTTTTGCTTTTTCCTGCTCCTCTTAGCATGATAAACAAGATTCAAAGAGAGTGAGATGCCAGCTCCTTTCATTCAGTCAGTAGCTTCAATCATTTCTGGACGTTTTTCAATGGCAAAAATCAATGAATATTGTAAATGCACAAACAGTAATTTCTACGCATTGCAATGTGCAATTCTGAAATTTTTTGCTTTTTCCTGCTCCTCTTAGCATGATAAAGAAGATTCAAAGAGAGTGAGATGCCAGCTCCTTTCATTCAGTCAGTAGCTTCAAACATTTCTGGTATATGAATAACATGATGTTTTTCAATGGCAAAAATCAATGAATATTGTAAATGCACAAACAGTAATTTCTCCGCATTGCAAGGTGCAATTCTGAAATTTTTTGCTTTTTCCTGCTCCTCTTAGCATGATAAAGAAGATTCAAAGAGAGTGAGATGCCAGCTCCTTTCATTCAGTCAGTAGCTTCAATCATTTCTGGACATTTTTCAATGGCAAAAATCAATGAATATTGTAAATGCACAAACAGTAATTTCTCCGCATTGCAAGGTGCAATTCTGAAATTTTTTGCTTTTTCCTGCTCCTCTTAGCATGATAAAGAAGATTCAAAGAGAGTGAGATGCCAGCTCCTTTCATTCAGTCAGTAGCTTCAATCATTTCTGGACGTTTTTCAATGGCAAAAATCAATGAATATTGTAAATGCACAAAGAGTAATTTCTCCGCATTGCAAGGTGCAATTCTGAAATTTTTTGCTTTTTCCTGCTCCTCTTAGCATGATAAAGAAGATTCAAAGAGAGTGAGATGCCAGCTCCTTTCATTCAGTCAGTAGCTTCAAACATTTCTGGTATATGAATAACATGATGTTTTTCAATGGCAAAAATCAATGAATATTGTAAATGCACAAACAGTATTTTCTCCGCATTGCAAGGTGCAATTCTGAAATTTTTTGCTTTTTCCTGCTCCTCTTAGCATGATAAAGAAGATTCAAAGAGAGTGAGATGCCAGCTCCTTTCATTCAGTCAGTAGCTTCAATCATTTCTGGACGTTTTTCAATGGCAAAAATCATTGAATATTGTAAATGCACAAACAGTAATTTCTCCGCATTGCAAGGTGCAATTCTGAAATTTTTTGCTTTTTCCTGCTCCTCTTAGCATGATAAAGAAGATTCAAAGAGAGTGAGATGCCAGCTCCTTTCATTCAGTCAGTAGCTTCAATCATTTCTGGTATATGAATAACATGATGTTTTTCAATGGCAAAAATCAATGAATATTGTAAATGCACAAACAGTAATTTCTCCGCATTGCAAGGTGCAATTCTGAAATTTTTTGCTTTTTCCTGCTCCTCTTAGCATGATAAAGAAGATTCAAAGAGAGTGAGATGACAGCTCCTTTCATTCAGTCAGTAGCTTCAATCATTTCTGGACGTTTTTCAATGGCAAAAATCAATGAATATTGTAAATGCACAAACAGTAATTTCTCCGCATTGCAAGGTGCAATTCTGAAATTTTTTGCTTTTTCCTGCTCCTCTTAGCATGATAAACAAGATTCAAAGAGAGTGAGATGCCAGCTCCTTTCATTCAGTCAGTAGCTTTAATCATTTCTGGACGTTTTTCAATGGCAAAAATCAATGAATATTGTAAATGCACAAACAGTAATTTCTCCGCATTGCAAGGTGCAATTCTGAAATTTTTTGCTTTTTCCTGCTCCTCTTAGCATGATAAAGAAGATTCAAAGAGAGTGAGATGCCAGCTCCTTTCATTCAGTCAGTAGCTTCAAACATTTCTGGTATATGAATAACATGATGTTTTTCAATGGCAAAAATCAATGAATATTGTAAATGCACAAACAGTAATTTCTCCGCATTGCAAGGTGCAATTCTGAAATGTTTTGCTTTTTCCTGCTCCTCTTAGCATGATAAAGAAGATTCAAAGAGAGTGAGATGCCAGCTCCTTTCATTCAGTCAGTAGCTTCAATCATTTCTGGACGTTTTTCAATGGCAAAAATCAATGAATATTGTAAATGCACAAACAGTAATTTCTCCGCATTGCAAGGTGCAATTCTGAAATTTTTTGCTTTTTCCTGCTCCTCTTAGCATGATAAAGAAGATTCAAAGAGAGTGAGATGCCAGCTCCTTTCATTCAGTCAGTAGCTTCAAACATTTCTGGTATATGAATAACATGATGTTTTTCAATGGCAAAAATCAATGAATATTGTAAATGCACAAACAGTAATTTCTCCGCATTGCAAGGTGCAATTCTGAAATTTTTTGCTTTTTCCTGCTCCTCTTAGCATGATAAAGAAGATTCAAAGAGAGTGAGATGCCAGCTCCTTTCATTCAGTCAGTAGCTTCAATCATTTCTGGACGTTTTTCAATGGCAAAAATCATTGAATATTGTAAATGCACAAACAGTAATTTCTCCGCATTGCAAGGTGCAATTCTGAAATTTTTTGCTTTTTCCTGCTCCTCTTAGCATGATAAAGAAGATTCAAAGAGAGTGAGATGCCAGCTCCTTTCATTCAGTCAGTAGCTTCAATCATTTCTGGTATATGAATAACATGATGTTTTTCAATGGCAAAAATCAATGAATATTGTAAATGCACAAACAGTAATTTCTCCGCATTGCAAGGTGCAATTCTGAAATTTTTTGCTTTTTCCTGCTCCTCTTAGCATGATAAACAAGATTCAAAGAGAGTGAGATGCCAGCTCCTTTCATTCAGTCAGTAGCTTCTATCATTTCTGGACGTTTTTCAATGGCAAAAATCAATGAATATTGTAAATGCACAAACAGTAATTTCTCCGCATTGCAAGGTGCAATTCTGAAATTTTTTGCTTTTTCCTGCTCCTCTTAGCATGATAAAGAAGATTCAAAGAGAGTGAGATGCCAGCTCCTTTCATTCAGTCAGTAGCTTCAAACATTTCTGGTATATGAATAACATGATGTTTTTCAATGGCAAAAATCAATGAATATTGTAAATGCACAAACAGTAATTTCTCCGCATTGCAAGGTGCAATTCTGAAATTTTTTGCTTTTTCCTGCTCCTCTTAGCATGATAAAGAAGATTCAAAGAGAGTGAGATGCCAGCTCCTTTCATTCAGTCAGTAGCTTCAATCATTTCTGGACGTTTTTCAATGGCAAAAATCAATGAATATTGTAAATGCACAAACAGTAATTTCTCCGCATTGCAAGGTGCAATTCTGAAATTTTTTGCTTTTTCCTGCTCCTCTTAGCATGATAAACAAGATTCAAAGAGAGTGAGATGCCAGCTCCTTTCATTCAGTCAGTAGCTTCAATCATTTCTGGACGTTTTTCAATGGCAAAAATCAATGAATATTGTAAATGCACAAACAGTAATTTCTACGCATTGCAATGTGCAATTCTGAAATTTTTTGCTTTTTCCTGCTCCTCTTAGCATGATAAAGAAGATTCAAAGAGAGTGAGATGCCAGCTCCTTTCATTCAGTCAGTAGCTTCAAACATTTCTGGTATATGAATAACATGATGTTTTTCAATGGCAAAAATCAATGAATATTGTAAATGCACAAACAGTAATTTCTCCGCATTGCAAGGTGCAATTCTGAAATTTTTTGCTTTTTCCTGCTCCTCTTAGCATGATAAAGAAGATTCAAAGAGAGTGAGATGCCAGCTCCTTTCATTCAGTCAGTAGCTTCAATCATTTCTGGACATTTTTCAATGGCAAAAATCAATGAATATTGTAAATGCACAAACAGTAATTTCTCCGCATTGCAAGGTGCAATTCTGAAATTTTTTGCTTTTTCCTGCTCCTCTTAGCATGATAAAGAAGATTCAAAGAGAGTGAGATGCCAGCTCCTTTCATTCAGTCAGTAGCTTCAATCATTTCTGGACGTTTTTCAATGGCAAAAATCAATGAATATTGTAAATGCACAAAGAGTAATTTCTCCGCATTGCAAGGTGCAATTCTGAAATTTTTTGCTTTTTCCTGCTCCTCTTAGCATGATAAAGAAGATTCAAAGAGAGTGAGATGCCAGCTCCTTTCATTCAGTCAGTAGCTTCAAACATTTCTGGTATATGAATAACATGATGTTTTTCAATGGCAAAAATCAATGAATATTGTAAATGCACAAACAGTATTTTCTCCGCATTGCAAGGTGCAATTCTGAAATTTTTTGCTTTTTCCTGCTCCTCTTAGCATGATAAAGAAGATTCAAAGAGAGTGAGATGCCAGCTCCTTTCATTCAGTCAGTAGCTTCAATCATTTCTGGACGTTTTTCAATGGCAAAAATCATTGAATATTGTAAATGCACAAACAGTAATTTCTCCGCATTGCAAGGTGCAATTCTGAAATTTTTTGCTTTTTCCTGCTCCTCTTAGCATGATAAAGAAGATTCAAAGAGAGTGAGATGCCAGCTCCTTTCATTCAGTCAGTAGCTTCAATCATTTCTGGTATATGAATAACATGATGTTTTTCAATGGCAAAAATCAATGAATATTGTAAATGCACAAACAGTAATTTCTCCGCATTGCAAGGTGCAATTCTGAAATTTTTTGCTTTTTCCTGCTCCTCTTAGCATGATAAAGAAGATTCAAAGAGAGTGAGATGACAGCTCCTTTCATTCAGTCAGTAGCTTCAATCATTTCTGGACGTTTTTCAATGGCAAAAATCAATGAATATTGTAAATGCACAAACAGTAATTTCTCCGCATTGCAAGGTGCAATTCTGAAATTTTTTGCTTTTTCCTGCTCCTCTTAGCATGATAAACAAGATTCAAAGAGAGTGAGATGCCAGCTCCTTTCATTCAGTCAGTAGCTTTAATCATTTCTGGACGTTTTTCAATGGCAAAAATCAATGAATATTGTAAATGCACAAACAGTAATTTCTCCGCATTGCAAGGTGCAATTCTGAAATTTTTTGCTTTTTCCTGCTCCTCTTAGCATGATAAAGAAGATTCAAAGAGAGTGAGATGCCAGCTCCTTTCATTCAGTCAGTAGCTTCAAACATTTCTGGTATATGAATAACATGATGTTTTTCAATGGCAAAAATCAATGAATATTGTAAATGCACAAACAGTAATTTCTCCGCATTGCAAGGTGCAATTCTGAAATGTTTTGCTTTTTCCTGCTCCTCTTAGCATGATAAAGAAGATTCAAAGAGAGTGAGATGCCAGCTCCTTTCATTCAGTCAGTAGCTTCAATCATTTCTGGACGTTTTTCAATGGCAAAAATCAATGAATATTGTAAATGCACAAACAGTAATTTCTCCGCATTGCAAGGTGCAATTCTGAAATTTTTTGCTTTTTCCTGCTCCTCTTAGCATGATAAAGAAGATTCAAAGAGAGTGAGATGCCAGCTCCTTTCATTCAGTCAGTAGCTTCAATCATTTCTGGACGTTTTTCAATGGCAAAAATCATTGAATATTGTAAATGCACAAACAGTAATTTCTCCGCATTGCAAGGTGCAATTCTGAAATTTTTTGCTTTTTCCTGCTCCTCTTAGCATGATAAAGAAGATTCAAAGAGAGTGAGATGCCAGCTCCTTTCATTCAGTCAGTAGCTTCAATCATTTCTGGTATATGAATAACATGATGTTTTTCAATGGCAAAAATCAATGAATATTGTAAATGCACAAACAGTAATTTCTCCGCATTGCAAGGTGCAATTCTGAAATTTTTTGCTTTTTCCTGCTCCTCTTAGCATGATAAACAAGATTCAAAGAGAGTGAGATGCCAGCTCCTTTCATTCAGTCAGTAGCTTCTATCATTTCTGGACGTTTTTCAATGGCAAAAATCAATGAATATTGTAAATGCACAAACAGTAATTTCTCCGCATTGCAAGGTGCAATTCTGAAATTTTTTGCTTTTTCCTGCTCCTCTTAGCATGATAAAGAAGATTCAAAGAGAGTGAGATGCCAGCTCCTTTCATTCAGTCAGTAGCTTCAAACATTTCTGGTATATGAATAACATGATGTTTTTCAATGGCAAAAATCAATGAATATTGTAAATGCACAAACAGTAATTTCTCCGCATTGCAAGGTGCAATTCTGAAATTTTTTGCTTTTTCCTGCTCCTCTTAGCATGATAAAGAAGATTCAAAGAGAGTGAGATGCCAGCTCCTTTCATTCAGTCAGTAGCTTCAATCATTTCTGGACGTTTTTCAATGGCAAAAATCAATGAATATTGTAAATGCACAAACAGTAATTTCTCCGCATTGCAAGGTGCAATTCTGAAATTTTTTGCTTTTTCCTGCTCCTCTTAGCATGATAAACAAGATTCAAAGAGAGTGAGATGCCAGCTCCTTTCATTCAGTCAGTAGCTTCAATCATTTCTGGACGTTTTTCAATGGCAAAAATCAATGAATATTGTAAATGCACAAACAGTAATTTCTCCGCATTGCAAGGTGCAATTCTGAAATTTTTTGCTTTTTCCTGCTCCTCTTAGCATGATAAAGAAGATTCAAAGAGAGTGAGATGCCAGCTCCTTTCATTCAGTCAGTAGCTTCAAACATTTCTGGTATATGAATAACATGATGTTTTTCAATGGCAAAAATCAATGAATATTGTAAATGCACAAACAGTAATTTCTCCGCATTGCAAGGTGCAATTCTGAAATTTTTTGCTTTTTCCTGCTCCTCTTAGCATGATAAAGAAGATTCAAAGAGAGTGAGATGCCAGCTCCTTTCATTCAGTCAGTAGCTTCAATCATTTCTGGACATTTTTCAATGGCAAAAATCAATGAATATTGTAAATGCACAAACAGTAATTTCTCCGCATTGCAAGGTGCAATTCTGAAATTTTTTGCTTTTTCCTGCTCCTCTTAGCATGATAAAGAAGATTCAAAGAGAGTGAGATGCCAGCTCCTTTCATTCAGTCAGTAGCTTCAATCATTTCTGGACGTTTTTCAAAGGCAAAAATCAATGAATATTGTAAATGCACAAAGAGTAATTTCTCCGCATTGCAAGGTGCAATTCTGAAATTTTTTGCTTTTTCCTGCTCCTCTTAGCATGATAAAGAAGATTCAAAGAGAGTGAGATGCCAGCTCCTTTCATTCAGTCAGTAGCTTCAAACATTTCTGGTATATGAATAACATGATGTTTTTCAATGGCAAAAATCAATGAATATTGTAAATGCACAAACAGTAATTTCTCCGCATTGCAAGGTGCAATTCTGAAATTTTTTGCTTTTTCCTGCTCCTCTTAGCATGATAAAGAAGATTCAAAGAGAGTGAGATGCCAGCTCCTTTCATTCAGTCAGTAGCTTCAATCATTTCTGGACGTTTTTCAATGGCAAAAATCATTGAATATTGTAAATGCACAAACAGTAATTTCTCCGCATTGCAAGGTGCAATTCTGAAATTTTTTGCTTTTTCCTGCTCCTCTTAGCATGATAAAGAAGATTCAAAGAGAGTGAGATGCCAGCTCCTTTCATTCAGTCAGTAGCTTCAATCATTTCTGGTATATGAATAACATGATGTTTTTCAATGGCAAAAATCAATGAATATTGTAAATGCACAAACAGTAATTTCTCCGCATTGCAAGGTGCAATTCTGAAATTTTTTGCTTTTACCTGCTCCTCTTAGCATGATAAAGAAGATTCAAAGAGAGTGAGATGCCAGCTCCTTTCATTCAGTCAGTAGCTTCAATCATTTCTGGACGTTTTTCAATGGCAAAAATCAATGAATATTGTAAATGCACAAACAGTAATTTCTCCGCATTGCAAGGTGCAATTCTGAAATTTTTTGCTTTTTCCTGCTCCTCTTAGCATGATAAAGAAGATTCAAAGAGAGTGAGATGCCAGCTCCTTTCATTCAGTCAGTAGCTTCAAACATTTCTGGTATATGAATAACATGATGTTTTTCAATGGCAAAAATCAATGAATATTGTAAATGCACAAACAGTAATTTCTCCGCATTGCAAGGTGCAATTCTGAAATGTTTTGCTTTTTCCTGCTCCTCTTAGCATGATAAAGAATATTCAGAGTGAGATGCCAGCTCCTTTCATTCAGTCAGTAGCTTCAATCATTTCTGGACGTTTTTCAATGGCAAAAATCAATGAATATTGTAAATGCACAAACAGTAATTTCTCCGCATTGCAAGGTGCAATTCTGAAATTTTTTGCTTTTTCCTGCTCCTCTTAGCATGATAAAGAAGATTCAAAGAGAGTGAGATGCCAGCTCCTTTCATTCAGTCAGTAGCTTCTATCATTTCTGGACGTTTTTCAATGGCAAAAATCAATGAATATTGTAAATGCACAAACAGTAATTTCTCCGCATTGCAAGGTGCAATTCTGAAATTTTTTGCTTTTTCCTGCTCCTCTTAGCATGATAAAGAAGATTCAAAGAGAGTGAGATGCCAGCTCCTTTCATTCAGTCAGTAGCTTCAAACATTTCTGGTATATGAATAACATGATGTTTTTCAATGGCAAAAATCAATGAATATTGTAAATGCACAAACAGTAATTTCTCCGCATTGCAAGGTGCAATTCTGAAATTTTTTGCTTTTACCTGCTCCTCTTAGCATGATAAAGAAGATTCAAAGAGAGTGAGATGCCAGCTCCTTTCATTCAGTCAGTAGCTTCAATCATTTCTGGACGTTTTTCAATGGCAAAAATCAATGAATATTGTAAATGCACAAACAGTAATTTCTCCGCATTGCAAGGTGCAATTCTGAAATTTTTTGCTTTTTCCTGCTCCTCTTAGCATGATAAAGAAGATTCAAAGAGAGTGAGATGCCAGCTCCTTTCATTCAGTCAGTAGCTTCAAACATTTCTGGTATATGAATAACATGATGTTTTTCAATGGCAAAAATCAATGAATATTGTAAATGCACAAACAGTAATTTCTCCGCATTGCAAGGTGCAATTCTGAAATGTTTTGCTTTTTCCTGCTCCTCTTAGCATGATAAAGAATATTCAGAGTGAGATGCCAGCTCCTTTCATTCAGTCAGTAGCTTCAATCATTTCTGGACGTTTTTCAATGGCAAAAATCAATGAATATTGTAAATGCACAAACAGTAATTTCTCCGCATTGCAAGGTGCAATTCTGAAATTTTTTGCTTTTTCCTGCTCCTCTTAGCATGATAAAGAAGATTCAAAGAGAGTGAGATGCCAGCTCCTTTCATTCAGTCAGTAGCTTCTATCATTTCTGGACGTTTTTCAATGGCAAAAATCAATGAATATTGTAAATGCACAAACAGTAATTTCTCCGCATTGCAAGGTGCAATTCTGAAATTTTTTGCTTTTTCCTGCTCCTCTTAGCATGATAAAGAAGATTCAAAGAGAGTGAGATGCCAGCTCCTTTCATTCAGTCAGTAGCTTCAAACATTTCTGGTATATGAATAACATGATGTTTTTCAATGGCAAAAATCAATGAATATTGTAAATGCACAAACAGTAATTTCTCCGCATTGCAAGGTGCAATTCTGAAATTTTTTGCTTTTTCCTGCTCCTCTTAGCATGATAAAGATTCAAAGAGAGTGAGATGCCAGCTCCTTTCATTCAGTCAGTAGCTTCAATCATTTCTGGACGTTTTTCAATGGCAAAAATCAATGAATATTGTAAATGCACAAACAGTAATTTCTCCGCATTGCAAGGTGCAATTCTGAAATTTTTTGCTTTTTCCTGCTCCTCTTAGCATGATAAACAAGATTCAAAGAGAGTGAGATGCCAGCTCCTTTCATTCAGTCAGTAGCTTCAATCATTTCTGGACGTTTTTCAATGGCAAAAATCAATGAATATTGTAAATGCACAAACAGTAATTTCTCCGCATTGCAAGGTGCAATTCTGAAATTTTTTGCTTTTTCCTGCTCCTCTTAGCATGATAAAGAAGATTCAAAGAGAGTGAGATGCCAGCTCCTTTCATTCAGTCAGTAGCTTCAAACATTTCTGGTATATGAATAACATGATGTTTTTCAATGGCAAAAATCAATGAATATTGTAAATGCACAAACAGTAATTTCTCCGCATTGCAAGGTGCAATTCTGAAATTTTTTGCTTTTTCCTGCTCCTCTTAGCATGATAAAGAAGATTCAAAGAGAGTGAGATGCCAGCTCCTTTCATTCAGTCAGTAGCTTCAGTCATTTCTGGACATTTTTCAATGGCAAAAATCAATGAATATTGTAAATGCACAAACAGTAATTTCTCCGCATTGCAAGGTGCAATTCTGAAATTTTTTGCTTTTTCCTGCTCCTCTTAGCATGATAAAGAAGATTCAAAGAGAGTGAGATGCCAGCTCCTTTCATTCAGTCAGTAGCTTCAATCATTTCTGGACGTTTTTCAATGGCAAAAATCAATGAATATTGTAAATGCACAAAGAGTAATTTCTCCGCATTGCAAGGTGCAATTCTGAAATTTTTTGCTTTTTCCTGCTCCTCTTAGCATGATAAAGAAGATTCAAAGAGAGTGAGATGCCAGCTCCTTTCATTCAGTCAGTAGCTTCAAACATTTCTGGTATATGAATAACATGATGTTTTTCAATGGCAAAAATCAATGAATATTGTAAATGCACAAACAGTAATTTCTCCGCATTGCAAGGTGCAATTCTGAAATTTTTTGCTTTTTCCTGCTCCTCTTAGCATGATAAAGAAGATTCAAAGAGAGTGAGATGCCAGCTCCTTTCATTCAGTCAGTAGCTTCAATCATTTCTGGACGTTTTTCAATGGCAAAAATCATTGAATATTGTAAATGCACAAACAGTAATTTCTCCGCATTGCAAGGTGCAATTCTGAAATTTTTTGCTTTTTCCTGCTCCTCTTAGCATGATAAAGAAGATTCAAAGAGAGTGAGATGCCAGCTCCTTTCATTCAGTCAGTAGCTTCAATCATTTCTGGTATATGAATAACATGATGTTTTTCAATGGCAAAAATCAATGAATATTGTAAATGCACAAACAGTAATTTCTCCGCATTGCAAGGTGCAATTCTGAAATTTTTTGCTTTTACCTGCTCCTCTTAGCATGATAAAGAAGATTCAAAGAGAGTGAGATGCCAGCTCCTTTCATTCAGTCAGTAGCTTCAATCATTTCTGGACGTTTTTCAATGGCAAAAATCAATGAATATTGTAAATGCACAAACAGTAATTTCTCCGCATTGCAACGTGCAATTCTGAAATTTTTTGCTTTTTCCTGCTCCTCTTAGCATGATAAACAAGATTCAAAGAGAGTGAGATGCCAGCTCCTTTCATTCAGTCAGTAGCTTTAATCATTTCTGGACGTTTTTCAATGGCAAAAATCAATGAATATTGTAAATGCACAAACAGTAATTTCTCCGCATTGCAAGGTGCAATTCTGAAATGTTTTGCTTTTTCCTGCTCCTCTTAGCATGATAAAGAAGATTCAAAGAGAGTGAGATGCCAGCTCCTTTCATTCAGTCAGTAGCTTCAAACATTTCTGGTATATGAATAACATGATGTTTTTCAATGGCAAAAATAAATGAATATTGTAAATGCACAAACAGTAATTTCTCCGCATTGCAAGGTGCAATTCTGAAATGTTTTGCTTTTTCCTGCTCCTCTTAGCATGAAAAAGAATATTCAAAGAGAGTGAGATGCCAGCTCCTTTCATTCAGTCAGTAGCTTCAATCATTTCTGGACGTTTTTCAATGGCAAAAATCAATGAATATTGTAAATGCACAAACAGTAATTTCTCCGCATTGCAAGGTGCAATTCTGAAATTTTTTGCTTTTTCCTGCTCCTCTTAGCATGATAAAGAAGATTCAAAGAGAGTGAGATGCCAGCTCCTTTCATTCAGTCAGTAGCTTCAATCATTTCTGGACGTTTTTCAATGGCAAAAATCAATGAATATTGTAAATGCACAAAGAGTAATTTCTCCGCATTGCAAGGTGCAATTCTGAAATTTTTTGCTTTTTCCTGCTCCTCTTAGCATGATAAAGAAGATTCAAAGAGAGTGAGATGCCAGCTCCTTTCATTCAGTCAGTAGCTTCAAACATTTCTGGTATATGAATAACATGATGTTTTTCAATGGCAAAAATCAATGAATATTGTAAATGCACAAACAGTAATTTCTCCGCATTGCAAGGTGCATTTCTGAAATTTTTTGCTTTTTCCTGCTCCTCTTAGCATGATAAAGAAGATTCAAAGAGAGTGAGATGCCAGCTCCTTTCATTCAGTCAGTAGCTTCAATCATTTCTGGACGTTTTTCAATGGCAAAAATCATTGAATATTGTAAATGCACAAACAGTAATTTCTCCGCATTGCAAGGTGCAATTCTGAAATTTTTTGCTTTTTCCTGCTCCTCTTAGCATGATAAAGAAGATTCAAAGAGAGTGAGATGCCAGCTCCTTTCATTCAGTCAGTAGCTTCAAACATTTCTGGTATATGAATAACATGATGTTTTTCAATGGCAAAAATCAATGAATATTGTAAATGCACAAACAGTAATTTCTCCGCATTGCAAGGTGCAATTCTGAAATGTTTTGCTTTTTCCTGCTCCTCTTAGCATGATAAAGAAGATTCAAAGAGAGTGAGATGCCAGCTCCTTTCATTCAGTCAGTAGCTTCAATCATTTCTGGACGTTTTTCAATGGCAAAAATCAATGAATATTGTAAATGCACAAACAGTAATTTCTCCGCATTGCAAGGTGCAATTCTGAAATTTTTTGCTTTTTCCTGCTCCTCTTAGCATGATAAAGAAGATTCAAAGAGAGTGAGATGCCAGCTCCTTTCATTCAGTCAGTAGCTTCAATCATTTCTGGACGTTTTTCAATGGCAAAAATCATTGAATATTGTAAATGCACAAACAGTAATTTCTCCGCATTGCAAGGTGCAATTCTGAAATTTTTTGCTTTTTCCTGCTCCTCTTAGCATGATAAAGAAGATTCAAAGAGAGTGAGATGCCAGCTCCTTTCATTCAGTCAGTAGCTTCAATCATTTCTGGTATATGAATAACATGATGTTTTTCAATGGCAAAAATCAATGAATATTGTAAATGCACAAACAGTAATTTCTCCGCATTGCAAGGTGCAATTCTGAAATTTTTTGCTTTTTCCTGCTCCTCTTAGCATGATAAACAAGATTCAAAGAGAGTGAGATGCCAGCTCCTTTCATTCAGTCAGTAGCTTCTATCATTTCTGGACGTTTTTCAATGGCAAAAATCAATGAATATTGTAAATGCACAAACAGTAATTTCTCCGCATTGCAAGGTGCAATTCTGAAATTTTTTGCTTTTTCCTGCTCCTCTTAGCATGATAAAGAAGATTCAAAGAGAGTGAGATGCCAGCTCCTTTCATTCAGTCAGTAGCTTCAAACATTTCTGGTATATGAATAACATGATGTTTTTCAATGGCAAAAATCAATGAATATTGTAAATGCACAAACAGTAATTTCTCCGCATTGCAAGGTGCAATTCTGAAATTTTTTGCTTTTTCCTGCTCCTCTTAGCATGATAAAGAAGATTCAAAGAGAGTGAGATGCCAGCTCCTTTCATTCAGTCAGTAGCTTCAATCATTTCTGGACGTTTTTCAATGGCAAAAATCAATGAATATTGTAAATGCACAAACAGTAATTTCTCCGCATTGCAAGGTGCAATTCTGAAATTTTTTGCTTTTTCCTGCTCCTCTTAGCATGATAAACAAGATTCAAAGAGAGTGAGATGCCAGCTCCTTTCATTCAGTCAGTAGCTTCAATCATTTCTGGACGTTTTTCAATGGCAAAAATCAATGAATATTGTAAATGCACAAACAGTAATTTCTCCGCATTGCAAGGTGCAATTCTGAAATTTTTTGCTTTTTCCTGCTCCTCTTAGCATGATAAAGAAGATTCAAAGAGAGTGAGATGCCAGCTCCTTTCATTCAGTCAGTAGCTTCAAACATTTCTGGTATATGAATAACATGATGTTTTTCAATGGCAAAAATCAATGAATATTGTAAATGCACAAACAGTAATTTCTCCGCATTGCAAGGTGCAATTCTGAAATTTTTTGCTTTTTCCTGCTCCTCTTAGCATGATAAAGAAGATTCAAAGAGAGTGAGATGCCAGCTCCTTTCATTCAGTCAGTAGCTTCAATCATTTCTGGACATTTTTCAATGGCAAAAATCAATGAATATTGTAAATGCACAAACAGTAATTTCTCCGCATTGCAAGGTGCAATTCTGAAATTTTTTGCTTTTTCCTGCTCCTCTTAGCATGATAAAGAAGATTCAAAGAGAGTGAGATGCCAGCTCCTTTCATTCAGTCAGTAGCTTCAATCATTTCTGGACGTTTTTCAATGGCAAAAATCAATGAATATTGTAAATGCACAAAGAGTAATTTCTCCGCATTGCAAGGTGCAATTCTGAAATTTTTTGCTTTTTCCTGCTCCTCTTAGCATGATAAAGAAGATTCAAAGAGAGTGAGATGCCAGCTCATTTCATTCAGTCAGTAGCTTCAATCATTTCTGGTATATGAATAACATGATGTTTTTCAATGGCAAAAATCAATGAATATTGTAAATGCACAAACAGTAATTTCTCCGCATTGCAAGGTGCAATTCTGAAATTTTTTGCTTTTACCTGCTCCTCTTAGCATGATAAAGAAGATTCAAAGAGAGTGAGATGCCAGCTCCTTTCATTCAGTCAGTAGCTTCAATCATTTCTGGACGTTTTTCAATGGCAAAAATCAATGAATATTGTAAATGCACAAACAGTAATTTCTCCGCATTGCAACGTGCAATTCTGAAATTTTTTGCTTTTTCCTGCTCCTCTTAGCATGATAAACAAGATTCAAAGAGAGTGAGATGCCAGCTCCTTTCATTCAGTCAGTAGCTTTAATCATTTCTGGACGTTTTTCAATGGCAAAAATCAATGAATATTGTAAATGCACAAACAGTAATTTCTCCGCATTGCAAGGTGCAATTCTGAAATTTTTTGCTTTTTCCTGCTCCTCTTAGCATGATAAAGAAGATTCAAAGAGAGTGAGATGCCAGCTCCTTTCATTCAGTCAGTAGCTTCAATCATTTCTGGACGTTTTTCAATGGCAAAAATCATTGAATATTGTAAATGCACAAACAGTAATTTCTCCGCATTGCAAGGTGCAATTCTGAAATTTTTTGCTTTTTCCTGCTCCTCTTAGCATGATAAAGAAGATTCAAAGAGAGTGAGATGCCAGCTCCTTTCATTCAGTCAGTAGCTTCAATCATTTCTGGTATATGAATAACATGATGTTTTTCAATGGCAAAAATCAATGAATATTGTAAATGCACAAACAGTAATTTCTCCGCATTGCAAGGTGCAATTCTGAAATTTTTTGCTTTTTCCTGCTCCTCTTAGCATGATAAAGAAGATTCAAAGAGAGTGAGATGCCAGATCCTTTCATTCAGTCAGTAGCTTCAATCATTTCTGGACATTTTTCAATGGCAAAAATCAATGAATATTGTAAATGCACAAACAGTAATTTCTCCGCATTGCAAGGTGCAATTCTGAAATTTTTTGCTTTTTCCTGCTCCTCTTAGCATGATAAACAAGATTCAAAGAGAGTGAGATGCCAGCTCCTTTCATTCAGTCAGTAGCTTCAAACATTTCTGGTATATGAATAACATGATGTTTTTCAATGGCAAAAATAAATGAATATTGTAAATGCACAAACAGTAATTTCTCCGCATTGCAAGGTGCAATTCTGAAATGTTTTGCTTTTTCCTGCTCCTCTTAGCATGAAAAAGAATATTCAAAGAGAGTGAGATGCCAGCTCCTTTCATTCAGTCAGTAGCTTCAATCATTTCTGGACGTTTTTCAATGGCAAAAATCAATGAATATTGTAAATGCACAAACAGTAATTTCTCCGCATTGCAAGGTGCAATTCTGAAATTTTTTGCTTTTTCCTGCTCCTCTTAGCATGATAAAGAAGATTCAAAGAGAGTGAGATGCCAGCTCCTTTCATTCAGTCAGTAGCTTCAATCATTTCTGGACGTTTTTCAATGGCAAAAATCAATGAATATTGTAAATGCACAAAGAGTAATTTCTCCGCATTGCAAGGTGCAATTCTGAAATTTTTTGCTTTTTCCTGCTCCTCTTAGCATGATAAAGAAGATTCAAAGAGAGTGAGATGCCAGCTCCTTTCATTCAGTCAGTAGCTTCAAACATTTCTGGTATATGAATAACATGATGTTTTTCAATGGCAAAAATCAATGAATATTGTAAATGCACAAACAGTAATTTCTCCGCATTGCAAGGTGCAATTCTGAAATTTTTTGCTTTTTCCTGCTCCTCTTAGCATGATAAAGAAGATTCAAAGAGAGTGAGATGCCAGCTCCTTTCATTCAGTCAGTAGCTTCAATCATTTCTGGACGTTTTTCAATGGCAAAAATCATTGAATATTGTAAATGCACAAACAGTAATTTCTCCGCATTGCAAGGTGCAATTCTGAAATTTTTTGCTTTTTCCTGCTCCTCTTAGCATGATAAAGAAGATTCAAAGAGAGTGAGATGCCAGCTCCTTTCATTCAGTCAGTAGCTTCAAACATTTCTGGTATATGAATAACATGATGTTTTTCAATGGCAAAAATCAATGAATATTGTAAATGCACAAACAGTAATTTCTCCGCATTGCAAGGTGCAATTCTGAAATGTTTTGCTTTTTCCTGCTCCTCTTAGCATGATAAAGAAGATTCAAAGAGAGTGAGATGCCAGCTCCTTTCATTCAGTCAGTAGCTTCAATCATTTCTGGACGTTTTTCAATGGCAAAAATCAATGAATATTGTAAATGCACAAACAGTAATTTCTCCGCATTGCAAGGTGCAATTCTGAAATTTTTTGCTTTTTCCTGCTCCTCTTAGCATGATAAAGAAGATTCAAAGAGAGTGAGATGCCAGCTCCTTTCATTCAGTCAGTAGCTTCAATCATTTCTGGACGTTTTTCAATGGCAAAAATCATTGAATATTGTAAATGCACAAACAGTAATTTCTCCGCATTGCAAGGTGCAATTCTGAAATTTTTTGCTTTTTCCTGCTCCTCTTAGCATGATAAAGAAGATTCAAAGAGAGTGAGATGCCAGCTCCTTTCATTCAGTCAGTAGCTTCAATCATTTCTGGTATATGAATAACATGATGTTTTTCAATGGCAAAAATCAATGAATATTGTAAATGCACAAACAGTAATTTCTCCGCATTGCAAGGTGCAATTCTGAAATTTTTTGCTTTTTCCTGCTCCTCTTAGCATGATAAACAAGATTCAAAGAGAGTGAGATGCCAGCTCCTTTCATTCAGTCAGTAGCTTCTATCATTTCTGGACGTTTTTCAATGGCAAAAATCAATGAATATTGTAAATGCACAAACAGTAATTTCTCCGCATTGCAAGGTGCAATTCTGAAATTTTTTGCTTTTTCCTGCTCCTCTTAGCATGATAAAGAAGATTCAAAGAGAGTGAGATGCCAGCTCCTTTCATTCAGTCAGTAGCTTCAAACATTTCTGGTATATGAATAACATGATGTTTTTCAATGGCAAAAATCAATGAATATTGTAAATGCACAAACAGTAATTTCTCCGCATTGCAAGGTGCAATTCTGAAATTTTTTGCTTTTTCCTGCTCCTCTTAGCATGATAAAGAAGATTCAAAGAGAGTGAGATGCCAGCTCCTTTCATTCAGTCAGTAGCTTCAATCATTTCTGGACGTTTTTCAATGGCAAAAATCAATGAATATTGTAAATGCACAAACAGTAATTTCTCCGCATTGCAAGGTGCAATTCTGAAATTTTTTGCTTTTTCCTGCTCCTCTTAGCATGATAAACAAGATTCAAAGAGAGTGAGATGCCAGCTCCTTTCATTCAGTCAGTAGCTTCAATCATTTCTGGACGTTTTTCAATGGCAAAAATCAATGAATATTGTAAATGCACAAACAGTAATTTCTCCGCATTGCAAGGTGCAATTCTGAAATTTTTTGCTTTTTCCTGCTCCTCTTAGCATGATAAAGAAGATTCAAAGAGAGTGAGATGCCAGCTCCTTTCATTCAGTCAGTAGCTTCAAACATTTCTGGTATATGAATAACATGATGTTTTTCAATGGCAAAAATCAATGAATATTGTAAATGCACAAACAGTAATTTCTCCGCATTGCAAGGTGCAATTCTGAAATTTTTTGCTTTTTCCTGCTCCTCTTAGCATGATAAAGAAGATTCAAAGAGAGTGAGATGCCAGCTCCTTTCATTCAGTCAGTAGCTTCAATCATTTCTGGACATTTTTCAATGGCAAAAATCAATGAATATTGTAAATGCACAAACAGTAATTTCTCCGCATTGCAAGGTGCAATTCTGAAATTTTTTGCTTTTTCCTGCTCCTCTTAGCATGATAAAGAAGATTCAAAGAGAGTGAGATGCCAGCTCCTTTCATTCAGTCAGTAGCTTCAATCATTTCTGGACGTTTTTCAATGGCAAAAATCAATGAATATTGTAAATGCACAAAGAGTAATTTCTCCGCATTGCAAGGTGCAATTCTGAAATTTTTTGCTTTTTCCTGCTCCTCTTAGCATGATAAAGAAGATTCAAAGAGAGTGAGATGCCAGCTCATTTCATTCAGTCAGTAGCTTCAATCATTTCTGGTATATGAATAACATGATGTTTTTCAATGGCAAAAATCAATGAATATTGTAAATGCACAAACAGTAATTTCTCCGCATTGCAAGGTGCAATTCTGAAATTTTTTGCTTTTACCTGCTCCTCTTAGCATGATAAAGAAGATTCAAAGAGAGTGAGATGCCAGCTCCTTTCATTCAGTCAGTAGCTTCAATCATTTCTGGACGTTTTTCAATGGCAAAAATCAATGAATATTGTAAATGCACAAACAGTAATTTCTCCGCATTGCAACGTGCAATTCTGAAATTTTTTGCTTTTTCCTGCTCCTCTTAGCATGATAAACAAGATTCAAAGAGAGTGAGATGCCAGCTCCTTTCATTCAGTCAGTAGCTTTAATCATTTCTGGACGTTTTTCAATGGCAAAAATCAATGAA
Source organism: Phyllobates terribilis (assembly GCF_046119375.1). Taxonomy (NCBI): domain Eukaryota; kingdom Metazoa; phylum Chordata; class Amphibia; order Anura; family Dendrobatidae; genus Phyllobates; species Phyllobates terribilis. Next base: position 199,177 of record NW_027363765.1, on the reverse strand, counting down.
TATTGTAAATGCACAAACAGTAATTTCTCCGCATTGCAAGGTGCAATTCTGAAATTTTTTGCTTTTTCCTGCTCCTCTTAGCATGATAAAGAAGATTCAAAGAGAGTGAGATGCCAGCTCCTTTCATTCAGTCAGTAGCTTCAATCATTTCTGGACGTTTTTCAATGGCAAAAATCATTGAATATTGTAAATGCACAAACAGTAATTTCTCCGCATTGCAAGGTGCAATTCTGAAATTTTTTGCTTTTTCCTGCTCCTCTTAGCATGATAAAGAAGATTCAAAGAGAGTGAGATGCCAGCTCCTTTCATTCAGTCAGTAGCTTCAATCATTTCTGGTATATGAATAACATGATGTTTTTCAATGGCAAAAATCAATGAATATTGTAAATGCACAAACAGTAATTTCTCCGCATTGCAAGGTGCAATTCTGAAATTTTTTGCTTTTTCCTGCTCCTCTTAGCATGATAAAGAAGATTCAAAGAGAGTGAGATGCCAGCTCCTTTCATTCAGTCAGTAGCTTCAATCATTTCTGGACATTTTTCAATGGCAAAAATCAATGAATATTGTAAATGCACAAACAGTAATTTCTCCGCATTGCAAGGTGCAATTCTGAAATTTTTTGCTTTTTCCTGCTCCTCTTAGCATGATAAACAAGATTCAAAGAGAGTGAGATGCCAGCTCCTTTCATTCAGTCAGTAGCTTTAATCATTTCTGGACGTTTTTCAATGGCAAAAATCAATGAATATTGTAAATGCACAAACAGTAATTTCTCCGCATTGCAAGGTGCAATTCTGAAATTTTTTGCTTTTTCCTGCTCCTCTTAGCATGATAAAGAAGATTCAAAGAGAGTGAGATGCCAGCTCCTTTCATTCAGTCAGTAGCTTCAAACATTTCTGGTATATGAATAACATGATGTTTTTCAATGGCAAAAATCAATGAATATTGTAAATGCACAAACAGTAATTTCTCCGCATTGCAAGGTGCAATTCTGAAATTTTTTGCTTTTTCCTGCTCCTCTTAGCATGATAAAGAAGATTCAAAGAGAGTGAGATGCCAGCTCCTTTCATTCAGTCAGTAGCTTCAATCATTTCTGGACGTTTTTCAATGGCAAAAATCATTGAATATTGTAAATGCACAAACAGTAATTTCTCCGCATTGCAAGGTGCAATTCTGAAATTTTTTGCTTTTTCCTGCTCCTCTAAGCATGATAAAGAAGATTCAAAGAGAGTGAGATGCCAGCTCCTTTCATTCAGTCAGTAGCTTCAATCATTTCTGGACGTTTTTCAATGGCAAAAATCAATGAATATTGTAAATGCACAAACAGTAATTTCTCCGCATTGCAAGGTGCAATTCTGAAATTTTTTGCTTTTTCCTGCTCCTCTTAGCATGATAAACAAGATTCAAAGAGAGTGAGATGCCAGCTCCTTTCATTCAGTCAGTAGCTTCAAACATTTCTGGTATATGAATAACATGATGTTTTTCAATGGCAAAAATCAATGAATATTGTAAATGCACAAACAGTAATTTCTCCGCATTGCAAGGTGCAATTCTGAAATTTTTTGCTTTTTCCTGCTCCTCTTAGCATGATAAAGAAGATTCAAAGAGAGTGAGATGCCAGCTCCTTTCATTCAGTCAGTAGCTTCAATCATTTCTGGACGTTTTTCAATGGCAAAAATCATTGAATATTGTAAATGCACAAACAGTAATTTCTCCGCATTGCAAGGTGCAATTCTGAAATTTTTTGCTTTTTCCTGCTCCTCTTAGCATGATAAAGAAGATTCAAAGAGAGTGAGATGCCAGCTCCTTTCATTCAGTCAGTAGCTTCAATCATTTCTGGTATATGAATAACATGATGTTTTTCAATGGCAAAAATCAATGAATATTGTAAATGCACAAACAGTAATTTCTCCGCATTGCAAGGTGCAATTCTGAAATTTTTTGCTTTTTCCTGCTCCTCTTAGCATGATAAAGAAGATTCAAAGAGAGTGAGATGCCAGCTCCTTTCATTCAGTCAGTAGCTTCAATCATTTCTGGACGTTTTTCAATGGCAAAAATCAATGAATATTGTAAATGCACAAACAGTAATTTCTCCGCATTGCAAGGTGCAATTCTGAAATTTTTTGCTTTTTCCTGCTCCTCTTAGCATGATAAACAAGATTCAAAGAGAGTGAGATGCCAGCTCCTTTCATTCAGTCAGTAGCTTTAATCATTTCTGGACGTTTTTCAATGGCAAAAATCAATGAATATTGTAAATGCACAAACAGTAATTTCTCCGCATTGCAAGGTGCAATTCTGAAATTTTTTGCTTTTTCCTGCTCCTCTTAGCATGATAAAGAAGATTCAAAGAGAGTGAGATGCCAGCTCCTTTCATTCAGTCAGTAGCTTCAAACATTTCTGGTATATGAATAACATGATGTTTTTCAATGGCAAAAATCAATGAATATTGTAAATGCACAAACAGTAATTTCTCCGCATTGCAAGGTGCAATTCTAAAATGTTTTGCTTTTTCCTGCTCCTCTTAGCATGATAAAGAAGATTCAAAGAGAGTGAGATGCCAGCTCCTTTCATTCAGTCAGTAGCTTCAATCATTTCTGGACGTTTTTCAATGGCAAAAATCAATGAATATTGTAAATGCACAAACAGTAATTTCTCCGCATTGCAAGGTGCAATTCTGAAATTTTTTGCTTTTTCCTGCTCCTCTTAGCATGATAAAGAAGATTCAAAGAGAGTGAGATGCCAGCTCCTTTCATTCAGTCAGTAGCTTCAAACATTTCTGGTATATGAATAACATGATGTTTTTCAATGGCAAAAATCAATGAATATTGTAAATGCACAAACAGTAATTTCTCCGCATTGCAAGGTGCAATTCTGAAATGTTTTGCTTTTTCCTGCTCCTCTTAGCATGATAAAGAAGATTCAAAGAGAGTGAGATGCCAGCTCCTTTCATTCAGTCAGTAGCTTCAATCATTTCTGGACGTTTTTCAATGGCAAAAATCAATGAATATTGTAAATGCACAAAGAGTAATTTCTCCGCATTGCAAGGTGCAATTCTGAAATTTTTTGCTTTTTCTTGCTCCTCTTAGCATGATAAAGAAGATTCAAAGAGAGTGAGATGCCAGCTCCTTTCATTCAGTCAGTAGCTTCAAACATTTCTGGTATATGAATAACATGATGTTTTTCAATGGCAAAAATCAATGAATATTGTAAATGCACAAACAGTAATTTCTCCGCATTGCAAGGTGCAATTCTGAAATTTTTTGCTTTTTCCTGCTCCTCTTAGCATGATAAAGAAGATTCAAAGAGAGTGAGATGCCAGCTCCTTTCATTCAGTCAGTAGCTTCAATCATTTCTGGACATTTTTCAATGGCAAAAATCAATGAATATTGTAAATGCACAAACAGTAATTTCTCCGCATTGCAAGGTGCAATTCTGAAATTTTTTGCTTTTTCCTGCTCCTCTTAGCATGATAAAGAAGATTCAAAGACAGTGAGATGCCAGCTCCTTTCATTCAGTCAGTAGCTTCAATCATTTCTGGACGTTTTTCAATGGCAAAAATCAATGAATATTGTAAATGCACAAAGAGTAATTTCTCCGCATTGCAAGGTGCAATTCTGAAATTTTTTGCTTTTTCCTGCTCCTCTTAGCATGATAAAGAAGATTCAAAGAGAGTGAGATGCCAGCTCCTTTCATTCAGTCAGTAGCTTCAAACATTTCTGGTATATGAATAACATGATGTTTTTCAATGGCAAAAATCAATGAATATTGTAAATGCACAAACAGTAATTTCTCCGCATTGCAAGGTGCAATTCTGAAATTTTTTGCTTTTTCCTGCTCCTCTTAGCATGATAAAGAAGATTCAAAGAGAGTGAGATGCCAGCTCCTTTCATTCAGTCAGTAGCTTCAATCATTTCTGGACGTTTTTCAATGGCAAAAATCATTGAATATTGTAAATGCACAAACAGTAATTTCTCCGCATTGCAAGGTGCAATTCTGAAATTTTTTGCTTTTTCCTGCTCCTCTTAGCATGATAAAGAAGATTCAAAGAGAGTGAGATGCCAGCTCCTTTCATTCAGTCAGTAGCTTCAATCATTTCTGGTATATGAATAACATGATGTTTTTCAATGGCAAAAATCAATGAATATTGTAAATGCACAAACAGTAATTTCTCCGCATTGCAAGGTGCAATTCTGAAATTTTTTGCTTTTACCTGCTCCTCTTAGCATGATAAAGAAGATTCAAAGAGAGTGAGATGCCAGCTCCTTTCATTCAGTCAGTAGCTTCAATCATTTCTGGACGTTTTTCAATGGCAAAAATCAATGAATATTGTAAATGCACAAACAGTAATTTCTCCGCATTGCAAGGTGCAATTCTGAAATTTTTTGCTTTTTCCTGCTCCTCTTAGCATGATAAAGAAGATTCAAAGAGAGTGAGATGCCAGCTCCTTTCATTCAGTCAGTAGCTTCAATCATTTCTGGACGTTTTTCAATGGCAAAAATCAATGAATATTGTAAATGCACAAACAGTAATTTCTCCGCATTGCAAGGTGCAATTCTGAAATTTTTTGCTTTTTCCTGCTCCTCTTAGCATGATAAACAAGATTCAAAGAGAGTGAGATGCCAGCTCCTTTCATTCAGTCAGTAGCTTCAAACATTTCTGGTATATGAATAACATGATGTTTTTCAATGGCAAAAATCAATGAATATTGTAAATGCACAAACAGTAATTTCTCCGCATTGCAAGGTGCAATTCTGAAATTTTTTGCTTTTTCCTGCTCCTCTTAGCATGATAAAGAAGATTCAAAGAGAGTGAGATGCCAGCTCCTTTCATTCAGTCAGTAGCTTCAATCATTTCTGGACGTTTTTCAATGGCAAAAATCATTGAATATTGTAAATGCACAAACAGTAATTTCTCCGCATTGCAAGGTGCAATTCTGAAATTTTTTGCTTTTTCCTGCTCCTCTTAGCATGATAAAGAAGATTCAAAGAGAGTGAGATGCCAGCTCCTTTCATTCAGTCAGTAGCTTCAATCATTTCTGGTATATGAATAACATGATGTTTTTCAATGGCAAAAATCAATGAATATTGTAAATGCACAAACAATAATTTCTCCGCATTGCAAGGTGCAATTCTGAAATTTTTTGCTTTTTCCTGCTCCTCTTAGCATGATAAAGAAGATTCAAAGAGAGTGAGATGCCAGCTCCTTTCATTCAGTCAGTAGCTTCAATCATTTCTGGACGTTTTTCAATGGCAAAAATCAATGAATATTGTAAATGCACAAACAGTAATTTCTCCGCATTGCAAGGTGCAATTCTGAAATTTTTTGCTTTTTCCTGCTCCTCTTAGCATGATAAACAAGATTCAAAGAGAGTGAGATGCCAGCTCCTTTCATTCAGTCAGTAGCTTTAATCATTTCTGGACGTTTTTCAATGGCAAAAATCAATGAATATTGTAAATGCACAAACAGTAATTTCTCCGCATTGCAAGGTGCAATTCTGAAATTTTTTGCTTTTTCCTGCTCCTCTTAGCATGATAAAGAAGATTCAAAGAGAGTGAGATGCCAGCTCCTTTCATTCAGTCAGTAGCTTCAAACATTTCTGGTATATGAATAACATGATGTTTTTCAATGGCAAAAATCAATGAATATTGTAAATGCACAAACAGTAATTTCTCCGCATTGCAAGGTGCAATTCTGAAATTTTTTGCTTTTTCCTGCTCCTCTTAGCATGATAAAGAAGATTCAAAGAGAGTGTGATGCCAGCTCCTTTCATTCAGTCAGTAGCTTCAATCATTTCTGGACGTTTTTCAATGGCAAAAATCATTGAATATTGTAAATGCACAAACAGTAATTTCTCCGCATTGCAAGGTGCAATTCTGAAATTTTTTGCTTTTTCCTGCTCCTCTAAGCATGATAAAGAAGATTCAAAGAGAGTGAGATGCCAGCTCCTTTCATTCAGTCAGTAGCTTCAATCATTTCTGGACGTTTTTCAATGGCAAAAATCAATGAATATTGTAAATGCACAAACAGTAATTTCTCCGCATTGCAAGGTGCAATTCTGAAATTTTTTGCTTTTTCCTGCTCCTCTTAGCATGATAAACAAGATTCAAAGAGAGTGAGATGCCAGCTCCTTTCATTCAGTCAGTAGCTTCAAACATTTCTGGTATATGAATAACATGATGTTTTTCAATGGCAAAAATCAGTGAATATTGTAAATGCACAAACAGTAATTTCTCCGCATTGCAAGGTGCAATTCTGAAATTTTTTGCTTTTTCCTGCTCCTCTTAGCATGATAAAGAAGATTCAAAGAGAGTGAGATGCCAGCTCCTTTCATTCAGTCAGTAGCTTCAATCATTTCTGGACGTTTTTCAATGGCAAAAATCATTGAATATTGTAAATGCACAAACAGTAATTTCTCCGCATTGCAAGGTGCAATTCTGAAATTTTTTGCTTTTTCCTGCTCCTCTTAGCATGATAAAGAAGATTCAAAGAGAGTGAGATGCCAGCTCCTTTCATTCAGTCAGTAGCTTCAATCATTTCTGGTATATGAATAACATGATGTTTTTCAATGGCAAAAATCAATGAATATTGTAAATGCACAAACAGTAATTTCTCCGCATTGCAAGGTGCAATTCTGAAATTTTTTGCTTTTTCCTGCTCCTCTTAGCATGATAAAGAAGATTCAAAGAGAGTGAGATGCCAGCTCCTTTCATTCAGTCAGTAGCTTCAATCATTTCTGGACGTTTTTCAATGGCAAAAATCAATGAATATTGTAAATGCACAAAGAGTAATTTCTCCGCATTGCAAGGTGCAATTCTGAAATTTTTTGCTTTTTCCTGCTCCTCTTAGCATGATAAAGAAGATTCAAAGAGAGTGAGATACCAGCTCCTTTCATTCAGTCAGTAGCTTCAAACATTTCTGGTATATGAATAACATGATGTTTTTCAATGGCAAAAATCAATGAATATTGTAAATGCACAAACAGTAATTTCTCCGCATTGCAAGGTGCAATTCTGAAATTTTTTGCTTTTTCCTGCTCCTCTTAGCATGATAAAGAAGATTCAAAGAGAGTGAGATGCCAGCTCCTTTCATTCAGTCAGTAGCTTCAATCATTTCTGGACATTTTTCAATGGCAAAAATCAATGAATATTGTAAATGCACAAACAGTAATTTCTCCGCATTGCAAGGTGCAATTCTGAAATTTTTTGCTTTTTCCTGCTCCTCTTAGCATGATAAAGAAGATTCAAAGAGAGTGAGATGCCAGCACCTTTCATTCAGTCAGTAGCTTCAATCATTTCTGGACGTTTTTCAATGGCAAAAATCAATGAATATTGTAAATGCACAAAGAGTAATTTCTCCGCATTGCAAGGTGCAATTCTGAAATTTTTTGCTTTTTCCTGCTCCTCTTAGCATGATAAAGAAGATTCAAAGAGAGTGAGATGCCAGCTCCTTTCATTCAGTCAGTAGCTTCAAACATTTCTGGTATATGAATAACATGATGTTTTTCAATGGCAAAAATCAATGAATATTGTAAATGCACAAACAGTAATTTCTCCGCATTGCAAGGTGCAATTCTGAAATTTTTTGCTTTTTCCTGCTCCTCTTAGCATGATAAAGAAGATTCAAAGAGAGTGAGATGCCAGCTCCTTTCATTCAGTCAGTAGCTTCAATCATTTCTGGACGTTTTTCAATGGCAAAAATCATTGAATATTGTAAATGCACAAACAGTAATTTCTCCGCATTGCAAGGTGCAATTCTGAAATTTTTTGCTTTTTCCTGCTCCTCTTAGCATGATAAAGAAGATTCAAAGAGAGTGAGATGCCAGCTCCTTTCATTCAGTCAGTAGCTTCAATCATTTCTGGTATATGAATAACATGATGTTTTTCAATGGCAAAAATCAATGAATATTGTAAATGCACAAACAGTAATTTCTCCGCATTGCAAGGTGCAATTCTGAAATTTTTTGCTTTTACCTGCTCCTCTTAGCATGATAAAGAAGATTCAAAGAGAGTGAGATGCCAGCTCCTTTCATTCAGTCAGTAGCTTCAATCATTTCTGGACGTTTTTCAATGGCAAAAATCAATGAATATTGTAAATGCACAAACAGTAATTTCTCCGCATTGCAACGTGCAATTCTGAAATTTTTTGCTTTTTCCTGCTCCTCTTAGCATGATAAACAAGATTCAAAGAGAGTGAGATGCCAGCTCCTTTCATTCAGTCAGTAGCTTTAATCATTTCTGGACGTTTTTCAATGGCAAAAATCAATGAATATTGTAAATGCACAAACAGTAATTTCTCCGCATTGCAAGGTGCAATTCTGAAATTTTTTGCTTTTTCCTGCTCCTCTTAGCATGATAAAGAAGATTCAAAGAGAGTGAGATGCCAGCTCCTTTCATTCAGTCAGTAGCTTCAAACATTTCTGGTATATGAATAACATGATGTTTTTCAATGGCAAAAATAAATGAATATTGTAAATGCACAAACAGTAATTTCTCCGCATTGCAAGGTGCAATTCTGAAATGTTTTGCTTTTTCCTGCTCCTCTTAGCATGATAAAGAAGATTCAAAGAGAGTGAGATGCCAGCTCCTTTCATTCAGTCAGTAGCTTCAATCATTTCTGGACGTTTTTCAATGGCAAAAATCAATGAATATTGTAAATGCACAAACAGTAATTTCTCCGCATTGCAAGGTGCAATTCTGAAATTTTTTGCTTTTTCCTGCTCCTCTTAGCATGATAAAGAAGATTCAAAGAGAGTGAGATGCCAGCTCCTTTCATTCAGTCAGTAGCTTCAATCATTTCTGGACGTTTTTCAATGGCAAAAATCAATGAATATTGTAAATGCACAAACAGTAATTTCTCCGCATTGCAAGGTGCAATTCTGAAATTTTTTGCTTTTTCCTGCTCCTCTTAGCATGATAAACAAGATTCAAAGAGAGTGAGATGCCAGCTCCTTTCATTCAGTCAGTAGCTTCAAACATTTCTGGTATATGAATAACATGATGTTTTTCAATGGCAAAAATCAATGAATATTGTAAATGCACAAACAGTAATTTCTCCGCATTGCAAGGTGCAATTCTGAAATTTTTTGCTTTTTCCTGCTCCTCTTAGCATGATAAAGAAGATTCAAAGAGAGTGAGATGCCAGCTCCTTTCATTCAGTCAGTAGCTTCAATCATTTCTGGACGTTTTTCAATGGCAAAAATCATTGAATATTGTAAATGCACAAACAGTAATTTCTCCGCATTGCAAGGTGCAATTCTGAAATTTTTTGCTTTTTCCTGCTCCTCTTAGCATGATAAAGAAGATTCAAAGAGAGTGAGATGCCAGCTCCTTTCATTCAGTCAGTAGCTTCAATCATTTCTGGTATATGAATAACATGATGTTTTTCAATGGCAAAAATCAATGAATATTGTAAATGCACAAACAGTAATTTCTCCGCATTGCAAGGTGCAATTCTGAAATTTTTTGCTTTTTCCTGCTCCTCTTAGCATGATAAAGAAGATTCAAAGAGAGTGAGATGCCAGCTCCTTTCATTCAGTCAGTAGCTTCAATCATTTCTGGACGTTTTTCAATGGCAAAAATCAATGAATATTGTAAATGCACAAACAGTAATTTCTCCGCATTGCAAGGTGCAATTCTGAAATTTTTTGCTTTTTCCTGCTCCTCTTAGCATGATAAACAAGATTCAAAGAGAGTGAGATGCCAGCTCCTTTCATTCAGTCAGTAGCTTTAATCATTTCTGGACGTTTTTCAATGGCAAAAATCAATGAATATTGTAAATGCACAAACAGTAATTTCTCCGCATTGCAAGGTGCAATTCTGAAATTTTTTGCTTTTTCCTGCTCCTCTTAGCATGATAAAGAAGATTCAAAGAGAGTGAGATGCCAGCTCCTTTCATTCAGTCAGTAGCTTCAAACATTTCTGGTATATGAATAACATGATGTTTTTCAATGGCAAAAATCAATGAATATTGTAAATGCACAAACAGTAATTTCTCCGCATTGCAAGGTGCAATTCTGAAATTTTTTGCTTTTTCCTGCTCCTCTTAGCATGATAAAGAAGATTCAAAGAGAGTGTGATGCCAGCTCCTTTCATTCAGTCAGTAGCTTCAATCATTTCTGGACGTTTTTCAATGGCAAAAATCATTGAATATTGTAAATGCACAAACAGTAATTTCTCCGCATTGCAAGGTGCAATTCTGAAATTTTTTGCTTTTTCCTGCTCCTCTAAGCATGATAAAGAAGATTCAAAGAGAGTGAGATGCCAGCTCCTTTCATTCAGTCAGTAGCTTCAATCATTTCTGGTATATGAATAACATGATGTTTTTCAATGGCAAAAATCAATGAATATTGTAAATGCACAAACAGTAATTTCTCCGCATTGCAAGGTGCAATTCTGAAATTTTTTGCTTTTTCCTGCTCCTCTTAGCATGATAAAGAAGATTCAAAGAGAGTGAGATGCCAGCTCCTTTCATTCAGTCAGTAGCTTCAATCATTTCTGGACGTTTTTCAATGGCAAAAATCAATGAATATTGTAAATGCACAAACAGTAATTTCTCCGCATTGAAAGGTGCAATTCTGAAATTTTTTGCTTTTTCCTGCTCCTCTTAGCATGATAAAGAAGATTCAAAGAGAGTGAGATGCCAGCTCCTTTCATTCAGTCAGTAGCTTCAATCATTTCTGGACGTTTTTCAATGGCAAAAATCATTGAATATTGTAAATGCACAAACAGTAATTTCTCCGCATTGCAAGGTGCAATTCTGAAATTTTTTGCTTTTTCCTGCTCCTCTTAGCATGATAAAGAAGATTCAAAGAGAGTGAGATGCCAGCTCCTTTCATTCAGTCAGTAGCTTCAATCATTTCTGGTATATGAATAACATGATGTTTTTCAATGGCAAAAATCATTGAATATTGTAAATGCACAAACAGTAATTTCTCCGCATTGCAAGGTGCAATTCTGAAATTTTTTGCTTTTTCCTGCTCCTCTTAGCATGATAAAGAAGATTCAAAGAGAGTGAGATGCCAGCTCCTTTCATTCAGTCAGTAGCTTCAATCATTTCTGGACGTTTTTCAATGGCAAAAATCAATGAATATTGTAAATGCACAAACAGTAATTTCTCCGCATTGAAAGGTGCAATTCTGAAATTTTTTGCTTTTTCCTGCTCCTCTTAGCATGATAAAGAAGATTCAAAGAGAGTGAGATGCCAGCTCCTTTCATTCAGTCAGTAGCTTCAATCATTTCTGGACGTTTTTCAATGGCAAAAATCATTGAATATTGTAAATGCACAAACAGTAATTTCTCCGCATTGCAAGGTGCAATTCTGAAATTTTTTGCTTTTTCCTGCTCCTCTTAGCATGATAAAGAAGATTCAAAGAGAGTGAGATGCCAGCTCCTTTCATTCAGTCAGTAGCTTCAATCATTTCTGGTATATGAATAACATGATGTTTTTCAATGGCAAAAATCAATGAATATTGTAAATGCACAAACAGTAATTTCTCCGCATTGCAAGGTGCAATTCTGAAATTTTTTGCTTTTTCCTGCTCCTCTTAGCATGATAAAGAAGATTCAAAGAGAGTGAGATGCCAGCTCCTTTCATTCAGTCAGTAGCTTCAATCATTTCTGGTATATGAATAACATGATGTTTTTCAATGGCAAAAATCAATGAATATTGTAAATGCACAAACAGTAATTTCTCCGCATTGCAAGGTGCAATTCTGAAATTTTTTGCTTTTTCCTGCTCCTCTTAGCATGATAAAGAAGATTCAAAGAGAGTGAGATGCCAGCTCCTTTCATTCAGTCAGTAGCTTCAATCATTTCTGGACGTTTTTCAATGGCAAAAATCAATGAATATTGTAAATGCACAAACAGTAATTTCTCCGCATTGCAAGGTGCAATTCTGAAATTTTTTGCTTTTTCCTGCTCCTCTTAGCATGATAAACAAGATTCAAAGAGAGTGAGATGCCAGCTCCTTTCATTCAGTCAGTAGCTTTAATCATTTCTGGACGTTTTTCAATGGCAAAAATCAATGAATATTGTAAATGCACAAACAGTAATTTCTCCGCATTGCAAGGTGCAATTCTGAAATTTTTTGCTTTTTCCTGCTCCTCTTAGCATGATAAAGAAGATTCAAAGAGAGTGAGATGCCAGCTCCTTTCATTCAGTCAGTAGCTTCAAACATTTCTGGTATATGAATAACATGATGTTTTTCAATGGCAAAAATCAATGAATATTGTAAATGCACAAACAGTAATTTCTCCGCATTGCAAGGTGCAATTCTGAAATGTTTTGCTTTTTCCTGCTCCTCTTAGCATGATAAAGAAGATTCAAAGAGAGTGAGATGCCAGCTCCTTTCATTCAGTCAGTAGCTTCAATCATTTCTGGACGTTTTTCAATGGCAAAAATCATTGAATATTGTAAATGCACAAACAGTAATTTCTCCGCATTGCAAGGTGCAATTCTGAAATTTTTTGCTTTTTCCTGCTCCTCTAAGCATGATAAAGAAGATTCAAAGAGAGTGAGATGCCAGCTCCTTTCATTCAGTCAGTAGCTTCAATCATTTCTGGACGTTTTTCAATGGCAAAAATCAATGAATATTGTAAATGCACAAACAGTAATTTCTCCGCATTGCAAGGTGCAATTCTGAAATTTTTTGCTTTTTCCTGCTCCTCTTAGCATGATAAACAAGATTCAAAGAGAGTGAGATGCCAGCTCCTTTCATTCAGTCAGTAGCTTCAATCATTTCTGGACGTTTTTCAATGGCAAAAATCAATGAATATTGTAAATGCACAAACAGTAATTTCTCCGCATTGCAAGGTGCAATTCTGAAATTTTTTGCTTTTTCCTGCTCCTCTTAGCATGATAAATAAGATTCAAAGAGAGTGAGATGCCAGCTCCTTTCATTCAGTCAGCAGCTTCAAACATTTCTGGTATATGAATAACATGATGTTTTTCAATGGCAAAAATCAATGAATATTGTAAATGCACAAACAGTAATTTCTCCGCATTGCAAGGTGCAATTCTGAATTTTTTTGCTTTTTCCTGCTCCTCTTAGCATGATAAAGAAGATTCAAAGAGAGTGAGATGCCAGCTCCTTTCATTCAGTCAGTAGCTTCAATCATTTCTGGACGTTTTTCAATGGCAAAAATCAATGAATATTGTAAATGCACAAACAGTAATTTCTCCGCATTGCAAGGTGCAATTCTGAAATTTTTTGCTTTTTCCTGCTCCTCTTAGCATGATAAAGAAGATTCAAAGAGAGTGAGATGCCAGCTCCTTTCATTCAGTCAGTAGCTTCAAACATTTCTGGTATATGAATAACATGATGTTTTTCAATGGCAAAAATCAATGAATATTGTAAATGCACAAACAGTAATTTCTCCGCATTGCAAGGTGCAATTCTGAAATTTTTTGCTTTTTCCTGCTCCTCTTAGCATGATAAAGAAGATTCAAAGAGAGTGAGATGCCAGCTCCTTTCATTCAGTCAGTAGCTTCAATCATTTCTGGACGTTTTTCAATGGCAAAAATCAATGAATATTGTAAATGCACAAACAGTAATTTCTCCGCATTGCAAGGTGCAATTCTGAAATTTTTTGCTTTTTCCTGCTCCTCTTAGCATGATAAAGAAGATTCAAAGAGAGTGAGATGCCAGCTCCTTTCATTCAGTCAGTAGCTTCAATCATTTCTGGACGTTTTTCAATGGCAAAAATCAATGAATATTGTAAATGCACAAAGAGTAATTTCTCCGCATTGCAAGGTGCAATTCTGAAATTTTTTGCTTTTTCCTGCTCCTCTTAGCATGATAAAGAAGATTCAAAGAGAGTGAGATGCCAGCTCCTTTCATTCAGTCAGTAGCTTCAAACATTTCTGGTATATGAATAACATGATGTTTTTCAATGGCAAAAATCAATGAATATTGTAAATGCACAAACAGTAATTTCTCCGCATTGCAAGGTGCAATTCTGAAATTTTTTGCTTTTTCCTGCTCCTCTTAGCATGATAAAGAAGATTCAAAGAGAGTGAGATGCCAGCTCCTTTCATTCAGTCAGTAGCTTCAATCATTTCTGGACGTTTTTCAATGGCAAAAATCATTGAATATTGTAAATGAACAAACAGTAATTTCTCCGCATTGCAAGGTGCAATTCTGAAATTTTTTGCTTTTTCCTGCTCCTCTAAGCATGATAAAGAAGATTCAAAGAGAGTGAGATGCCAGCTCCTTTCATTCAGTCAGTAGCTTCAATCATTTCTGGACGTTTTTCAATGGCAAAAATCAATGAATATTGTAAATGCACAAACAGTAATTTCTCCGCATTGCAAGGTGCAATTCTGAAATTTTTTGCTTTTTCCTGCTCCTCTTAGCATGATAAATAAGATTCAAAGAGAGTGAGATGCCAGCTCCTTTCATTCAGTCAGTAGCTTCAATCATTTCTGGACGTTTTTCAATGGCAAAAATCAATGAATATTGTAAATGCACAAACAGTAATTTCTCCGCATTGCAAGGTGCAATTCTGAAATTTTTTGCTTTTTCCTGCTCCTCTTAGCATGATAAAGAAGATTCAAAGAGAGTGAGATGCCAGCTCCTTTCATTCAGTCAGTAGCTTCAAACATTTCTGGTATATGAATAACATGATGTTTTTCAATGGCAAAAATCAATGAATATTGTAAATGCACAAACAGTAATTTCTCCGCATTGCAAGGTGCAATTCTGAAATTTTTTGCTTTTTCCTGCTCCTCTTAGCATGATAAAGAAGATTCAAAGAGAGTGAGATGCCAGCTCCTTTCATTCAGTCAGTAGCTTCAATCATTTCTGGACGTTTTTCAATGGCAAAAATCAATGAATATTGTAAATGCACAAACAGTAATTTCTCCGCATTGCAAGGTGCAATTCTGAAATTTTTTGCTTTTTCCTGCTCCTCTTAGCATGATAAAGAAGATTCAAAGAGAGTGAGATGCCAGCTCCTTTCATTCAGTAAGTAGCTTCAATCATTTCTGGACGGTTTTCAATGGCAAAAATCAATGAATATTGTAAATGCACAAACAGTAATTTCTCCGCATTGCAAGGTGCAATTCTGAAATTTTTTGCTTTTTCCTGCTCCTCTTAGCATGATAAACAAGATTCAAAGAGAGTGAGATGCCAGCTCTTTTCATTCAGTCAGTAGCTTCAATCATTTCTGGACGTTTTTCAATGGCAAAAATCAATGAATATTGTAAATGCACAAACAGTAATTTCTCCGCATTGCAAGGTGCAATTCTGAAATTTTTTGCTTTTTCCTGCTCCTCTTAGCATGATAAACAAGATTCAAAGAGAGTGAGATGCCAGCTCCTTTCATTCAGTCTGTAGCTTCAATCATTTCTGGACGTTTTTCAATGGCAAAAATCAATGAATATTGTAAATGCACAAACAGTAATTTCTCCGCATTGCAAGGTGCAATTCTGAAATTTTTTGCTTTTTCCTGCTCCTCTTAGCATGGTAAACAAGATTCAAAGAGAGTGAGATGCCAGCTCCTTTCATTCAGTCAGTAGCTTCAATCATTTCTGGACGTTTTTCAATGGCAAAAATCAATGAATATTGTAAATGCACAAAGAGTAATTTCTCCGCATTGCAAGGTGCAATTCTGAAATTTTTTGCTTTTTCCTGCTCCTCTTAGCATGATAAAGAAGATTCAAAGAGAGTGAGATGCCAGCTCCTTTCATTCAGTCAGTAGCTTCAAACATTTCTGGTATATGAATAACATGATGTTTTTCAATGGCAAAAATCAATGAATATTGTAAATGCACAAACAGTAATTTCTCCGCATTGCAAGGTGCAATTCTGAAATTTTTTGCTTTTTCCTGCTCCTCTTAGCATGATAAAGAAGATTCAAAGAGAGTGAGATGCCAGCTCCTTTCATTCAGTCAGTAGCTTCAATCATTTCTGGACGTTTTTCAATGGCAAAAATCATTGAATATTGTAAATGCACAAACAGTAATTTCTCCGCATTGCAAGGTGCAATTCTGAAATTTTTTGCTTTTTCCTGCTCCTCTTAGCATGATAAAGAAGATTCAAAGAGAGTGAGATGCCAGCTCCTTTCATTCAGTCAGTAGCTTCAATCATTTCTGGTATATGAATAACATGATGTTTTTCAATGGCAAAAATCAATGAATATTGTAAATGCACAAACAGTAATTTCTCCGCATTGCAAGGTGCAATTCTGAAATTTTTTGCTTTTTCCTGCTCCTCTTAGCATGATAAAGAAGATTCAAAGAGAGTGAGATGCCAGCTCCTTTCATTCAGTCAGTAGCTTCAATCATTTCTGGACGTTTTTCAATGGCAAAAATCAATGAATATTGTAAATGCACAAACAGTAATTTCTCCGCATTGCAAGGTGCAATTCTGAAATTTTTTGTTTTTCCTGCTCCTCTTAGCATGACAAAGAAGATTCAAAGAGAGTGAGATGCCAGCTCCTTTCATTCAGTCAGTAGCTTCAAACATTTCTGGTATATGAATAACATGATGTTTTTCAATGGCAAAAATCAATGAATATTGTAAATGCACAAACAGTAATTTCTCCGCATTGCAAGGTGCAATTCTGAAATTTTTTGCTTTTTCCTGCTCCTCTTAGCATGATAAAGAAGATTCAAAGAGAGTGAGATGCCAGCTCCTTTCATTCAGTCAGTAGCTTCAATCATTTCTGGACAGTTTTCAATGGCAAAAATCAATGAATATTGTAATTGCACAAACAGTAATTTCTCCGCATTGCAAGGTGCAATTCTGAAATTTTTTGCTTTTTCCTGCTCCTCTTAGCATGATAAAGAAGATTCAAAGAGAGTGAGATGCCAGCTCCTTTCATTCAGTCAGTAGCTTCAATCATTTCTGGACGTTTTTCAATGGCAAAAATCATTGAATATTGTAAATGCACAAACAGTAATTTCTCCGCATTGCAAGGTGCAATTCTGAAATTTTTTGCTTTTTCCTGCTCCTCTTAGCATGATAAAGAAGATTCAAAGAGAGTGAGATGCCAGCTCCTTTCATTCAGTCAGTAGCTTCAATCATTTCTGGTATATGAATAACATGATGTTTTTCAATGGCAAAAATCAATGAATATTGTAAATGCACAAACAGTAATTTCTCCGCATTGCAAGGTGCAATTCTGAAATTTTTTGCTTTTTCCTGCTCCTCTTAGCATGATAAAGAAGATTCAAAGAGAGTGAGATGCCAGCTCCTTTCATTCAGTCAGTAGCTTCAATCATTTCTGGTATATGAATAACATGATGTTTTTCAATGGCAAAAATCAATGAATATTGTAAATGCACAAACAGTAATTTCTCCGCATTGCAAGGTGCAATTCTGAAATTTTTTGCTTTTTCCTGCTCCTCTTAGCATGATAAAGAAGATTCAAAGAGAGTGAGATGCCAGCTCCTTTCATTCAGTCAGTAGCTTCAATCATTTCTGGACGTTTTTCAATGGCAAAAATCAATGAATATTGTAAATGCACAAACAGTAATTTCTCCGCATTGCAAGGTGCAATTCTGAAATTTTTTGCTTTTTCCTGCTCCTCTTAGCATGACAAAGAAGATTCAAAGAGAGTGAGATGCCAGCTCCTTTCATTCAGTCAGTAGCTTCAAACATTTCTGGTATATGAATAACATGATGTTTTTCAATGGCAAAAATCAATGAATATTGTAAATGCACAAACAGTAATTTCTCCGCATTGCAAGGTGCAATTCTGAAATTTTTTGCTTTTTCCTGCTCCTCTTAGCATGATAAAGAAGATTCAAAGAGAGTGAGATGCCAGCTCCTTTCATTCAGTCAGTAGCTTCAATCATTTCTGGACAGTTTTCAATGGCAAAAATCAATGAATATTGTAATTGCACAAACAGTAATTTCTCCGCATTGCAAGGTGCAATTCTGAAATTTTTTGCTTTTTCCTGCTCCTCTTAGCATGATAAAGAAGATTCAAAGAGAGTGAGATGCCAGCTCCTTTCATTCAGTCAGTAGCTTCAATCATTTCTGGACGTTTTTCAATGGCAAAAATCATTGAATATTGTAAATGCACAAACAGTAATTTCTCCGCATTGGAAGGTGCAATTCTGAAATTTTTTGCTTTTTCCTGCTCCTCTTAGCATGATAAAGAAGATTCAAAGAGAGTGAGATGCCAGCTCCTTTCATTCAGTCAGTAGCTTCAATCATTTCTGGACGTTTTTCAATGGCAAAAATCATTGAATATTGTAAATGCACAAACAGTAATTTCTCCGCATTGCAAGGTGCAATTCTGAAATTTTTTGCTTTTTCCTGCTCCTCTTAGCATGATAAAGAAGATTCAAAGAGAGTGAGATGCCAGCTCCTTTCATTCAGTCAGTAGCTTCAATCATTTCTGGACGTTTTTCAATGGCAAAAATCAATGAATATTGTAAATGCACAAACAGTAATTTCTCCGCATTGCAAGGTGCAATTCTGAAATTTTTTGCTTTTTCCTGCTCCTCTTAGCATGATAAACAAGATTCAAAGAGAGTGAGATGCCAGCTCCTTTCATTCAGTCAGTAGCTTCAATCATTTCTGGACGTTTTTCAATGGCAAAAATCAATGAATATTGTAAATGCACAAAGAGTAATTTCTCCGCATTGCAAGGTGCAATTCTGAAATTTTTTGCTTTTTCCTGCTCCTCTTAGCATGACAAAGAAGATTCAAAGAGAGTGAGATGCCAGCTCCTTTCATTCAGTCAGTAGCTTCAAACATTTCTGGTATATGAATAACATGATGTTTTTCAATGGCAAAAATCAATGAATATTGTAAATGCACAAACAGTAATTTCTCCGCATTGCAAGGTGCAATTCTGAAATTTTTTGCTTTTTCCTGCTCCTCTTAGCATGATAAAGAAGATTCAAAGAGAGTGAGATGCCAGCTCCTTTCATTCAGTCAGTAGCTTCAATCATTTCTGGACGTTTTTCAAGGGCAAAAATCATTGAATATTGTAAATGCACAAACAGTAATTTCTCCGCATTGCAAGGTGCAATTCTGAAATTTTTTGCTTTTTCCTGCTCCTCTTAGCATGATAAAGAAGATTCAAAGAGAGTGAGATGCCAGCTCCTTTCATTCAGTCAGTAGCTTCAATCATTTCTGGTATATGAATAACATGATGTTTTTCAATGGCAAAAATCAATGAATATTGTAAATGCACAAACAGTAATTTCTCCGCATTGCAAGGTGCAATTCTGAAATTTTTTGCTTTTTCCTGCTCCTCTTAGCATGATAAAGAAGATTCAAAGAGAGTGAGATGCCAGCTCCTTTCATTCAGTCAGTAGCTTCAATCATTTCTGGACGTTTTTCAATGGCAAAAATCAATGAATATTGTAAATGCACAAACAGTAATTTCTCCGCATTGCAAGGTGCAATTCTGAAATTTTTTGCTTTTTCCTGCTCCTCTTAGCATGATAAACAAGATTCAAAGAGAGTGAGATGCCAGCTCCTTTCATTCAGTCAGTAGCTTCAATCATTTCTGGACGTTTTTCAATGGCAAAAATCAATGAATATTGTAAATGCACAGAGTAATTTCTCCGCATTGCAAGGTGCAATTCTGAAATTTTTTGCTTTTTCCTGCTCCTCTTAGCATGACAAAGAAGATTCAAAGAGAGTGAGATGCCAGCTCCTTTCATTCAGTCAGTAGCTTCAAACATTTCTGGTATATGAATAACATGATGTTTTTCAATGGCAAAAATCAATGAATATTGTAAATGCACAAACAGTAATTTCTCCGCATTGCAAGGTGCAATTCTGAAATTTTTTGCTTTTTCCTGCTCCTCTTAGCATGATAAAGAAGATTCAAAGAGAGTGAGATGCCAGCTCCTTTCATTCAGTCAGTAGCTTCAATCATTTCTGGACAGTTTTCAATGGCAAAAATCAATGAATATTGTAAATGCACAAACAGTAATTTCTCCGCATTGCAAGGTGCAATTCTGAAATTTTTTGCTTTTTCCTGCTCCTCTTAGCATGATAAAGAAGATTCAAAGAGAGTGAGATGCCAGCTCCTTTCATTCAGTCAGTAGCTTCAATCATTTCTGGACGTTTTTCAATGGCAAAAATCATTGAATATTGTAAATGCACAAACAGTAATTTCTCCGCATTGCAAGGTGCAATTCTGAAATTTTTTGCTTTTTCCTGCTCCTCTTAGCATGATAAAGAAGATTCAAAGAGAGTGAGATGCCAGCTCCTTTCATTCAGTCAGTAGCTTCAATCATTTCTGGTATATGAATAACATGATGTTTTTCAATGGCAAAAATCAATGAATATTGTAAATGCACAAACAGTAATTTCTCCGCATTGCAAGGTGCAATTCTGAAATTTTTTGCTTTTTCCTGCTCCTCTTAGCATGATAAAGAAGATTCAAAGAGAGTGAGATGCCAGCTCCTTTCATTCAGTCAGTAGCTTCAATCATTTCTGGACGTTTTTCAATGGCAAAAATCAATGAATATTGTAAATGCACAAACAGTAATTTCTCCGCATTGCAAGGTGCAATTCTGAAATTTTTTGCTTTTTCCTGCTCCTCTTAGCATGATAAACAAGATTCAAAGAGAGTGAGATGCCAGCTCCTTTCATTCAGTCAGTAGCTTCAATCATTTCTGGACGTTTTTCAATGGCAAAAATCAATGAATATTGTAAATGCACAAAGAGTAATTTCTCCGCATTGCAAGGTGCAATTCTGAAATTTTTTGCTTTTTCCTGCTCCTCTTAGCATGACAAAGAAGATTCAAAGAGAGTGAGATGCCAGCTCCTTACATTCAGTCAGTAGCTTCAAACATTTCTGGTATATGAATAACATGATGTTTTTCAATGGCAAAAATCAATGAATATTGTAAATGCACAAACAGTAATTTCTCCGCATTGCAAGGTGCAATTCTGAAATTTTTTGCTTTTTCCTGCTCCTCTTAGCATGATAAAGAAGATTCAAAGAGAGTGAGATGCCAGCTCCTTTCATTCAGTCAGTAGCTTCAATCATTTCTGGACAGTTTTCAATGGCAAAAATCAATGAATATTGTAAATGCACAAACAGTAATTTCTCCGCATTGCAAGGTGCAATTCTGAAATTTTTTGCTTTTTCCTGCTCCTCTTAGCATGATAAAGAAGATTCAAAGAGAGTGAGATGCCAGCTCCTTTCATTCAGTCAGTAGCTTCAATCATTTCTGGACGTTTTTCAATGGCAAAAATCATTGAATATTGTAAATGCACAAACAGTAATTTCTCCGCATTGCAAGGTGCAATTCTGAAATTTTTTGCTTTTTCCTGCTCCTCTTAGCATGATAAAGAAGATTCAAAGAGAGTGAGATGCCAGCTCCTTTCATTCAGTCAGTAGCTTCAATCATTTCTGGTATATGAATAACATGATGTTTTTCAATGGCAAAAATCAATGAATATTGTAAATGCACAAACAGTAATTTCTCCGCATTGCAAGGTGCAATTCTGAAATTTTTTGCTTTTTCCTGCTCCTCTTAGCATGATAAAGAAGATTCAAAGAGAGTGAGATGCCAGCTCCTTTCATTCAGTCAGTAGCTTCAATCATTTCTGGACGTTTTTCAATGGCAAAAATCAATGAATATTGTAAATGCACAAACAGTAATTTCTCCGCATTGCAAGGTGCAATTCTGAAATTTTTTGCTTTTTCCTGCTCCTCTTAGCATGATAAACAAGATTCAAAGAGAGTGAGATGCCAGCTCCTTTCATTCAGTCAGTAGCTTCAATCATTTCTGGACGTTTTTCAATGGCAAAAATCAATGAATATTGTAAATGCACAAAGAGTAATTTCTCCGCATTGCAAGGTGCAATTCTGAAATTTTTTGCTTTTTCCTGCTCCTCTTAGCATGACAAAGAAGATTCAAAGAGAGTGAGATGCCAGCTCCTTTCATTCAGTCAGTAGCTTCAAACATTTCTGGTATATGAATAACATGATGTTTTTCAATGGCAAAAATCAATGAATATTGTAAATGCACAAACAGTAATTTCTCCGCATTGCAAGGTGCAATTCTGAAATTTTTTGCTTTTTCCTGCTCCTCTTAGCATGATAAAGAAGATTCAAAGAGAGTGAGATGCCAGCTCCTTTCATTCAGTCAGTAGCTTCAATCATTTCTGGACAGTTTTCAATGGCAAAAATCAATGAATATTGTAAATGCACAAACAGTAATTTCTCCGCATTGCAAGGTGCAATTCTGAAATTTTTTGCTTTTTCCTGCTCCTCTTAGCATGATAAACAAGATTCAAAGAGAGTGAGATGCCAGCTCCTTTCATTCAGTCAGTAGCTTCAATCATTTCTCAACGTTTTTCAATGGCAAAAATCAATGAATATTGTAAATGCACAAACAGTAATTTCTCCGCATTGCAAGGTGCAATTCTGAAATTTTTTGCTTTTTCCTGCTCCTCTTAGCATGATAAAGAAGATTCAAAGAGAGTGAGATGCCAGCTCCTTTCATTCAGTCAGTACCTTCAAACATTTCTGGTATATGAATAACATGATGTTTTTCAATGGCAAAAATCAATGAATATTGTAAATGCACAAACAGTAATTTCTCCGCATTTCAAGGTGCAATTCTGAAATTTTTTGCTTTTTCCTGCTCCTCTTAGCATGATAAAGAAGATTCAAAGAGAGTGAGATGCCAGCTCCTTTCATTCAGTCAGTAGCTTCAATCATTTCTGGACATTTTTCAATGGCAAAAATCAATGAATATTGTAAATGCACAAACAGTAATTTCTCCGCATTGCAAGGTGCAATTCTGAAATTTTTTGCTTTTTCCTGCTCCTCTTAGCATGATAAAGAAGATTCAAAGAGAGTGAGATGCCAGCTCCTTTCATTCAGTCAGTAGCTTCAATCATTTCTGGTATATGAATAACTTGATGTTTTTCAATGGCAAAAATCAATGAATATTGTAAATGCACAAACAGTAATTTCTCCGCATTGCAAGGTGCAATTCTGAAATTTTTTGCTTTTTCCTGCTCCTCTTAGCATGATAAAGAAGATTCAAAGAGAGTGAGATGCCAGCTCCTTTCATTCAGTCAGTAGCTTCAATCATTTCTGGACGTTTTTCAATGGCAAAAATCAATGAATATTGTAAATGCACAAACAGTAATTTCTCCGCATTGCAAGGTGCAATTCTGAATTTTTTTGCTTTTTCCTGCTCCTCTTAGCATGATAAACAAGATTCAAAGAGAGTGAGATGCCAGCTCCTTTCATTCAGTCAGTAGCTTCAATCATTTCTGGATGTTTTTCAATGGCAAAAATCAATGAATATTGTAAATGCACAAACAGTAATTTCTCCGCATTGCAAGGTGCAATTCTGAAATTTTTTGCTTTTTCCTGCTCCTCTTAGCATGATAAAGAAGATTCAAAGAGAGTGAGATGCCAGCTCCTTTCATTCAGTCAGTAGCTTCAAACATTTCTGGTATATGAATAACATGATATTTTTCAATGGCAAAAATCAATGAATATTGTAAATGCACAAACAGTAATTTCTCCGCATTGCAAGGTGCAATTCTGAAATGTTTTGCTTTTTCCTGCTCCTCTTAGCATGATAAAGAAGATTCAAAGAGAGTGAGATGCCAGCTCCTTTCATTCAGTCAGTAGCTTCAATCATTTCTGGACGTTTTTCAATGGCAAAAATCAATGAATATTGTAAATGCACAAACAGTAATTTCTCCGCATTGCAAGGTGCAATTCTGAAATTTTTTGATTTTTCCTGCTCCTCTTAGCATGATAAAGAAGATTCAAAGAGAGTGAGATGCCAGCTCCTTTCATTCAGTCAGTAGCTTTAATCATTTCTGGACGTTTTTCAATGGCAAAAATCAATGAATATTGTAAATGCACAAAGAGTAATTTCTCCGCATTGCAAGGTGCAATTCTGAAATTTTTTGCTTTTTCCTGCTCCTCTTAGCATGATAAAGAAGATTCAAAGAGAGTGAGATGCCAGCTCCTTTCATTCAGTCAGTAGCTTCAAACATTTCTGGTATATGAATAACATGATGTTTTTCAATGGCAAAAATCAATGAATATTGTAAATGCACAAACAGTAATTTCTCCGCATTGCAAGGTGCAATTCTGAAATTTTTTGCTTTTTCCTGCTCCTCTTAGCATGATAAAGAAGATTCAAAGAGAGTGAGATGCCAGCTCCTTTCATTCAGTCAGTAGCTTCAATCATTTCTGGACGTTTTTCAATGGCAAAAATCATTGAATATTGTAAATGCACAAACAGTAATTTCTCCGCATTGCAAGGTGCAATTCTGAAATTTTTTGCTTTTTCCTGCTCCTCTAAGCATGATAAAGAAGATTCAAAGAGAGTGAGATGCCAGCTCCTTTCATTCAGTCAGTAGCTTCAATCATTTCTGGACAGTTTTCAATGGCAAAAATCAATGAATATTGTAAATGCACAAACAGTAATTTCTCCGCATTGCAAGGTGCAATTCTGAAATTTTTTGCTTTTTCCTGCTCCTCTTAGCATGATAAAGAAGATTCAAAGAGAGTGAGATGCCAGCTCCTTTCATTCAGTCAGTAGCTTCAATCATTTCTGGACGTTTTTCAATGGCAAAAATCATTGAATATTGTAAATGCACAAACAGTAATTTCTCCGCATTGCAAGGTGCAATTCTGAAATTTTTTGCTTTTTCCTGCTCCTCTTAGCATGATAAAGAAGATTCAAAGAGAGTGAGATGCCAGCTCCTTTCATTCAGTCAGTAGCTTCAATCATTTCTGGTATATGAATAACATGATGTTTTTCAATGGCAAAAATCAATGAATATTGTAAATGCACAAACAGTAATTTCTCCGCATTGCAAGGTGCAATTCTGAAATTTTTTGCTTTTTCCTGCTCCTCTTAGCATGATAAAGAAGATTCAAAGAGAGTGAGATGCCAGCTCCTTTCATTCAGTCAGTAGCTTCAATCATTTCTGGACGTTTTTCAATGGCAAAAATCAATGAATATTGTAAATGCACAAACAGTAATTTCTCCGCATTGCAAGGTGCAATTCTGAAATTTTTTGCTTTTTCCTGCTCCTCTTAGCATGATAAACAAGATTCAAAGAGAGTGAGATGCCAGCTCCTTTCATTCAGTCAGTAGCTTCAATCATTTCTGGACGTTTTTCAATGGCAAAAATCAATGAATATTGTAAATGCACAAAGAGTAATTTCTCCGCATTGCAAGGTGCAATTCTGAAATTTTTTGCTTTTTCCTGCTCCTCTTAGCATGACAAAGAAGATTCAAAGAGAGTGAGATGCCAGCTCCTTTCATTCAGTCAGTAGCTTCAAACATTTCTGGTATATGAATAACATGATGTTTTTCAATGGCAAAAATCAATGAATATTGTAAATGCACAAACAGTAATTTCTCCGCATTGCAAGGTGCAATTCTGAAATTTTTTGCTTTTTCCTGCTCCTCTTAGCATGATAAAGAAGATTCAAAGAGAGTGAGATGCCAGCTCCTTTCATTCAGTCAGTAGCTTCAATCATTTCTGGACAGTTTTCAATGGCAAAAATCAATGAATATTGTAAATGCACAAACAGTAATTTCTCCGCATTGTAAGGTGCAATTCTGAAATTTTTTGCTTTTTCCTGCTCCTCTTAGCATGATAAACAAGATTCAAAGAGAGTGAGATGCCAGCTCCTTTCATTCAGTCAGTAGCTTCAATCATTTCTCAACGTTTTTCAATGGCAAAAATCAATGAATATTGTAAATGCACAAACAGTAATTTCTCCGCATTGCAAGGTGCAATTCTGAAATTTTTTGCTTTTTCCTGCTCCTCTTAGCATGATAAAGAAGATTCAAAGAGAGTGAGATGCCAGCTCCTTTCATTCAGTCAGTACCTTCAAACATTTCTGGTATATGAATAACATGATGTTTTTCAATGGCAAAAATCAATGAATATTGTAAATGCACAAACAGTAATTTCTCCGCATTTCAAGGTGCAATTCTGAAATTTTTTGCTTTTTCCTGCTCCTCTTAGCATGATAAAGAAGATTCAAAGAGAGTGAGATGCCAGCTCCTTTCATTCAGTCAGTAGCTTCAATCATTTCTGGACATTTTTCAATGGCAAAAATCAATGAATATTGTAAATGCACAAACAGTAATTTCTCCGCATTGCAAGGTGCAATTCTGAAATTTTTTGCTTTTTCCTGCTCCTCTTAGCATGATAAAGAAGATTCAAAGAGAGTGAGATGCCAGCTCCTTTCATTCAGTCAGTAGCTTCAATCATTTCTGGTATATGAATAACTTGATGTTTTTCAATGGCAAAAATCAATGAATATTGTAAATGCACAAACAGTAATTTCTCCGCATTGCAAGGTGCAATTCTGAAATTTTTTGCTTTTTCCTGCTCCTCTTAGCATGATAAAGAAGATTCAAAGAGAGTGAGATGCCAGCTCCTTTCATTCAGTCAGTAGCTTCAATCATTTCTGGACGTTTTTCAATGGCAAAAATCAATGAATATTGTAAATGCACAAACAGTAATTTCTCCGCATTGCAAGGTGCAATTCTGAATTTTTTTGCTTTTTCCTGCTCCTCTTAGCATGATAAACAAGATTCAAAGAGAGTGAGATGCCAGCTCCTTTCATTCAGTCAGTAGCTTCAATCATTTCTGGATGTTTTTCAATGGCAAAAATCAATGAATATTGTAAATGCACAAACAGTAATTTCTCCGCATTGCAAGGTGCAATTCTGAAATTTTTTGCTTTTTCCTGCTCCTCTTAGCATGATAAAGAAGATTCAAAGAGAGTGAGATGCCAGCTCCTTTCATTCAGTCAGTAGCTTCAAACATTTCTGGTATATGAATAACATGATATTTTTCAATGGCAAAAATCAATGAATATTGTAAATGCACAAACAGTAATTTCTCCGCATTGCAAGGTGCAATTCTGAAATGTTTTGCTTTTTCCTGCTCCTCTTAGCATGATAAAGAAGATTCAAAGAGAGTGAGATGCCAGCTCCTTTCATTCAGTCAGTAGCTTCAATCATTTCTGGACGTTTTTCAATGGCAAAAATCAATGAATATTGTAAATGCACAAACAGTAATTTCTCCGCATTGCAAGGTGCAATTCTGAAATTTTTTGATTTTTCCTGCTCCTCTTAGCATGATAAAGAAGATTCAAAGAGAGTGAGATGCCAGCTCCTTTCATTCAGTCAGTAGCTTTAATCATTTCTGGACGTTTTTCAATGGCAAAAATCAATGAATATTGTAAATGCACAAAGAGTAATTTCTCCGCATTGCAAGGTGCAATTCTGAAATTTTTTGCTTTTTCCTGCTCCTCTTAGCATGATAAAGAAGATTCAAAGAGAGTGAGATGCCAGCTCCTTTCATTCAGTCAGTAGCTTCAAACATTTCTGGTATATGAATAACATGATGTTTTTCAATGGCAAAAATCAATGAATATTGTAAATGCACAAACAGTAATTTCTCCGCATTGCAAGGTGCAATTCTGAAATTTTTTGCTTTTTCCTGCTCCTCTTAGCATGATAAAGAAGATTCAAAGAGAGTGAGATGCCAGCTCCTTTCATTCAGTCAGTAGCTTCAATCATTTCTGGACGTTTTTCAATGGCAAAAATCATTGAATATTGTAAATGCACAAACAGTAATTTCTCCGCATTGCAAGGTGCAATTCTGAAATTTTTTGCTTTTTCCTGCTCCTCTAAGCATGATAAAGAAGATTCAAAGAGAGTGAGATGCCAGCTCCTTTCATTCAGTCAGTAGCTTCAATCATTTCTGGACGTTTTTCAATGGCAAAAATCAATGAATATTGTAAATGCACAAACAGTAATTTCTCCGCATTGCAAGGTGCTATTCTGAAATTTTTTGCTTTTTCCTGCTCCTCTTAGCATGATAAAGAAGATTCAAAGAGAGTGAGATGCCAGCTCCTTTCATTCAGTCAGTAGCTTCAATCATTTCTGGACGTTTTTCAATGGCAAAAATCAATGAATATTGTAAATGCACAAACAGTAATTTCTCCGCATTGCAAGGTGCAATTCTGAAATTTTTTGCTTTTTCCTGCTCCTCTTAGCATGATAAAGAAGATTCAAAGAGAGTGAGATGCCAGCTCCTTTCATTCAGTCAGTAGCTTCAAACATTTCTGGTATATGAATAACATGATGTTTTTCAATGGCAAAAATCAATGAATATTGTAAATGCACAAACAGTAATTTCTCCGCATTGCAAGGTGCAATTCTGAAATTTTTTGCTTTTTCCTGCTCCTCTTAGCATGATAAAGAAGATTCAAAGAGAGTGAGATGCCAGCTCCTTTCATTCAGTCAGTAGCTTCAATCATTTCTGGACGTTTTTCAATGGCAAAAATCAATGAATATTGTAAATGCACAAACAGTAATTTCTCCGCATTGCAAGGTGCAATTCTGAAATTTTTTGCTTTTTCCTGCTCCTCTTAGCATGATAAAGAAGATTCAAAGAGAGTGAGATGCCAGCTCCTTTCATTCAGTCAGTAGCTTCAAACATTTCTGGTATATGAATAACATGATGTTTTTCAATGGCAAAAATCAATGAATATTGTAAATGCACAAACAGTAATTTCTCCGCATTGCAAGGTGCAATTCTGAAATTTTTTGCTTTTTCCTGCTCCTCT
The DNA here is from genome assembly GCF_046119375.1 of Phyllobates terribilis. NCBI lineage: Eukaryota > Metazoa > Chordata > Amphibia > Anura > Dendrobatidae > Phyllobates > Phyllobates terribilis. Next base: position 170,613 of record NW_027363765.1, on the reverse strand, counting down.
TAGCATGATAAAGAAGATTCAAAGAGAGTGAGATGCCAGCTCCTTTCATTCAGTCAGTAGCTTCAATCATTTCTGGACGTTTTTCAATGGCAAAAATCAATGAATATTGTAAATGCACAAACAGTAATTTCTCCGCATTGCAAGGTGCAATTCTGAATTTTTTTGCTTTTTCCTGCTCCTCTTAGCATGATAAACAAGATTCAAAGAGAGTGAGATGCCAGCTCCTTTCATTCAGTCAGTAGCTTCAATCATTTCTGGATGTTTTTCAATGGCAAAAATCAATGAATATTGTAAATGCACAAACAGTAATTTCTCCGCATTGCAAGGTGCAATTCTGAAATTTTTTGCTTTTTCCTGCTCCTCTTAGCATGATAAAGAAGATTCAAAGAGAGTGAGATGCCAGCTCCTTTCATTCAGTCAGTAGCTTCAAACATTTCTGGTATATGAATAACATGATATTTTTCAATGGCAAAAATCAATGAATATTGTAAATGCACAAACAGTAATTTCTCCGCATTGCAAGGTGCAATTCTGAAATGTTTTGCTTTTTCCTGCTCCTCTTAGCATGATAAAGAAGATTCAAAGAGAGTGAGATGCCAGCTCCTTTCATTCAGTCAGTAGCTTCAATCATTTCTGGACGTTTTTCAATGGCAAAAATCAATGAATATTGTAAATGCACAAACAGTAATTTCTCCGCATTGCAAGGTGCAATTCTGAAATTTTTTGATTTTTCCTGCTCCTCTTAGCATGATAAAGAAGATTCAAAGAGAGTGAGATGCCAGCTCCTTTCATTCAGTCAGTAGCTTTAATCATTTCTGGACGTTTTTCAATGGCAAAAATCAATGAATATTGTAAATGCACAAAGAGTAATTTCTCCGCATTGCAAGGTGCAATTCTGAAATTTTTTGCTTTTTCCTGCTCCTCTTAGCATGATAAAGAAGATTCAAAGAGAGTGAGATGCCAGCTCCTTTCATTCAGTCAGTAGCTTCAAACATTTCTGGTATATGAATAACATGATGTTTTTCAATGGCAAAAATCAATGAATATTGTAAATGCACAAACAGTAATTTCTCCGCATTGCAAGGTGCAATTCTGAAATTTTTTGCTTTTTCCTGCTCCTCTTAGCATGATAAAGAAGATTCAAAGAGAGTGAGATGCCAGCTCCTTTCATTCAGTCAGTAGCTTCAATCATTTCTGGACGTTTTTCAATGGCAAAAATCATTGAATATTGTAAATGCACAAACAGTAATTTCTCCGCATTGCAAGGTGCAATTCTGAAATTTTTTGCTTTTTCCTGCTCCTCTAAGCATGATAAAGAAGATTCAAAGAGAGTGAGATGCCAGCTCCTTTCATTCAGTCAGTAGCTTCAATCATTTCTGGATGTTTTTCAATGGCAAAAATCAATGAATATTGTAAATGCACAAACAGTAATTTCTCCGCATTGCAAGGTGCTATTCTGAAATTTTTTGCTTTTTCCTGCTCCTCTTAGCATGATAAAGAAGATTCAAAGAGAGTGAGATGCCAGCTCCTTTCATTCAGTCAGTAGCTTCAATCATTTCTGGACGTTTTTCAATGGCAAAAATCAATGAATATTGTAAATGCACAAACAGTAATTTCTCCGCATTGCAAGGTGCAATTCTGAAATTTTTTGCTTTTTCCTGCTCCTCTTAGCATGATAAAGAAGATTCAAAGAGAGTGAGATGCCAGCTCCTTTCATTCAGTCAGTAGCTTCAAACATTTCTGGTATATGAATAACATGATGTTTTTCAATGGCAAAAATCAATGAATATTGTAAATGCACAAACAGTAATTTCTCCGCATTGCAAGGTGCAATTCTGAAATTTTTTGCTTTTTCCTGCTCCTCTTAGCATGATAAAGAAGATTCAAAGAGAGTGAGATGCCAGCTCCTTTCATTCAGTCAGTAGCTTCAATCATTTCTGGATGTTTTTCAATGGCAAAAATCAATGAATATTGTAAATGCACAAACAGTAATTTCTCCGCATTGCAAGGTGCAATTCTGAAATTTTTTGCTTTTTCCTGCTCCTCTTAGCATGATAAAGAAGATTCAAAGAGAGTGAGATGCCAGCTCCTTTCATTCAGTCAGTAGCTTCAAACATTTCTGGTATATGAATAACATGATGTTTTTCAATGGCAAAAATCAATGAATATTGTAAATGCACAAACAGTAATTTCTCCGCATTGCAAGGTGCAATTCTGAAATTTTTTCTTTTTCCTGCTCCTCTTAGCATGATAAAGAAGATTCAAAGAGAGTGAGATGCCAGCTCCTTTCATTCAGTCAGTAGCTTCAATCATTTCTGGACGTTTTTCAATGGCAAAAATCATTGAATATTGTAAATGCACAAACAGTAATTTCTCCGCATTGCAAGGTGCAATTCTGAAATTTTTTGCTTTTTCCTGCTCCTCTAAGCATGATAAAGAAGATTCAAAGAGAGTGAGATGCCAGCTCCTTTCATTCAGTCAGTAGCTTCAATCATTTCTGGACGTTTTTCAATGGCAAAAATCAATGAATATTGTAAATGCACAAACAGTAATTTCTTCGCATTGCAAGGTGCTATTCTGAAATTTTTTGCTTTTTCCTGCTCCTCTTAGCATTATAAACAAGATTCAAAGAGAGTGAGATGCCAGCTCCTTTCATTCAGTCAGTAGCTTCAATCATTTCTGGACGTTTTTCAATGGCAAAAATCAATGAATATTGTAAATGCACAAACAGTAATTTCTCCGCATTGCAAGGTGCAATTCTGAAATTTTTTGCTTTTTCCTGCTCCTCTTAGCATGATAAAGAAGATTCAAAGAGAGTGAGATGCCAGCTCCTTTCATTCAGTCAGTAGCTTCAAACATTTCTGGTATATGAATAACATGATGTTTTTCAATGGCAAAAATCAATGAATATTGTAAATGCACAAACAGTAATTTCTCCGCATTGCAAGGTGCAATTCTGAAATGTTTTGCTTTTTCCTGCTCCTCTTAGCATGATAAAGAAGATTCAAAGAGAGTGAGATGCCAGCTCCTTTCATTCAGTCAGTAGCTTCAAACATTTCTGGTATATGAATAACATGATGTTTTTCAATGGCAAAAATCAATGAATATTGTAAATGCACAAACAGTAATTTCTCCGGATTGCAAGGTGCAATTCTGAAATGTTTTGCTTTTTCCTGCTCCTCTTAGCATGATAAAGAAGATTCAAAGAGAGTGAGATGCCAGCTCCTTTCATTCAGTCAGTAGCTTCAATCATTTCTGGACGTTTTTCAATGGCAAAAATCAATGAATATTGTAAATGCACAAACAGTAATTTCTCCGCATTGCAAGGTGCTATTCTGAAATTTTTTGCTTTTTCCTGCTCCTCTTAGCATGATAAAGAAGATTCAAAGAGAGTGAGATGCCAGCTCCTTTCATTCAGTCAGTAGCTTCAATCATTTCTGGACGTTTTTCAATGGCAAAAATCAATGAATATTGTAAATGCACAAACAGTAATTTCTTCGCATTGCAAGGTGCTATTCTGAAATTTTTTGCTTTTTCCTGCTCCTCTTAGCATTATAAACAAGATTCAAAGAGAGTGAGATGCCAGCTCCTTTCATTCAGTCAGTAGCTTCAATCATTTCTGGACGTTTTTCAATGGCAAAAATCAATGAATATTGTAAATGCACAAACAGTAATTTCTCCGCATTGCAAGGTGCAATTCTGAAATTTTTTGCTTTTTCCTGCTCCTCTTAGCATGATAAAGAAGATTCAAAGAGAGTGAGATGCCAGCTCCTTTCATTCAGTCAGTAGCTTCAAACATTTCTGGTATATGAATAACATGATGTTTTTCAATGGCAAAAATCAATGAATATTGTAAATGCACAAACAGTAATTTCTCCGCATTGCAAGGTGCAATTCTGAAATTTTTTGCTTTTTCCTGCTCCTCTTAGCATGATAAAGAAGATTCAAAGAGAGTGAGATGCCAGCTCCTTTCATTCAGTCAGTAGCTTCAATCATTTCTGGACGTTTTTCAATGGCAAAAATCAATGAATATTGTAAATGCACAAACAGTAATTTCTCCGCATTGCAAGGTGCAATTCTGAAATTTTTTGCTTTTTCCTGCTCCTCTTAGCATGATAAAGAAGATTCAAAGAGAGTGAGATGCCAGCTCCTTTCATTCAGTCAGTAGCTTCAAACATTTCTGGTATATGAATAACATGATGTTTTTCAATGGCAAAAATCAATGAATATTGTAAATGCACAAACAGTAATTTCTCCGCATTGCAAGGTGCAATTCTGAAATTTTTTGCTTTTTCCTGCTCCTCTTAGCATGATAAACAAGATTCAAAGAGAGTGAGATGCCAGCTCTTTTCATTCAGTCAGTAGCTTCAATCATTTCTGGACGTTTTTCAATGACAAAAATCAATGAATATTGTAAATGCACAAACAGTAATTTCTGCGCATTGCAAGGTGCAATTCTGAAATTTTTTGCTTTTTCCTGCTCCTCTTAGCATGATAAAGAAGATTCAAAGAGAGTGAGATGCCAGCTCCTTTCATTCAGTCAGTAGCTTCAAACATTTCTGGTATATGAATAACATGATGTTTTTCAATGGCAAAAATCAATGAATATTGTAAATGCACAAACAGTAATTTCTCCGCATTGCAAGGTGCAATTCTGAAATTTTTTGCTTTTTCCTGCTCCTCTAAGCATGATAAAGAAGATTCAAAGAGAGTGAGATGCCAGCTCCTTTCATTCAGTCAGTAGCTTCAATCATTTCTGGACGTTTTTCAATGGCAAAAATCAATGAATATTGTAAATGCACAAACAGTAATTTCTTCGCATTGCAAGGTGCTATTCTGAAATTTTTTGCTTTTTCCTGCTCCTCTTAGCATTATAAACAAGATTCAAAGAGAGTGAGATGCCAGCTCCTTTCATTCAGTCAGTAGCTTCAATCATTTCTGGACGTTTTTCAATGGCAAAAATCAATGAATATTGTAAATGCACAAACAGTAATTTCTCCGCATTGCAAGGTGCAATTCTGAAATTTTTTGCTTTTTCCTGCTCCTCTTAGCATGATAAAGAAGATTCAAAGAGAGTGAGATGCCAGCTCCTTTCATTCAGTCAGTAGCTTCAAACATTTCTGGTATATGAATAACATGATGTTTTTCAATGGCAAAAATCAATGAATATTGTAAATGCACAAACAGTAATTTCTCCGCATTGCAAGGTGCAATTCTGAAATGTTTTGCTTTTTCCTGCTCCTCTTAGCATGATAAAGAAGATTCAAAGAGAGTGAGATGCCAGCTCCTTTCATTCAGTCAGTAGCTTCAAACATTTCTGGTATATGAATAACATGATGTTTTTCAATGGCAAAAATCAATGAATATTGTAAATGCACAAACAGTAATTTCTCCGCATTGCAAGGTGCAATTCTGAAATGTTTTGCTTTTTCCTGCTCCTCTTAGCATGATAAAGAAGATTCAAAGAGAGTGAGATGCCAGCTCCTTTCATTCAGTCAGTAGCTTCAATCATTTCTGGACGTTTTTCAATGGCAAAAATCAATGAATATTGTAAATGCACAAACAGTAATTTCTCCGCATTGCAAGGTGCTATTCTGAAATTTTTTGCTTTTTCCTGCTCCTCTTAGCATGATAAAGAAGATTCAAAGAGAGTGAGATGCCAGCTCCTTTCATTCAGTCAGTAGCTTCAATCATTTCTGGACGTTTTTCAATGGCAAAAATCAATGAATATTGTAAATGCACAAACAGTAATTTCTTCGCATTGCAAGGTGCTATTCTGAAATTTTTTGCTTTTTCCTGCTCCTCTTAGCATTATAAACAAGATTCAAAGAGAGTGAGATGCCAGCTCCTTTCATTCAGTCAGTAGCTTCAATCATTTCTGGACGTTTTTCAATGGCAAAAATCAATGAATATTGTAAATGCACAAACAGTAATTTCTCCGCATTGCAAGGTGCAATTCTGAAATTTTTTGCTTTTTCCTGCTCCTCTTAGCATGATAAAGAAGATTCAAAGAGAGTGAGATGCCAGCTCCTTTCATTCAGTCAGTAGCTTCAAACATTTCTGGTATATGAATAACATGATGTTTTTCAATGGCAAAAATCAATGAATATTGTAAATGCACAAACAGTAATTTCTCCGCATTGCAAGGTGCAATTCTGAAATTTTTTGCTTTTTCCTGCTCCTCTTAGCATGATAAAGAAGATTCAAAGAGAGTGAGATGCCAGCTCCTTTCATTCAGTCAGTAGCTTCAATCATTTCTGGACGTTTTTCAATGGCAAAAATCAATGAATATTGTAAATGCACAAACAGTAATTTCTCCGCATTGCAAGGTGCAATTCTGAAATTTTTTGCTTTTTCCTGCTCCTCTTAGCATGATAAAGAAGATTCAAAGAGAGTGAGATGCCAGCTCCTTTCATTCAGTCAGTAGCTTCAAACATTTCTGGTATATGAATAACATGATGTTTTTCAATGGCAAAAATCAATGAATATTGTAAATGCACAAACAGTAATTTCTCCGCATTGCAAGGTGCAATTCTGAAATTTTTTGCTTTTTCCTGCTCCTCTTAGCATGATAAACAAGATTCAAAGAGAGTGAGATGCCAGCTCTTTTCATTCAGTCAGTAGCTTCAATCATTTCTGGACGTTTTTCAATGACAAAAATCAATGAATATTGTAAATGCACAAACAGTAATTTCTGCGCATTGCAAGGTGCAATTCTGAAATTTTTTGCTTTTTCCTGCTCCTCTTAGCATGATAAAGAAGATTCAAAGAGAGTGAGATGCCAGCTCCTTTCATTCAGTCAGTAGCTTCAATCATTTCTGGACGTTTTTCAATGGCAAAAATCATTGAATATTGTAAATGCACAAACAGTAATTTCTCCGCATTGCAAGGTGCAATTCTGAAATTTTTTGCTTTTTCCTGCTCCTCTTAGCATGATAAAGAAGATTCAAAGAGAGTGAGATGCCAGCTCCTTTCATTCAGTCAGTAGCTTCAATCATTTCTGGTATATGAATAACATGATGTTTTTCAATGGCAAAAATCAATGAATATTGTAAATGCACAAACAGTAATTTCTCCGCATTGCAAGGTGCAATTCTGAAATTTTTTGCTTTTTCCTGCTCCTCTTAGCATGATAAAGAAGATTCAAAGAGAGTGAGATGCCAGCTCCTTTCATTCAGTCAGTAGCTTCAATCATTTCTGGACGTTTTTCAATGGCAAAAATCAATGAATATTGTAAATGCACAAACAGTAATTTCTCCGCATTGCAAGGTGCAATTCTGAAATTTTTTGCTTTTTCCTGCTCCTCTTAGCATGATAAACAAGATTCAAAAGAGTGAGATGCCAGCTCCTTTCATTCAGTCAGTAGCTTTAATCATTTCTGGACGTTTTTCAATGGCAAAAATCAATGAATATTGTAAATGCACAAAGAGTAATTTCTCCGCATTGCAAGGTGCAATTCTGAAATTTTTTGCTTTTTCCTGCTCCTCTTAGCATGATAAAGAAGATTCAAAGAGAGTGAGATGCCAGCTCCTTTCATTCAGTCAGTAGCTTCAAACATTTCTGGTATATGAATAACATGATGTTTTTCAATGGCAAAAATCAATGAATATTGTAAATGCACAAACAGTAATTTCTCCGCATTACAAGGTGCAATTCTGAAATTTTTTGCTTTTTCCTGCTCCTCTTAGCATGATAAAGAAGATTCAAAGAGAGTGAGATGCCAGCTCCTTTCATTCAGTCAGTAGCTTCAATCATTTCTGGACGTTTTTCAATGGCAAAAATCAATGAATATTGTAAATGCACAAACAGTAATTTCTCCGCATTGCAAGGTGCAATTCTGAAATTTTTTGCTTTTTCCTGCTCCTCTTAGCATGATAAAGAAGATTCAAAGAGAGTGAGATGCCAGCTCCTTTCATTCAGTCAGTAGCTTCAAACATTTCTGGTATATGAATAACATGATGTTTTTCAATGGCAAAAATCAATGAATATTGTAAATGCACAAACAGTAATTTCTCCGCATTGCAAGGTGCAATTCTGAAATTTTTTGCTTTTTCCTGCTCCTCTTAGCATGATAAAGAAGATTCAAAGAGAGTGAGATGCCAGCTCCTTTCATTCAGTAAGTAGCTTCAATCATTTCTGGACGTTTTTCAATGGCAAAAATCAATGAATATTGTAAATGCACAAACAGTAATTTCTCCGCATTGCAAGGTGCAATTCTGAAATTTTTTGCTTTTTCCTGCTCCTCTTAGCATGATAAACAAGATTCAAAGAGAGTGAGATGCCAGCTCTTTTCATTCAGTCAGTAGCTTCAATCATTTCTGGACGTTTTTCAATGACAAAAATCAATGAATATTGTAAATGCACAAACAGTAATTTCTCCGCATTGCAAGGTGCAATTCTGAAATTTTTTGCTTTTTCCTGCTCCTCTTAGCATGATAAAAAAGATTCAAAGAGAGTGAGATGCCAGCTCCTTTCATTCAGTCAGTAGCTTCAATCATTTCTGGTGTATGAATAACATGATGTTTTTCAATGGCAAAAATCAATGAATATTGTAAATGCACAAACAGTAATTTCTCCGCATTGCAAGGTGCAATTCTGAAATTTTTTGCGTTTTCCTGCTCCTCTTAGCATGATAAACAAGATTCAAAGAGAGTGAGATGCCAGCTCCTTTCATTCAGTCAGTAGCTTCAATCATTTCTGGACGTTTTTCAATGGCAAAAATCAATGAATATTGTAAATGCACAAACAGTAATTTCTCCGCATTGCAAGGTGCAATTCTGAAATTTTTTGCTTTTTCCTGCTCCTCTTAGCATGATAAAGAAGATTCAAAGAGAGTGAGATGCCAGCTCCTTTCATTCAGTCAGTAGCTTCAATCATTTCTGGACGTTTTTCAATGGCAAAAATCAATGAATATTGTAAATGCACAAACAGTAATTTCTCCGCATTGCAAGGTGCAATTCTGAAATTTTTTGCTTTTTCCTGCTCCTCTTAGCATGATAAAGAAGATTCAAAGAGAGTGAGATGCCAACTCCTTTCATTCAGTCAGTAGCTTCAATCATTTCTGGACGTTTTTCAATGGCAAAAATCAATGAATATTGTAAATGCACAAAGAGTAATTTCTCCGCATTGCAAGGTGCAATTCTGAAATTTTTTGCTTTTTCCTGCTCCTCTTAGCATGATAAAGAAGATTCAAAGAGAGTGAGATGCCAGCTCCTTTCATTCAGTCAGTAGCTTCAAACATTTCTGGTATATGAATAACATGATGTTTTTCAATGGCAAAAATCAATGAATATTGTAAATGCACAAACAGTAATTTCTCCGCATTGCAAGGTGCAATTCTGAAATTTTTTGCTTTTTCCTGCTCCTCTTAGCATGATAAAGAAGATTCAAAGAGAGTGAGATGCCAGCTCCTTTCATTCAGTCAGTAGCTTCAATCATTTCTGGACGTTTTTCAATGGCAAAAATCATTGAATATTGTAAATGCACAAACAGTAATTTCTCCGCATTGCAAGGTGCAATTCTGAAATTTTTTGCTTTTTCCTGCTCCTCTTAGCATGATAAAGTAGATTCAAAGAGAGTGAGATGCCAGCTCCTTTCATTCAGTCAGTAGCTTCAATCATTTCTGGTATATGAATAACATGATGTTTTTCAATGGCAAAAATCAATGAATATTGTAAATGCACAAACAGTAATTTCTCCGCATTGCAAGGTGCAATTCTGAAATTTTTTGCTTTTTCCTGCTCCTCTTAGCATGATAAAGAAGATTCAAAGAGAGTGAGATGCCAGCTCCTTTCATTCAGTCAGTAGCTTCAATCATTTCTGGACGTTTTTCAATGGCAAAAATCAATGAATATTGTAAATGCACAAACAGTAATTTCTCCGCATTGCAAGGTGCAATTCTGAAATTTTTTGCTTTTTCCTGCTCCTCTTAGCATTATAAACAAGATTCAAAGAGAGTGAGATGCCAGCTCCTTTCATTCAGTCAGTAGCTTCAATCATTTCTGGACGTTTTTCAATGGCAAAAATCAATGAATATTGTAAATGCACAAACAGTAATTTCTTCGCATTGCAAGGTGCTATTCTGAAATTTTTTGCTTTTTCCTGCTCCTCTTAGCATTATAAACAAGATTCAAAGAGAGTGAGATGCCAGCTCCTTTCATTCAGTCAGTAGCTTCAATCATTTCTGGACGTTTTTCAATGGCAAAAATCAATGAATATTGTAAATGCACAAACAGTAATTTCTCCGCATTGCAAGGTGCAATTCTGAAATTTTTTGTTTTTCCTGCTCCTCTTAGCATGATAAAGAAGATTCAAAGAGAGTGAGATGCCAGCTCCTTTCATTCAGTCAGTAGCTTCAAACATTTCTGGTATATGAATAACATGATGTTTTTCAATGGCAAAAATCAATGAATATTGTAAATGCACAAACAGTAATTTCTCCGCATTGCAAGGTGCAATTCTGAAATGTTTTGCTTTTTCCTGCTCCTCTTAGCATGATAAAGAAGATTCAAAGAGAGTGAGATGCCAGCTCCTTTCATTCAGTCAGTAGCTTCAAACATTTCTGGTATATGAATAACATGATGTTTTTCAATGGCAAAAATCAATGAATATTGTAAATGCACAAACAGTAATTTCTCCGCATTGCAAGGTGCAATTCTGAAATGTTTTGCTTTTTCCTGCTCCTCTTAGCATGATAAAGAAGATTCAAAGAGAGTGAGATGCCAGCTCCTTTCATTCAGTCAGTAGCTTCAATCATTTCTGGACGTTTTTCAATGGCAAAAATCAATGAATATTGTAAATGCACAAACAGTAATTTCTCCGCATTGCAAGGTGCTATTCTGAAATTTTTTGCTTTTTCCTGCTCCTCTTAGCATGATAAAGAAGATTCAAAGAGAGTGAGATGCCAGCTCCTTTCATTCAGTCAGTAGCTTCAATCATTTCTGGACGTTTTTCAATGGCAAAAATCAATGAATATTGTAAATGCACAAACAGTAATTTCTTCGCATTGCAAGGTGCTATTCTGAAATTTTTTGCTTTTTCCTGCTCCTCTTAGCATTATAAACAAGATTCAAAGAGAGTGAGATGCCAGCTCCTTTCATTCAGTCAGTAGCTTCAATCATTTCTGGACGTTTTTCAATGGCAAAAATCAATGAATATTGTAAATGCACAAACAGTAATTTCTCCGCATTGCAAGGTGCAATTCTGAAATTTTTTGCTTTTTCCTGCTCCTCTTAGCATGATAAAGAAGATTCAAAGAGAGTGAGATGCCAGCTCCTTTCATTCAGTCAGTAGCTTCAAACATTTCTGGTATATGAATAACATGATGTTTTTCAATGGCAAAAATCAATGAATATTGTAAATGCACAAACAGTAATTTCTCCGCATTGCAAGGTGCAATTCTGAAATTTTTTGCTTTTTCCTGCTCCTCTTAGCATGATAAAGAAGATTCAAAGAGAGTGAGATGCCAGCTCCTTTCATTCAGTCAGTAGCTTCAATCATTTCTGGACGTTTTTCAATGGCAAAAATCAATGAATATTGTAAATGCACAAACAGTAATTTCTCCGCATTGCAAGGTGCAATTCTGAAATTTTTTGCTTTTTCCTGCTCCTCTTAGCATGATAAAGAAGATTCAAAGAGAGTGAGATGCCAGCTCCTTTCATTCAGTCAGTAGCTTCAAACATTTCTGGTATATGAATAACATGATGTTTTTCAATGGCAAAAATCAATGAATATTGTAAATGCACAAACAGTAATTTCTCCGCATTGCAAGGTGCAATTCTGAAATTTTTTGCTTTTTCCTGCTCCTCTTAGCATGATAAACAAGATTCAAAGAGAGTGAGATGCCAGCTCTTTTCATTCAGTCAGTAGCTTCAATCATTTCTGGACGTTTTTCAATGACAAAAATCAATGAATATTGTAAATGCACAAACAGTAATTTCTGAGCATTGCAAGGTGCAAGTCTGAAATTTTTTGCTTTTTCCTGCTCCTCTTAGCATGATAAAGAAGATTCAAAGAGAGTGAGATGCCAGCTCCTTTCATTCAGTCAGTAGCTTCAAACATTTCTGGTATATGAATAACATGATGTTTTTCAATGGCAAAAATCAATGAATATTGTAAATGCACAAACAGTAATTTCTCCGCATTGCAAGGTGCAATTCTGAAATTTTTTGCTTTTTCCTGCTCCTCTAAGCATGATAAAGAAGATTCAAAGAGAGTGAGATGCCAGCTCCTTTCATTCAGTCAGTAGCTTCAATCATTTCTGGACGTTTTTCAATGGCAAAAATCAATGAATATTGTAAATGCACAAACAGTAATTTCTTCGCATTGCAAGGTGCTATTCTGAAATTTTTTGCTTTTTCCTGCTCCTCTTAGCATTATAAACAAGATTCAAAGAGAGTGAGATGCCAGCTCCTTTCATTCAGTCAGTAGCTTCAATCATTTCTGGACGTTTTTCAATGGCAAAAATCAATGAATATTGTAAATGCACAAACAGTAATTTCTCCGCATTGCAAGGTGCAATTCTGAAATTTTTTTCTTTTTCCTGCTCCTCTTAGCATGATAAAGAAGATTCAAAGAGAGTGAGATGCCAGCTCCTTTCATTCAGTCAGTAGCTTCAAACATTTCTGGTATATGAATAACATGATGTTTTTCAATGGCAAAAATCAATGAATATTGTAAATGCACAAACAGTAATTTCTCCGCATTGCAAGGTGCAATTCTGAAATGCTTTGCTTTTTCCTGCTCCTCTTAGCATGATAAAGAAGATTCAAAGAGAGTGAGATGCCAGCTCCTTTCATTCAGTCAGTAGCTTCAAACATTTCTGGTATATGAATAACATGATGTTTTTCAATGGCAAAAATCAATGAATATTGTAAATGCACAAACAGTAATTTCTCCGCATTGCAAGGTGCAATTCTGAAATGTTTTGCTTTTTCCTGCTCCTCTTAGCATGATAAAGAAGATTCAAAGAGAGTGAGATGCCAGCTCCTTTCATTCAGTCAGTAGCTTCAATCATTTCTGGACGTTTTTCAATGGCAAAAATCAATGAATATTGTAAATGCACAAACAGTAATTTCTCCGCATTGCAAGGTGCTATTCTGAAATTTTTTGCTTTTTCCTGCTCCTCTTAGCATGATAAAGAAGATTCAAAGAGAGTGAGATGCCAGCTCCTTTCATTCAGTCAGTAGCTTCAATCATTTCTGGACGTTTTTCAATGGCAAAAATCAATGAATATTGTAAATGCACAAACAGTAATTTCTTCGCATTGCAAGGTGCTATTCTGAAATTTTTTGCTTTTTCCTGCTCCTCTTAGCATTATAAACAAGATTCAAAGAGAGTGAGATGCCAGCTCCTTTCATTCAGTCAGTAGCTTCAATCATTTCTGGACGTTTTTCAATGGCAAAAATCAATGAATATTGTAAATGCACAAACAGTAATTTCTCCGCATTGCAAGGTGCAATTCTGAAATTTTTTGCTTTTTCCTGCTCCTCTTAGCATGATAAAGAAGATTCAAAGAGAGTGAGATGCCAGCTCCTTTCATTCAGTCAGTAGCTTCAAACATTTCTGGTATATGAATAACATGATGTTTTTCAATGGCAAAAATCAATGAATATTGTAAATGCACAAACAGTAATTTCTCCGCATTGCAAGGTGCAATTCTGAAATTTTTTGCTTTTTCCTGCTCCTCTTAGCATGATAAAGAAGATTCAAAGAGAGTGAGATGCCAGCTCCTTTCATTCAGTCAGTAGCTTCAATCATTTCTGGACGTTTTTCAATGGCAAAAATCAATGAATATTGTAAATGCACAAACAGTAATTTCTCCGCATTGCAAGGTGCAATTCTGAAATTTTTTGCTTTTTCCTGCTCCTCTTAGCATGATAAAGAAGATTCAAAGAGAGTGAGATGCCAGCTCCTTTCATTCAGTCAGTAGCTTCAAACATTTCTGGTATATGAATAACATGATGTTTTTCAATGGCAAAAATCAATGAATATTGTAAATGCACAAACAGTAATTTCTCCGCATTGCAAGGTGCAATTCTGAAATTTTTTGCTTTTTCCTGCTCCTCTTAGCATGATAAACAAGATTCAAAGAGAGTGAGATGCCAGCTCTTTTCATTCAGTCAGTAGCTTCAATCATTTCTGGACGTTTTTCAATGACAAAAATCAATGAATATTGTAAATGCACAAACAGTAATTTCTGCGCATTGCAAGGTGCAATTCTGAAATTTTTTGCTTTTTCCTGCTCCTCTTAGCATGATAAAGAAGATTCAAAGAGAGTGAGATGCCAGCTCCTTTCATTCAGTCAGTAGCTTCAATCATTTCTGGACGTTTTTCAATGGCAAAAATCATTGAATATTGTAAATGCACAAACAGTAATTTCTCCGCATTGCAAGGTGCAATTCTGAAATTTTTTGCTTTTTCCTGCTCCTCTTAGCATGATAAAGAAGATTCAAAGAGAGTGAGATGCCAGCTCCTTTCATTCAGTCAGTAGCTTCAATCATTTCTGGTATATGAATAACATGATGTTTTTCAATGGCAAAAATCAATGAATATTGTAAATGCACAAACAGTAATTTCTCCGCATTGCAAGGTGCAATTCTGAAATTTTTTGCTTTTTCCTGCTCCTCTTAGCATGATAAAGAAGATTCAAAGAGAGTGAGATGCCAGCTCCTTTCATTCAGTCAGTAGCTTCAATCATTTCTGGACGTTTTTCAATGGCAAAAATCAATGAATATTGTAAATGCACAAACAGTAATTTCTCCGCATTGCAAGGTGCAATTCTGAAATTTTTTGCTTTTTCCTGCTCCTCTTAGCATGATAAACAAGATTCAAAAGAGTGAGATGCCAGCTCCTTTCATTCAGTCAGTAGCTTTAATCATTTCTGGACGTTTTTCAATGGCAAAAATCAATGAATATTGTAAATGCACAAAGAGTAATTTCTCCGCATTGCAAGGTGCAATTCTGAAATTTTTTGCTTTTTCCTGCTCCTCTTAGCATGATAAAGAAGATTCAAAGAGAGTGAGATGCCAGCTCCTTTCATTCAGTCAGTAGCTTCAAACATTTCTGGTATATGAATAACATGATGTTTTTCAATGGCAAAAATCAATGAATATTGTAAATGCACAAACAGTAATTTCTCCGCATTACAAGGTGCAATTCTGAAATTTTTTGCTTTTTCCTGCTCCTCTTAGCATGATAAAGAAGATTCAAAGAGAGTGAGATGCCAGCTCCTTTCATTCAGTCAGTAGCTTCAATCATTTCTGGACGTTTTTCAATGGCAAAAATCAATGAATATTGTAAATGCACAAACAGTAATTTCTCCGCATTGCAAGGTGCAATTCTGAAATTTTTTGCTTTTTCCTGCTCCTCTTAGCATGATAAAGAAGATTCAAAGAGAGTGAGATGCCAGCTCCTTTCATTCAGTCAGTAGCTTCAAACATTTCTGGTATATGAATAACATGATGTTTTTCAATGGCAAAAATCAATGAATATTGTAAATGCACAAACAGTAATTTCTCCGCATTGCAAGGTGCAATTCTGAAATTTTTTGCTTTTTCCTGCTCCTCTTAGCATGATAAAGAAGATTCAAAGAGAGTGAGATGCCAGCTCCTTTCATTCAGTAAGTAGCTTCAATCATTTCTGGACGTTTTTCAATGGCAAAAATCAATGAATATTGTAAATGCACAAACAGTAATTTCTCCGCATTGCAAGGTGCAATTCTGAAATTTTTTGCTTTTTCCTGCTCCTCTTAGCATGATAAACAAGATTCAAAGAGAGTGAGATGCCAGCTCTTTTCATTCAGTCAGTAGCTTCAATCATTTCTGGACGTTTTTCAATGACAAAAATCAATGAATATTGTAAATGCACAAACAGTAATTTCTCCGCATTGCAAGGTGCAATTCTGAAATTTTTTGCTTTTTCCTGCTCCTCTTAGCATGATAAAAAAGATTCAAAGAGAGTGAGATGCCAGCTCCTTTCATTCAGTCAGTAGCTTCAATCATTTCTGGTGTATGAATAACATGATGTTTTTCAATGGCAAAAATCAATGAATATTGTAAATGCACAAACAGTAATTTCTCCGCATTGCAAGGTGCAATTCTGAAATTTTTTGCGTTTTCCTGCTCCTCTTAGCATGATAAACAAGATTCAAAGAGAGTGAGATGCCAGCTCCTTTCATTCAGTCAGTAGCTTCAATCATTTCTGGACGTTTTTCAATGGCAAAAATCAATGAATATTGTAAATGCACAAACAGTAATTTCTCCGCATTGCAAGGTGCAATTCTGAAATTTTTTGCTTTTTCCTGCTCCTCTTAGCATGATAAAGAAGATTCAAAGAGAGTGAGATGCCAGCTCCTTTCATTCAGTCAGTAGCTTCAATCATTTCTGGACGTTTTTCAATGGCAAAAATCAATGAATATTGTAAATGCACAAACAGTAATTTCTCCGCATTGCAAGGTGCAATTCTGAAATTTTTTGCTTTTTCCTGCTCCTCTTAGCATGATAAAGAAGATTCAAAGAGAGTGAGATGCCAACTCCTTTCATTCAGTCAGTAGCTTCAATCATTTCTGGACGTTTTTCAATGGCAAAAATCAATGAATATTGTAAATGCACAAAGAGTAATTTCTCCGCATTGCAAGGTGCAATTCTGAAATTTTTTGCTTTTTCCTGCTCCTCTTAGCATGATAAAGAAGATTCAAAGAGAGTGAGATGCCAGCTCCTTTCATTCAGTCAGTAGCTTCAAACATTTCTGGTATATGAATAACATGATGTTTTTCAATGGCAAAAATCAATGAATATTGTAAATGCACAAACAGTAATTTCTCCGCATTGCAAGGTGCAATTCTGAAATTTTTTGCTTTTTCCTGCTCCTCTTAGCATGATAAAGAAGATTCAAAGAGAGTGAGATGCCAGCTCCTTTCATTCAGTCAGTAGCTTCAATCATTTCTGGACGTTTTTCAATGGCAAAAATCATTGAATATTGTAAATGCACAAACAGTAATTTCTCCGCATTGCAAGGTGCAATTCTGAAATTTTTTGCTTTTTCCTGCTCCTCTTAGCATGATAAAGTAGATTCAAAGAGAGTGAGATGCCAGCTCCTTTCATTCAGTCAGTAGCTTCAATCATTTCTGGTATATGAATAACATGATGTTTTTCAATGGCAAAAATCAATGAATATTGTAAATGCACAAACAGTAATTTCTCCGCATTGCAAGGTGCAATTCTGAAATTTTTTGCTTTTTCCTGCTCCTCTTAGCATGATAAAGAAGATTCAAAGAGAGTGAGATGCCAGCTCCTTTCATTCAGTCAGTAGCTTCAATCATTTCTGGACGTTTTTCAATGGCAAAAATCAATGAATATTGTAAATGCACAAACAGTAATTTCTCCGCATTGCAAGGTGCAATTCTGAAATTTTTTGCTTTTTCCTGCTCCTCTTAGCATGATAAAGAAGATTCAAAGAGAGTGAGATGCCAGCTCCTTTCATTCAGTCAGTAGCTTCAAACATTTCTGGTATATGAATAACATGATGTTTTTCAATGGCAAAAATCAATGAATATTGTAAATGCACAAACAATAATTTCTCCGCATTGCAAGGTGCAATTCTGAAATTTTTTGCTTTTTCCTGCTCCTCTTAGCATGATAAAGAAGATTCAAAGAGAGTGAGATGCCAGCTCCTTTCATTCAGTCAGTAGCTTCAATCATTTCTGGACGTTTTTCAATGGCAAAAATCATTGAATATTGTAAATGCACAAACAGTAATTTCTCCGCATTGCAAGGTGCAATTCTGAAATTTTTTGCTTTTTCCTGCTCCTCTTAGCATGATAAAGAAGATTCAAAGAGAGTGAGATGCCAGCTCCTTTCATTCAGTCAGTAGCTTCAATCATTTCTGGTATATGAATAACATGATGTTTTTCAATGGCAAAAATCAATGAATATTGTAAATGCACAAACAGTAATTTCTCCGCATTGCAAGGTGCAATTCTGAAATTTTTTGCTTTTTCCTGCTCCTCTTAGCATGATAAACAAGATTCAAAGAGAGTGAGATGCCACCTCCTTTCATTCAGTCAGTAGCTTCTATCATTTCTGGACGTTTTTCAATGGCAAAAATCAATGAATATTGTAAATGCACAAACAGTAATTTCTCCGCATTGCAATGTGCAATTCTGAAATTTTTTGCTTTTTCCTGCTCCTCTTAGCATGATAAAGAAGATTCAAAGAGAGTGAGATGCCAGCTCCTTTCATTCAGTCAGTAGCTTCAAACATTTCTGGTATATGAATAACATGATGTTTTTCAATGGCAAAAATCAATGAATATTGTAAATGCACAAACAGTAATTTCTCCGCATTGCAAGGTGCAATTCTGAAATTTTTTGCTTTTTCCTGCTCCTCTTAGCATGATAAAGAAGATTCAAAGAGAGTGAGATGCCAGCACCTTTCATTCAGTCAGTAGCTTCAAACATTTCTGGTATATGAATAACATGATGTTTTTCAATGGCAAAAATCAATGAATATTGTAAATGCACAAACAGTAATTTCTCCGCATTGCAAGGTGCAATTCTGAAATTTTTTGCTTTTTCCTGCTCCTCTTAGCATGATAAAGAAGATTCAAAGAGAGTGAGATGCCAGCTCCTTTCATTCAGTAAGTAGCTTCAATCATTTCTGGACGTTTTTCAATGGCAAAAATCAATGAATATTGTAAATGCACAAACAGTAATTTCTCCGCATTGCAAGGTGCAATTCTGAAATTTTTTGCTTTTTCCTGCTCCTCTTAGCATGATAAACAAGATTCAAAGAGAGTGAGATGCCATCTCTTTTCATTCAGTCAGTAGCTTCAATCATTTCTGGACGTTTTTCAATGACAAAAATCAATGAATATTGTAAATGCACAAACAGTAATTTCTCCGCATTGCAAGGTGCAATTCTGAAATTTTTTGCTTTTTCCTGCTCCTCTTAGCATGATAAAGAAGATTCAAAGAGAGTGAGATGCCAGCTCCTTTCATTCAGTCAGTAGCTTCAATCATTTCTGGACGTTTTTCAATGGCAAAAATCATTGAATATTGTAAATGCACAAACAGTAATTTCTCCGCATTGCAAGGTGCAATTCTGAAATTTTTTGCTTTTTCCTGCTCCTCTTAGCATGATAAAGAAGATTCAAAGAGAGTGAGATGCCAGCTCCTTTCATTCAGTCAGTAGCTTCAATCATTTCTGGTATATGAATAACATGATGTTTTTCAATGGCAAAAATCAATGAATATTGTAAATGCACAAACAGTAATTTCTCCGCATTGCAAGGTGCAATTCTGAAATTTTTTGCGTTTTCCTGCTCCTCTTAGCATGATAAACAAGATTCAAAGAGAGTGAGATGCCAGCTCCTTTCATTCAGTCAGTAGCTTCAATCATTTCTGGACGTTTTTCAATGGCAAAAATCAATGAATATTGTAAATGCACAAACAGTAATTTCTCCGCATTGCAAGGTGCAATTCTGAAATTTTTTGCTTTTTCCTGCTCCTCTTAGCATGATAAAGAAGATTCAAAGAGAGTGAGATGCCAGCTCCTTTCATTCAGTCAGTAGCTTCAATCATTTCTGGACGTTTTTCAATGGCAAAAATCAATGAATATTGTAAATGCACAAACAGTAATTTCTCCGCATTGCAAGGTGCAATTCTGAAATTTTTTGCTTTTTCCTGCTCCTCTTAGCATGATAAAGAAGATTCAAAGAGAGTGAGATGCCAGCTCCTTTCATTCAGTCAGTAGCTTCAATCATTTCTGGACGTTTTTCAATGGCAAAAATCAATGAATATTGTAAATGCACAAAGAGTAATTTCTCCGCATTGCAAGGTGCAATTCTGAAATTTTTTGCTTTTTCCTGCTCCTCTTAGCATGATAAAGAAGATTCAAAGAGAGTGAGATGCCAGCTCCTTTCATTCAGTCAGTAGCTTCAAACATTTCTGGTATATGAATAACATGATGTTTTTCAATGGCAAAAATCAATGAATATTGTAAATGCACAAACAGTAATTTCTCCGCATTGCAAGGTGCAATTCTGAAATTTTTTGCTTTTTCCTGCTCCTCTTAGCATGATAAAGAAGATTCAAAGAGAGTGAGATGCCAGCTCCTTTCATTCAGTCAGTAGCTTCAATCATTTCTGGACGTTTTTCAATGGCAAAAATCATTGAATATTGTAAATGCACAAACAGTAATTTCTCCGCATTGCAAGGTGCAATTCTGAAATTTTTTGCTTTTTCCTGCTCCTCTTATCATGATAAAGTAGATTCAAAGAGAGTGAGATGCCAGCTCCTTTCATTCAGTCAGTAGCTTCAATCATTTCTGGTATATGAATAACATGATGTTTTTCAATGGCAAAAATCAATGAATATTGTAAATGCACAAACAGTAATTTCTCCGCATTGCAAGGTGCAATTCTGAAATTTTTTGCTTTTTCCTGCTCCTCTTAGCATGATAAAGAAGATTCAAAGAGAGTGAGATGCCAGCTCCTTTCATTCAGTCAGTAGCTTCAATCATTTCTGGACGTTTTTCAATGGCAAAAATCAATGAATATTGTAAATGCACAAACAGTAATTTCTCCGCATTGCAAGGTGCAATTCTGAAATTTTTTGCTTTTTCCTGCTCCTCTTAGCATGATAAAGAAGATTCAAAGAGAGTGAGATGCCAGCTCCTTTCATTCAGTCAGTAGCTTCAAACATTTCTGGTATATGAATAACGATGTTTTTCAATGGCAAAAATCAATGAATATTGTAAATGCACAAACAGTAATTTCTCCGCATTGCAAGGTGCAATTCTGAAATTTTTTGCTTTTTCCTGCTCCTCTTAGCATGATAAAGAAGATTCAAAGAGAGTGAGATGCCAGCTCCTTTCATTCAGTCAGTAGCTTCAATCATTTCTGGACGTTTTTCAATGGCAAAAATCATTGAATATTGTAAATGCACAAACAGTAATTTCTCCGCATTGCAAGGTGCAATTCTGAAATTTTTTGCTTTTTCCTGCTCCTCTTAGCATGATAAAGAAGATTCAAAGAGAGTGAGATGCCAGCTCCTTTCATTCAGTCAGTAGCTTCAATCATTTCTGGTATATGAATAACATGATGTTTTTCAATGGCAAAAATCAATGAATATTGTAAATGCACAAACAGTAATTTCTCCGCATTGCAAGGTGCAATTCTGAAATTTTTTGCTTTTTCCTGCTCCTCTTAGCATGATAAACAAGATTCAAAGAGAGTGAGATGCCACCTCCTTTCATTCAGTCAGTAGCTTCTATCATTTCTGGACATTTTTCAATGGCAAAAATCAATGAATATTGTAAATGCACAAACAGTAATTTCTCCGCATTGCAAGGTGCAATTCTGAAATTTTTTGCTTTTTCCTGCTCCTCTTAGCATGATAAAGAAGATTCAAAGAGAGTGAGATGCCAGCTCCTTTCATTCAGTCAGTAGCTTCAAACATTTCTGGTATATGAATAACATGATGTTTTTCAATGGCAAAAATCAATGAATATTGTAAATGCACAAACAGTAATTTCTCCGCATTGCAAGGTGCAATTCTGAAATTTTTTGCTTTTTCCTGCTCCTCTTAGCATGATAAAGAAGATTCAAAGAGAGTGAGATGCCAGCACCTTTCATTCAGTCAGTAGCTTCAAACATTTCTGGTATATGAATAACATGATGTTTTTCAATGGCAAAAATCAATGAATATTGTAAATGCACAAACAGTAATTTCTCCGCATTGCAAGGTGCAATTCTGAAATTTTTTGCTTTTTCCTGCTCCTCTTAGCATGATAAAGAAGATTCAAAGAGAGTGAGATGCCAGCTCCTTTCATTCAGTAAGTAGCTTCAATCATTTCTGGACGTTTTTCAATGGCAAAAATCAATGAATATTGTAAATGCACAAACAGTAATTTCTCCGCATTGCAAGGTGCAATTCTGAAATTTTTTGCTTTTTCCTGCTCCTCTTAGCATGATAAACAAGATTCAAAGAGAGTGAGATGCCATCTCTTTTCATTCAGTCAGTAGCTTCAATCATTTCTGGACGTTTTTCAATGACAAAAATCAATGAATATTGTAAATGCACAAACAGTAATTTCTCCGCATTGCAAGGTGCAATTCTGAAATTTTTTGCTTTTTCCTGCTCCTCTTAGCATGATAAAGAAGATTCAAAGAGAGTGAGATGCCAGCTCCTTTCATTCAGTCAGTAGCTTCAATCATTTCTGGACGTTTTTCAATGGCAAAAATCATTGAATATTGTAAATGCACAAACAGTAATTTCTCCGCATTGCAAGGTGCAATTCTGAAATTTTTTGCTTTTTCCTGCTCCTCTTAGCATGATAAAGAAGATTCAAAGAGAGTGAGATGCCAGCTCCTTTCATTCAGTCAGTAGCTTCAATCATTTCTGGTATATGAATAACATGATGTTTTTCAATGGCAAAAATCAATGAATATTGTAAATGCACAAACAGTAATTTCTCCGCATTGCAAGGTGCAATTCTGAAATTTTTTGCGTTTTCCTGCTCCTCTTAGCATGATAAACAAGATTCAAAGAGAGTGAGATGCCAGCTCCTTTCATTCAGTCAGTAGCTTCAATCATTTCTGGACGTTTTTCAATGGCAAAAATCAATGAATATTGTAAATGCACAAACAGTAATTTCTCCGCATTGCAAGGTGCAATTCTGAAATTTTTTGCTTTTTCCTGCTCCTCTTAGCATGATAAAGAAGATTCAAAGAGAGTGAGATGCCAGCTCCTTTCATTCAGTCAGTAGCTTCAATCATTTCTGGACGTTTTTCAATGGCAAAAATCAATGAATATTGTAAATGCACAAACAGTAATTTCTCCGCATTGCAAGGTGCAATTCTGAAATTTTTTGCTTTTTCCTGCTCCTCTTAGCATGATAAAGAAGATTCAAAGAGAGTGAGATGCCAGCTCCTTTCATTCAGTCAGTAGCTTCAATCATTTCTGGACGTTTTTCAATGGCAAAAATCAATGAATATTGTAAATGCACAAAGAGTAATTTCTCCGCATTGCAAGGTGCAATTCTGAAATTTTTTGCTTTTTCCTGCTCCTCTTAGCATGATAAAGAAGATTCAAAGAGAGTGAGATGCCAGCTCCTTTCATTCAGTCAGTAGCTTCAAACATTTCTGGTATATGAATAACATGATGTTTTTCAATGGCAAAAATCAATGAATATTGTAAATGCACAAACAGTAATTTCTCCGCATTGCAAGGTGCAATTCTGAAATTTTTTGCTTTTTCCTGCTCCTCTTAGCATGATAAAGAAGATTCAAAGAGAGTGAGATGCCAGCTCCTTTCATTCAGTCAGTAGCTTCAATCATTTCTGGACGTTTTTCAATGGCAAAAATCATTGAATATTGTAAATGCACAAACAGTAATTTCTCCGCATTGCAAGGTGCAATTCTGAAATTTTTTGCTTTTTCCTGCTCCTCTTATCATGATAAAGTAGATTCAAAGAGAGTGAGATGCCAGCTCCTTTCATTCAGTCAGTAGCTTCAATCATTTCTGGTATATGAATAACATGATGTTTTTCAATGGCAAAAATCAATGAATATTGTAAATGCACAAACAGTAATTTCTCCGCATTGCAAGGTGCAATTCTGAAATTTTTTGCTTTTTCCTGCTCCTCTTAGCATGATAAAGAAGATTCAAAGAGAGTGAGATGCCAGCTCCTTTCATTCAGTCAGTAGCTTCAATCATTTCTGGACGTTTTTCAATGGCAAAAATCAATGAATATTGTAAATGCACAAACAGTAATTTCTCCGCATTGCAAGGTGCAATTCTGAAATTTTTTGCTTTTTCCTGCTCCTCTTAGCATGATAAAGAAGATTCAAAGAGAGTGAGATGCCAGCTCCTTTCATTCAGTCAGTAGCTTCAAACATTTCTGGTATATGAATAACGATGTTTTTCAATGGCAAAAATCAATGAATATTGTAAATGCACAAACAGTAATTTCTCCGCATTGCAAGGTGCAATTCTGAAATTTTTTGCTTTTTCCTGCTCCTCTTAGCATGATAAAGAAGATTCAAAGAGAGTGAGATGCCAGCTCCTTTCATTCAGTCAGTAGCTTCAATCATTTCTGGACGTTTTTCAATGGCAAAAATCATTGAATATTGTAAATGCACAAACAGTAATTTCTCCGCATTGCAAGGTGCAATTCTGAAATTTTTTGCTTTTTCCTGCTCCTCTTAGCATGATAAAGAAGATTCAAAGAGAGTGAGATGCCAGCTCCTTTCATTCAGTCAGTAGCTTCAATCATTTCTGGTATATGAATAACATGATGTTTTTCAATGGCAAAAATCAATGAATATTGTAAATGCACAAACAGTAATTTCTCCGCATTGCAAGGTGCAATTCTGAAATTTTTTGCTTTTTCCTGCTCCTCTTAGCATGATAAACAAGATTCAAAGAGAGTGAGATGCCACCTCCTTTCATTCAGTCAGTAGCTTCTATCATTTCTGGACATTTTTCAATGGCAAAAATCAATGAATATTGTAAATGCACAAACAGTAATTTCTCCGCATTGCAAGGTGCAATTCTGAAATTTTTTGCTTTTTCCTGCTCCTCTTAGCATGATAAAGAAGATTCAAAGAGAGTGAGATGCCAGCTCCTTTCATTCAGTCAGTAGCTTCAAACATTTCTGGTATATGAATAACATGATGTTTTTCAATGGCAAAAATCAATGAATATTGTAAATGCACAAACAGTAATTTCTCCGCATTGCAAGGTGCAATTCTGAAATTTTTTGCTTTTTCCTGCTCCTCTTAGCATGATAAAGAAGATTCAAAGAGAGTGAGATGCCAGCTCCTTTCATTCAGTCAGTAGCTTCAATCATTTCTGGACGTTTTTCAATGGCAAAAATCAATGAATATTGTAAAGGCACAAACAGTAATTTCTCCGCATTGCAAGGTGCAATTCTGAAATTTTTTGCTTTTTCCTGCTCCTCTTAGCATGATAAACAAGATTCAAAGAGAGTGAGATGCCAGCTCCTTTCATTCAGTCAGTAGCTTCAATCATTTCTGGACGTTTTTCAATGGCAAAAATCAATGAATATTGTAAATGCACAAACAGTAATTTCTCCGCATTGCAAGGTGCAATTCTGAAATTTTTTGCTTTTTCCTGCTCCTCTTAGCATGATAAAGAAGATTCAAAGAGAGTGAGATGCCAGCTCCTTTCATTCAGTCAGTAGCTTCAAACATTTCTGGTATATGAATAACATGATGTTTTTCAATGGCAAAAATCAATGAATATTGTAAATGCACAAACAGTAATTTCTCCGCATTGCAAGGTGCAATTCTGAAATTTTTTGCTTTTTCCTGCTCCTCTTAGCATGATAAAGAAGATTCAAAGAGAGTGAGATGCCAGCTCCTTTCATTCAGTCAGTAGCTTCAATCATTTCTGGACGTTTTTCAATGGCAAAAATCATTGAATATTGTAAATGCACAAACAGTAATTTCTCCGCATTGCAAGGTGCAATTCTGAAATTTTTTGCTTTTTCCTGCTCCTCTTAGCATGATAAAGAAGATTCAAAGAGAGTGAGATGCCAGCTCCTTTCATTCAGTCAGTAGCTTCAATCATTTCTGGTATATGAATAACATGATGTTTTTCAATGGCAAAAATCAATGAATATTGTAAATGCACAAACAGTAATTTCTCCGCATTGCAAGGTGCAATTCTGAAATTTTTTGCTTTTTCCTGCTCCTCTTAGCATGATAAACAACATTCAAAGAGAGTGAGATGCCACCTCCTTTCATTCAGTCAGTAGCTTCTATCATTTCTGGACGTTTTTCAATGGCAAAAATCAATGAATATTGTAAATGCACAAACAGTAATTTCTCCGCATTGCAAGGTGCAATTCTGAAATTTTTTGCTTTTTCCTGCTCCTCTTAGCATGATAAAGAAGATTCAAAGAGAGTGAGATGCCAGCACCTTTCATTCAGTCAGTAGCTTCAAACATTTCTGGTATATGAATAACATGATGTTTTTCAATGGCAAAAATCAATGAATATTGTAAATGCACAAACAGTAATTTCTCCGCATTGCAAGGTGCAATTCTGAAATTTTTTGCTTTTTCCTGCTCCTCTTAGCATGATAAAGAAGATTCAAAGAGAGTGAGATGCCAGCTCCTTTCATTCAGTAAGTAGCTTCAATCATTTCTGGACGTTTTTCAATGGCAAAAATCAATGAATATTGTAAATGCACAAACAGTAATTTCTCCGCATTGCAAGGTGCAATTCTGAAATTTTTTGCTTTTTCCTGCTCCTCTTAGCATGATAAACAAGATTCAAAGAGAGTGAGATGCCAGCTCTTTTCATTCAGTCAGTAGCTTCAATCATTTCTGGACGTTTTTCAATGACAAAAATCAATGAATATTGTAAATGCACAAACAGTAATTTCTCCGCATTGCAAGGTGCAATTCTGAAATTTTTTGCTTTTTCCTGCTCCTCTTAGCATGATAAAGAAGATTCAAAGAGAGTGAGATGCCAGCTCCTTTCATTCAGTCAGTAGCTTCAATCATTTCTGGACGTTTTTCAATGGCAAAAATCATTGAATATTGTAAATGCACAAACAGTAATTTCTCCGCATTGCAAGGTGCAATTCTGAAATTTTTTGCTTTTTCCTGCTCCTCTTAGCATGATAAAGAAGATTCAAAGAGAGTGAGATGCCAGCTCCTTTCATTCAGTCAGTAGCTTCAATCATTTCTGGTATATGAATAACATGATGTTTTTCAATGGCAAAAATCAATGAATATTGTAAATGCACAAACAGTAATTTCTCCGCATTGCAAGGTGCAATTCTGAAATTTTTTGCGTTTTCCTGCTCCTCTTAGCATGATAAACAAGATTCAAAGAGAGTGAGATGCCAGCTCCTTTCATTCAGTCAGTAGCTTCAATCATTTCTGGACGTTTTTCAATGGCAAAAATCAATGAATATTGTAAATGCACAAACAGTAATTTCTCCGCATTGCAAGGTGCAATTCTGAAATTTTTTGCTTTTTCCTGCTCCTCTTAGCATGATAAAGAAGATTCAAAGAGAGTGAGATGCCAGCTCCTTTCATTCAGTCAGTAGCTTCAATCATTTCTGGACGTTTTTCAATGGCAAAAATCAATGAATATTGTAAATGCACAAACAGTAATTTCTCCGCATTGCAAGGTGCAATTCTGAAATTTTTTGCTTTTTCCTGCTCCTCTTAGCATGATAAAGAAGATTCAAAGAGAGTGAGATGCCAGCTCCTTTCATTCAGTCAGTAGCTTCAATCATTTCTGGACGTTTTTCAATGGCAAAAATCAATGAATATTGTAAATGCACAAAGAGTAATTTCTCCGCATTGCAAGGTGCAATTCTGAAATTTTTTGCTTTTTCCTGCTCCTCTTAGCATGATAAAGAAGATTCAAAGAGAGTGAGATGCCAGCTCCTTTCATTCAGTCAGTAGCTTCAAACATTTCTGGTATATGAATAACATGATGTTTTTCAATGGCAAAAATCAATGAATATTGTAAATGCACAAACAGTAATTTCTCCGCATTGCAAGGTGCAATTCTGAAATTTTTTGCTTTTTCCTGCTCCTCTTAGCATGATAAAGAAGATTCAAAGAGAGTGAGATGCCAGCTCCTTTCATTCAGTCAGTAGCTTCAATCATTTCTGGACGTTTTTCAATGGCAAAAATCATTGAATATTGTAAATGCACAAACAGTAATTTCTCCGCATTGCAAGGTGCAATTCTGAAATTTTTTGCTTTTTCCTGCTCCTCTTAGCATGATAAAGTAGATTCAAAGAGAGTGAGATGCCAGCTCCTTTCATTCAGTCAGTAGCTTCAATCATTTCTGGTATATGAATAACATGATGTTTTTCAATGGCAAAAATCAATGAATATTGTAAATGCACAAACAGTAATTTCTCCGCATTGCAAGGTGCAATTCTGAAATTTTTTGCTTTTTCCTGCTCCTCTTAGCATGATAAAGAAGATTCAAAGAGAGTGAGATGCCAGCTCCTTTCATTCAGTCAGTAGCTTCAATCATTTCTGGACGTTTTTCAATGGCAAAAATCAATGAATATTGTAAATGCACAAACAGTAATTTCTCCGCATTGCAAGGTGCAATTCTGAAATTTTTTGCTTTTTCCTGCTCCTCTTAGCATGATAAAGAAGATTCAAAGAGAGTGAGATGCCAGCTCCTTTCATTCAGTCAGTAGCTTCAAACATTTCTGGTATATGAATAACGATGTTTTTCAATGGCAAAAATCAATGAATATTGTAAATGCACAAACAGTAATTTCTCCGCATTGCAAGGTGCAATTCTGAAATTTTTTGCTTTTTCCTGCTCCTCTTAGCATGATAAAGAAGATTCAAAGAGAGTGAGATGCCAGCTCCTTTCATTCAGTCAGTAGCTTCAATCATTTCTGGACGTTTTTCAATGGCAAAAATCATTGAATATTGTAAATGCACAAACAGTAATTTCTCCGCATTGCAAGGTGCAATTCTGAATTTTTTTGCTTTTTCCTGCTCCTCTTAGCATGATAAAGAAGATTCAAAGAGAGTGAGATGCCAGCTCCTTTCATTCAGTCAGTAGCTTCAATCATTTCTGGTATATGAATAACATGATGTTTTTCAATGGCAAAAATCAATGAATATTGTAAATGCACAAACAGTAATTTCTCCGCATTGCAAGGTGCAATTCTGAAATTTTTTGCTTTTTCCTGCTCCTCTTAGCATGATAAACAAGATTCAAAGAGAGTGAGATGCCACCTCCTTTCATTCAGTCAGTAGCTTCAATCATTTCTGGACATTTTTCAATGGCAAAAATCAATGAATATTGTAAATGCACAAACAGTAATTTCTCCGCATTGCAAGGTGCAATTCTGAAATTTTTTGCTTTTTCCTGCTCCTCTTAGCATGATAAAGAAGATTCAAAGAGAGTGAGATGCCAGCTCCTTTCATTCAGTCAGTAGCTTCAATCATTTCTGGACGTTTTTCAATGGCAAAAATCAATGAATATTGTAAATGCACAAACAGTAATTTCTCCGCATTGCAAGGTGCAATTCTGAAATTTTTTGCTTTTTCCTGCTCCTCTTAGCATGATAAAGAAGATTCAAAGAGAGTGAGATGCCAGCTCCTTTCATTCAGTCAGTAGCTTCAAACATTTCTGGTATATGAATAACGATGTTTTTCAATGGCAAAAATCAATGAATATTGTAAATGCACAAACAGTAATTTCTCCGCATTGCAAGGTGCAATTCTGAAATTTTTTGCTTTTTCCTGCTCCTCTTAGCATGATAAAGAAGATTCAAAGAGAGCGAGATGCCAGCTCCTTTCATTCAGTAAGTAGCTTCAATCATTTCTGGACGTTTTTCAATGGCAAAAATCAATGAATATTGTAAATGCACAAACAGTAATTTCTCCGCATTGCAAGGTGCAATTCTGAAATTTTTTGCTTTTTCCTGCTCCTCTTAGCATGATAAACAAGATTCAAAGAGAGTGAGATGCCAGCTCTTTTCATTCAGTCAGTAGCTTCAATCATTTCTGGACGTTTTTCAATGACAAAAATCAATGAATATTGTAAATGCACAAACAGTAATTTCTCCGCATTGCAAGGTGCAATTCTGAAATTTTTTGCTTTTTCCTGCTCCTCTTAGCATGATAAAGAAGATTCAAAGAGAGTGAGATGCCAGCTTCTTTCATTCAGTCAGTAGCTTCAATCATTTCTGGACGTTTTTCAATGGCAAAAATCATTGAATATTGTAAATGCACAAACAGTAATTTCTCCGCATTGCAAGGTGCAATTCTGAAATTTTTTGCTTTTTCCTGCTCCTCTTAGCATGATAAAGAAGATTCAAAGAGAGTGAGATGCCAGCTCCTTTCATTCAGTCAGTAGCTTCAATCATTTCTGGACGTTTTTCAATGGCAAAAATCAATGAATATTGTAAATGCACAAACAGTAATTTCTCCGCATTGCAAGGTGCAATTCTGAAATTTTTTGCTTTTTCCTGCTCCTCTTAGCATGATAAAGAAGATTCAAAGAGAGTGAGATGCCAGCTCCTTTCATTCAGTCAGTAGCTTCAATCATTTCTGGACGTTTTTCAATGGCAAAAATCAATGAATATTGTAAATGCACAAAGAGTAATTTCTCCGCATTGCAAGGTGCAATTCTGAAATTTTTTGCTTTTTCCTGCTCCTCTTAGCATGATAAAGAAGATTCAAAGAGAGTGAGATGCCAGCTCCTTTCATTCAGTCAGTAGCTTCAATCATTTCTGGACGTTTTTCAATGGCAAAAATCAATGAATATTGTAAATGCACAAACAGTAATTTCTCCGCATTGCAAGGTGCAATTCTGAAATTTTTTGCTTTTTCCTGCTCCTCTTAGCATGATAAAGAAGATTCAAAGAGAGTGAGATGCCAGCTCCTTTCATTCAGTCAGTAGCTTCAAACATTTCTGGTATATGAATAACGATGTTTTTCAATGGCAAAAATCAATGAATATTGTAAATGCACAAACAGTAATTTCTCCGCATTGCAAGGTGCAATTCTGAAATTTTTTGCTTTTTCCTGCTCCTCTTAGCATGATAAAGAAGATTCAAAGAGAGCGAGATGCCAGCTCCTTTCATTCAGTAAGTAGCTTCAATCATTTCTGGACGTTTTTCAATGGCAAAAATCAATGAATATTGTAAATGCACAAACAGTAATTTCTCCGCATTGCAAGGTGCAATTCTGAAATTTTTTGCTTTTTCCTGCTCCTCTTAGCATGATAAACAAGATTCAAAGAGAGTGAGATGCCAGCTCTTTTCATTCAGTCAGTAGCTTCAATCATTTCTGGACGTTTTTCAATGACAAAAATCAATGAATATTGTAAATGCACAAACAGTAATTTCTCCGCATTGCAAGGTGCAATTCTGAAATTTTTTGCTTTTTCCTGCTCCTCTTAGCATGATAAAGAAGATTCAAAGAGAGTGAGATGCCAGCTTCTTTCATTCAGTCAGTAGCTTCAATCATTTCTGGACGTTTTTCAATGGCAAAAATCATTGAATATTGTAAATGCACAAACAGTAATTTCTCCGCATTGCAAGGTGCAATTCTGAAATTTTTTGCTTTTTCCTGCTCCTCTTAGCATGATAAAGAAGATTCAAAGAGAGTGAGATGCCAGCTCCTTTCATTCAGTCAGTAGCTTCAATCATTTCTGGTATATGAATAACATGATGTTTTTCAATGGCAAAAATCAATGAATATTGTAAATGCACAAACAGTAATTTCTCCGCATTGCAAGGTGCAATTCTGAAATTTTTTGCGTTTTCCTGCTCCTCTTAGCATGATAAACAAGATTCAAAGAGAGTGAGATGCCAGCTCCTTTCATTCAGTCAGTAGCTTCAATCATTTCTGGACGTTTTTCAATGGCAAAAATCAATGAATATTGTAAATGCACAAACAGTAATTTCTCCGCATTGCAAGGTGCAATTCTGAAATTTTTTGCTTTTTCCTGCTCCTCTTAGCATGATAAAGAAGATTCAAAGAGAGTGAGATGCCAGCTCCTTTCATTCAGTCAGTAGCTTCAATCATTTCTGGACGTTTTTCAATGGCAAAAATCAATGAATATTGTAAATGCACAAACAGTAATTTCTCCGCATTGCAAGGTGCAATTCTGAAATTTTTTGCTTTTTCCTGCTCCTCTTAGCATGATAAAGAAGATTCAAAGAGAGTGAGATGCCAGCTCCTTTCATTCAGTCAGTAGCTTCAATCATTTCTGGACGTTTTTCAATGGCAAAAATCAATGAATATTGTAAATGCACAAAGAGTAATTTCTCCGCATTGCAAGGTGCAATTCTGAAATTTTTTGCTTTTTCCTGCTCCTCTTAGCATGATAAAGAAGATTCAAAGAGAGTGAGATGCCAGCTCCTTTCATTCAGTCAGTAGCTTCAAACATTTCTGGTATATGAATAACATGATGTTTTTCAATGGCAAAAATCAATGAATATTGTAAATGCACAAACAGTAATTTCTCCGCA
The DNA here is from genome assembly GCF_046119375.1 of Phyllobates terribilis. Lineage (NCBI taxonomy): Eukaryota > Metazoa > Chordata > Amphibia > Anura > Dendrobatidae > Phyllobates > Phyllobates terribilis. The sequence goes on along the minus strand of NW_027363765.1, from coordinate 138,605 downwards.
TTGCAAGGTGCAATTCTGAAATTTTTTGCTTTTTCCTGCTCCTCTTAGCATGATAAAGAAGATTCAAAGAGAGTGAGATGCCAGCTCCTTTCATTCAGTCAGTAGCTTCAATCATTTCTGGACGTTTTTCAATGGCAAAAATCATTGAATATTGTAAATGCACAAACAGTAATTTCTCCGCATTGCAAGGTGCAATTCTGAAATTTTTTGCTTTTTCCTGCTCCTCTTAGCATGATAAAGTAGATTCAAAGAGAGTGAGATGCCAGCTCCTTTCATTCAGTCAGTAGCTTCAATCATTTCTGGTATATGAATAACATGATGTTTTTCAATGGCAAAAATCAATGAATATTGTAAATGCACAAACAGTAATTTCTCCGCATTGCAAGGTGCAATTCTGAAATTTTTTGCTTTTTCCTGCTCCTCTTAGCATGATAAAGAAGATTCAAAGAGAGTGAGATGCCAGCTCCTTTCATTCAGTCAGTAGCTTCAAACATTTCTGGTATATGAATAACGATGTTTTTCAATGGCAAAAATCAATGAATATTGTAAATGCACAAACAGTAATTTCTCCGCATTGCAAGGTGCAATTCTGAAATTTTTTGCTTTTTCCTGCTCCTCTTAGCATGATAAAGAAGATTCAAAGAGAGCGAGATGCCAGCTCCTTTCATTCAATAAGTAGCTTCAATCATTTCTGGACGTTTTTCAATGGCAAAAATCAATGAATATTGTAAATGCACAAACAGTAATTTCTCCGCATTGCAAGGTGCAATTCTGAAATTTTTTGCTTTTTCCTGCTCCTCTTAGCATGATAAACAAGATTCAAAGAGAGTGAGATGCCAGCTCTTTTCATTCAGTCAGTAGCTTCAATCATTTCTGGACGTTTTTCAATGACAAAAATCAATGAATATTGTAAATGCACAAACAGTAATTTCTCCGCATTGCAAGGTGCAATTCTGAAATTTTTTGCTTTTTCCTGCTCCTCTTAGCATGATAAAGAAGATTCAAAGAGAGTGAGATGCCAGCTTCTTTCATTCAGTCAGTAGCTTCAATCATTTCTGGACGTTTTTCAATGGCAAAAATCATTGAATATTGTAAATGCACAAACAGTAATTTCTCCGCATTGCAAGGTGCAATTCTGAAATTTTTTGCTTTTTCCTGCTCCTCTTAGCATGATAAAGAAGATTCAAAGAGAGTGAGATGCCAGCTCCTTTCATTCAGTCAGTAGCTTCAATCATTTCTGGTATATGAATAACATGATGTTTTTCAATGGCAAAAATCAATGAATATTGTAAATGCACAAACAGTAATTTCTCCGCATTGCAAGGTGCAATTCTGAAATTTTTTGCGTTTTCCTGCTCCTCTTAGCATGATAAACAAGATTCAAAGAGAGTGAGATGCCAGCTCCTTTCATTCAGTCAGTAGCTTCAATCATTTCTGGACGTTTTTCAATGGCAAAAATCAATGAATATTGTAAATGCACAAACAGTAATTTCTCCGCATTGCAAGGTGCAATTCTGAAATTTTTTGCTTTTTCCTGCTCCTCTTAGCATGATAAAGAAGATTCAAAGAGAGTGAGATGCCAGCTCCTTTCATTCAGTCAGTAGCTTCAATCATTTCTGGACGTTTTTCAATGGCAAAAATCAATGAATATTGTAAATGCACAAACAGTAATTTCTCCGCATTGCAAGGTGCAATTCTGAAATTTTTTGCTTTTTCCTGCTCCTCTTAGCATGATAAAGAAGATTCAAAGAGAGTGAGATGCCAGCTCCTTTCATTCAGTCAGTAGCTTCAATCATTTCTGGACGTTTTTCAATGGCAAAAATCAATGAATATTGTAAATGCACAAAGAGTAATTTCTCCGCATTGCAAGGTGCAATTCTGAAATTTTTTGCTTTTTCCTGCTCCTCTTAGCATGATAAAGAAGATTCAAAGAGAGTGAGATGCCAGCTCCTTTCATTCAGTCAGTAGCTTCAAACATTTCTGGTATATGAATAACATGATGTTTTTCAATGGCAAAAATCAATGAATATTGTAAATGCACAAACAGTAATTTCTCCGCATTGCAAGGTGCAATTCTGAAATTTTTTGCTTTTTCCTGCTCCTCTTAGCATGATAAAGAAGATTCAAAGAGAGTGAGATGCCAGCTCCTTTCATTCAGTCAGTAGCTTCAATCATTTCTGGACGTTTTTCAATGGCAAAAATCATTGAATATTGTAAATGCACAAACAGTAATTTCTCCGCATTGCAAGGTGCAATTCTGAAATTTTTTGCTTTTTCCTGCTCCTCTTAGCATGATAAAGTAGATTCAAAGAGAGTGAGATGCCAGCTCCTTTCATTCAGTCAGTAGCTTCAATCATTTCTGGTATATGAATAACATGATGTTTTTCAATGGCAAAAATCAATGAATATTGTAAATGCACAAACAGTAATTTCTCCGCATTGCAAGGTGCAATTCTGAAATTTTTTGCTTTTTCCTGCTCCTCTTAGCATGATAAAGAAGATTCAAAGAGAGTGAGATGCCAGCTCCTTTCATTCAGTCAGTAGCTTCAATCATTTCTGGACGTTTTTCAATGGCAAAAATCAATGAATATTGTAAATGCACAAACAGTAATTTCTCCGCATTGCAAGGTGCAATTCTGAAATTTTTTGCTTTTTCCTGCTCCTCTTAGCATGATAAAGAAGATTCAAAGAGAGTGAGATGCCAGCTCCTTTCATTCAGTCAGTAGCTTCAAACATTTCTGGTATATGAATAACGATGTTTTTCAATGGCAAAAATCAATGAATATTGTAAATGCACAAACAGTAATTTCTCCGCATTGCAAGGTGCAATTCTGAAATTTTTTGCTTTTTCCTGCTCCTCTTAGCATGATAAAGAAGATTCAAAGAGAGTGAGATGCCAGCTCCTTTCATTCAGTCAGTAGCTTCAATCATTTCTGGACGTTTTTCAATGGCAAAAATCATTGAATATTGTAAATGCACAAACAGTAATTTCTCCGCATTGCAAGGTGCAATTCTGAAATTTTTTGCTTTTTCCTGCTCCTCTTAGCATGATAAAGAAGATTCAAAGAGAGTGAGATGCCAGCTCCTTTCATTCAGTCAGTAGCTTCAATCATTTCTGGTATATGAATAACATGATGTTTTTCAATGGCAAAAATCAATGAATATTGTAAATGCACAAACAGTAATTTCTCCGCATTGCAAGGTGCAATTCTGAAATTTTTTGCTTTTTCCTGCTCCTCTTAGCATGATAAACAAGATTCAAAGAGAGTGAGATGCCACCTCCTTTCATTCAGTCAGTAGCTTCTATCATTTCTGGACATTTTTCAATGGCAAAAATCAATGAATATTGTAAATGCACAAACAGTAATTTCTCCGCATTGCAAGGTGCAATTCTGAAATTTTTTGCTTTTTCCTGCTCCTCTTAGCATGATAAAGAAGATTCAAAGAGAGTGAGATGCCAGCTCCTTTCATTCAGTCAGTAGCTTCAAACATTTCTGGTATATGAATAACATGATGTTTTTCAATGGCAAAAATCAATGAATATTGTAAATGCACAAACAGTAATTTCTCCGCATTGCAAGGTGCAATTCTGAAATTTTTTGCTTTTTCCTGCTCCTCTTAGCATGATAAAGAAGATTCAAAGAGAGTGAGATGCCAGCTCCTTTCATTCAGTCAGTAGCTTCAATCATTTCTGGACGTTTTTCAATGGCAAAAATCAATGAATATTGTAAAGGCACAAACAGTAATTTCTCCGCATTGCAAGGTGCAATTCTGAAATTTTTTGCTTTTTCCTGCTCCTCTTAGCATGATAAACAAGATTCAGAGAGAGTGAGATGCCAGCTCCTTTCATTCAGTCAGTAGCTTCAATCATTTCTGGACGTTTTTCAATGGCAAAAATCAATGAATATTGTAAATGCACAAACAGTAATTTCTCCGCATTGCAAGGTGCAATTCTGAAATTTTTTGCTTTTTCCTGCTCCTCTTAGCATGATAAAGAAGATTCAAAGAGAGTGAGATGCCAGCTCCTTTCATTCAGTCAGTAGCTTCAAACATTTCTGGTATATGAATAACATGATGTTTTTCAATGGCAAAAATCAATGAATATTGTAAATGCACAAACAGTAATTTCTCCGCATTGCAAGGTGCAATTCTGAAATTTTTTGCTTTTTCCTGCTCCTCTTAGCATGATAAAGAAGATTCAAAGAGAGTGAGATGCCAGCTCCTTTCATTCAGTCAGTAGCTTCAATCATTTCTGGACATTTTTCAATGGCAAAAATCAATGAATATTGTAAATGCACAAACAGTAATTTCTCCGCATTGCAAGGTGCAATTCTGAAATTTTTTGCTTTTTCCTGCTCCTCTTAGCATGATAAAGAAGATTCAAAGAGAGTGAGATGCCAGCTCCTTTCATTCAGTCAGTAGCTTCAATCATTTCTGGACGTTTTTCAATGGCAAAAATCAATGAATATTGTAAATGCACAAAGAGTAATTTCTCCGCATTGCAAGGTGCAATTCTGAAATTTTTTGCTTTTTCCTGCTCCTCTTAGCATGATAAAGAAGATTCAAAGAGAGTGAGATGCCAGCTCCTTTCATTCAGTCAGTAGCTTCAAACATTTCTGGTATATGAATAACGATGTTTTTCAATGGCAAAAATCAATGAATATTGTAAATGCACAAACAGTAATTTCTCCGCATTGCAAGGTGCAATTCTGAAATTTTTTGCTTTTTCCTGCTCCTCTTAGCATGATAAAGAAGATTCAAAGAGAGCGAGATGCCAGCTCCTTTCATTCAGTAAGTAGCTTCAATCATTTCTGGACGTTTTTCAATGGCAAAAATCAATGAATATTGTAAATGCACAAACAGTAATTTCTCCGCATTGCAAGGTGCAATTCTGAAATTTTTTGCTTTTTCCTGCTCCTCTTAGCATGATAAACAAGATTCAAAGAGAGTGAGATGCCAGCTCTTTTCATTCAGTCAGTAGCTTCAATCATTTCTGGACGTTTTTCAATGACAAAAATCAATGAATATTGTAAATGCACAAACAGTAATTTCTCCGCATTGCAAGGTGCAATTCTGAAATTTTTTGCTTTTTCCTGCTCCTCTTAGCATGATAAAGAAGATTCAAAGAGAGTGAGATGCCAGCTTCTTTCATTCAGTCAGTAGCTTCAATCATTTCTGGACGTTTTTCAATGGCAAAAATCATTGAATATTGTAAATGCACAAACAGTAATTTCTCCGCATTGCAAGGTGCAATTCTGAAATTTTTTGCTTTTTCCTGCTCCTCTTAGCATGATAAAGAAGATTCAAAGAGAGTGAGATGCCAGCTCCTTTCATTCAGTCAGTAGCTTCAATCATTTCTGGTATATGAATAACATGATGTTTTTCAATGGCAAAAATCAATGAATATTGTAAATGCACAAACAGTAATTTCTCCGCATTGCAAGGTGCAATTCTGAAATTTTTTGCGTTTTCCTGCTCCTCTTAGCATGATAAACAAGATTCAAAGAGAGTGAGATGCCAGCTCCTTTCATTCAGTCAGTAGCTTCAATCATTTCTGGACGTTTTTCAATGGCAAAAATCAATGAATATTGTAAATGCACAAACAGTAATTTCTCCGCATTGCAAGGTGCAATTCTGAAATTTTTTGCTTTTTCCTGCTCCTCTTAGCATGATAAAGAAGATTCAAAGAGAGTGAGATGCCAGCTCCTTTCATTCAGTCAGTAGCTTCAATCATTTCTGGACGTTTTTCAATGGCAAAAATCAATGAATATTGTAAATGCACAAAGAGTAATTTCTCCGCATTGCAAGGTGCAATTCTGAAATTTTTTGCTTTTTCCTGCTCCTCTTAGCATGATAAAGAAGATTCAAAGAGAGTGAGATGCCAGCTCCTTTCATTCAGTCAGTAGCTTCAAACATTTCTGGTATATGAATAACGATGTTTTTCAATGGCAAAAATCAATGAATATTGTAAATGCACAAACAGTAATTTCTCCGCATTGCAAGGTGCAATTCTGAAATTTTTTGCTTTTTCCTGCTCCTCTTAGCATGATAAAGAAGATTCAAAGAGAGTGAGATGCCAGCTCCTTTCATTCAGTCAGTAGCTTCAATCATTTCTGGACGTTTTTCAATGGCAAAAATCATTGAATATTGTAAATGCACAAACAGTAATTTCTCCGCATTGCATGGTGCAATTCTGAAATTTTTTGCTTTTTCCTGCTCCTCTTTGCATGATAAAGTAGATTCAAAGAGAGTGAGATGCCAGCTCCTTTCATTCAGTCAGTAGCTTCAATCATTTCTGGTATATGAATAACATGATGTTTTTCAATGGCAAAAATCAATGAATATTGTAAATGCACAAAGAGTAATTTCTCCGCATTGCAAGGTGCAATTCTGAAATTTTTTGCTTTTTCCTGCTCCTCTTAGCATGATAAAGAAGATTCAAAGAGAGTGAGATGCCAGCTCCTTTCATTCAGTCAGTAGCTTCAATCATTTCTGGACGTTTTTCAATGGCAAAAATCAATGAATATTGTAAATGCACAAACAGTAATTTCTCCGCATTGCAAGGTGCAATTCTGAAATTTTTTGCTTTTTCCTGCTCCTCTTAGCATGATAAAGAAGATTCAAAGAGAGTGAGATGCCAGCTCCTTTCATTCAGTCAGTAGCTTCAAACATTTCTGGTATATGAATAACATGATGTTTTTCAATGGCAAAAATCAATGAATATTGTAAATGCACAAACAGTAATTTCTCCGCATTGCAAGGTGCAATTCTGAAATTTTTTGCTTTTTCCTGCTCCTCTTAGCATGATAAACAAGATTCAAAGAGAGTGAGATGCCAGCTCCTTTCATTCAGTCAGTAGCTTCTATCATTTCTGGACGTTTTTCAATGGCAAAAATCAATGAATATTGTAAATGCACAAACAGTAATTTCTCCGCATTGCAAGGTGCAATTCTGAAATTTTTTGCTTTTTCCTGCTCCTCTTAGCATGATAAAGAAGATTCAAAGAGAGTGAGATGCCAGCTCCTTTCATTCAGTCAGTAGCTTCAAACATTTCTGGTATATGAATAACATGATGTTTTTCAATGGCAAAAATCAATGAATATTGTAAATGCACAAACAGTAATTTCTCCGCATTGCAAGGTGCAATTCTGAAATTTTTTGCTTTTTCCTGCTCCTCTTAGCATGATAAAGAAGATTCAAAGAGAGTGAGATGCCAGCTCCTTTCATTCAGTCAGTATCTTCAATCATTTCTGGTATATGAATAACATGATGTTTTTCAATGGCAAAAATCAATGAATATTGTAAATGCACAAACAGTAATTTCTCCGCATTGCAAGGTGCAATTCTGAAATTTTTTGCTTTTTCCTGCTCCTCTTAGCATGATAAACAAGATTCAAAGAGAGTGAGATGCCAGCTCCTTTCATTCAGTCAGTAGCTTCTATCATTTCTGGACGTTTTTCAATGGCAAAAATCAATGAATATTGTAAATGCACAAACAGTAATTTCTCCGCATTGCAAGGTGCAATTCTGAAATTTTTTGCTTTTTCCTGCTCCTCTTAGCATGATAAAGAAGATTCAAAGAGAGTGAGATGCCAGCTCCTTTCATTCAGTCAGTAGCTTCAAACATTTCTGGTATATGAATAACATGATGTTTTTCAATGGCAAAAATCAATGAATATTGTAAATGCACAAACAGTAATTTCTCCGCATTGCAAGGTGCAATTCTGAAATTTTTTGCTTTTTCCTGCTCCTCTTAGCATGATAAACAAGATTCAAAGAGAGTGAGATGCCAGCTCCTTTCATTCAGTCAGTAGCTTCAATCATTTCTGGACGTTTTTCAATGGCAAAAATCAATGAATATTGTAAATGCACAAACAGTAATTTCTCCGCATTGCAAGGTGCAATTCTGAAATTTTTTGCTTTTTCCTGCTCCTCTTAGCATGATAAAGAAGATTCAAAGAGAGTGAGATGCCAACTCCTTTCATTCAGTCAGTAGCTTCAAACATTTCTGGTATATGAATAACATGATGTTTTTCAATGGCAAAAATCAATGAATATTGTAAATGCACAAACAGTAATTTCTCCGCATTGCAAGGTGCAATTCTGAAATTTTTTGCTTTTTCCTGCTCCTCTTAGCATGATAAAGAAGATTCAAAGAGAGTGAGATGCCAGCTCCTTTCATTCAGTCAGTAGCTTCAATCATTTCTGGACATTTTTCAATGGCAAAAATCAATGAATATTGTAAATGCACAAACAGTAATTTCTCCGCATTGCAAGGTGCAATTCTGAAATTTTTTGCTTTTTCCTGCTCCTCTTAGCATGATAAAGAAGATTCAAAGAGAGTGAGATGCCAGCTCCTTTCATTCAGTCAGTAGCTTCAATCATTTCTGGACATTTTTCAATGGCAAAAATCAATGAATATTGTAAATGCACAAACAGTAATTTCTCCGCATTGCAAGGTGCAATTCTGAAATTTTTTGCTTTTTCCTGCTCCTCTTAGCATGATAAAGAAGATTCAAAGAGAGTGAGATGCCAGCTCCTTTCATTCAGTCAGTAGCTTCAATCATTTCTGGACGTTTTTCAATGGCAAAAATCAATGAATATTGTAAATGCACAAAGAGTAATTTCTCCGCATTGCAAGGTGCAATTCTGAAATTTTTTGCTTTTTCCTGCTCCTCTTAGCATGATAAAGAAGATTCAAAGAGAGTGAGATGCCAGCTCCTTTCATTCAGTCAGTAGATTCAAACATTTCTGGTATATGAATAACATGATGTTTTTCAATGGCAAAAATCAATGAATATTGTAAATGCACAAACAGTAATTTCTCCGCATTGCAAGGTGCAATTCTGAAATTTTTTGCTTTTTCCTGCTCCTCTTAGCATGATAAAGAAGATTCAAAGAGAGTGAGATGCCAGCTCCTTTCATTCAGTCAGTAGCTTTAATCATTTCTGGTATATGAATAACATGATGTTTTTCAATGGCAAAAATCAATGAATATTGTAAATGCACAAACAGTAATTTCTCCGCATTGCAAGGTGCAATTCTGAAATTTTTTGCTTTTTCCTGCTCCTCTTAGCATGATAAAGAAGATTCAAAGAGAGTGAGATGCCAGCTCCTTTCATTCAGTCAGTAGCTTCAATCATTTCTGGACGTTTTTCAATGGCAAAAATCAATGAATATTGTAAATGCACAAACAGTAATTTCTCCGCATTGCAAGGTGCAATTCTGAAATTTTTTGCTTTTTCCTGCTCCTCTTAGCATGATAAACAAGATTCAACGAGAGTGAGATGCCAGCTCCTTTCATTCAGTCAGTAGCTTCAATCATTTCTGGACGTTTTTCAATGGCAAAAATCAATGAATATTGTAAATGCACAAACAGTAATTTCTCCGCATTGCAAGGTGCAATTCTGAAATTTTTTGCTTTTTCCTGCTCCTCTTAGCATGATAAAGAAGATTCAAAGAGAGTGAGATGCCAGCTCCTTTCATTCAGTCAGTAGCTTCAATCATTTCTGGACGTTTTTCAATGGCAAAAATCATTGAATATTGTAAATGCACAAACAGTAATTTCTCCGCATTGCAAGGTGCAATTCTGAAATTTTTTGCTTTTTCCTGCTCCTCTTAGCATGATAAAGTAGATTCAAAGAGAGTGAGATGCCAGCTCCTTTCATTCAGTCAGTAGCTTCAATCATTTCTGGTATATGAATAACATGATGTTTTTCAATGGCAAAAATCAATGAATATTGTAAATGCACAAATGTAATTTCTCCGCATTGCAAGGTGCAATTCTGAAATTTTTTGCTTTTTCCTGCTCCTCTTAGCATGATAAAGAAGATTCAAAGAGAGTGAGATGCCAGCTCCTTTCATTCAGTCAGTAGCTTCAATCATTTCTGGACGTTTTTCAATGGCAAAAATCAATGAATATTGTAAATGCACAAACAGTAATTTCTCCGCATTGCAAGGTGCAATTCTGAAATTTTTTGCTTTTTCCTGCTCCTCTTAGCATGATAAACAAGATTCAAAGAGAGTGAGATGCCAGCTCCTTTCATTCAGTCAGTAGCTTCAATCATTTCTGGACGTTTTTCAATGGCAAAAATCAATGAATATTGTAAATGCACAAACAGTAATTTCTCCGCATTGCAAGGTGCAATTCTGAAATTTTTTGCTTTTTCCTGCTCCTCTTAGCATGATAAAGAAGATTCAAAGAGAGTGAGATGCCAGCTCCTTTCATTCAGTCAGTAGCTTCAATCATTTCTGGACATTTTTCAATGGCAAAAATCAATGAATATTGTAAATGCACAAACAGTAATTTCTCCGCATTGCAAGGTGCAATTCTGAAATTTTTTGCTTTTTCCTGCTCCTCTTAGCATGATAAAGAAGATTCAAAGAGAGTGAGATGCCAGCTCCTTTCATTCAGTCAGTAGCTTCAATCATTTCTGGACGTTTTTCAATGGCAAAAATCAATGAATATTGTAAATGCACAAAGAGTAATTTCTCCGCATTGCAAGGTGCAATTCTGAAATTTTTTGCTTTTTCCTGCTCCTCTTAGCATGATAAAGAAGATTCAAAGAGAGTGAGATGCCAGCTCCTTTCATTCAGTCAGTAGCTTCAAACATTTCTGGTATATGAATAACATGATGTTTTTCAATGGCAAAAATCAATGAATATTGTAAATGCACAAACAGTAATTTCTCCGCATTGCAAGGTGCAATTCTGAAATTTTTTGCTTTTTCCTGCTCCTCTTAGCATGATAAAGAAGATTCAAAGAGAGTGAGATGCCAGCTCCTTTCATTCAGTCAGTAGCTTCAAACATTTCTGGTATATGAATAACATGATGTTTTTCAATGGCAAAAATCAATGAATATTGTAAATGCACAAACAGTAATTTCTCCGCTTTGCAAGGTGCAATTCTGAAATGTTTTGCTTTTTCCTGCTCCTCTTAGCATGATAAAGAAGATTCAAAGAGAGTGAGATGCCAGCTCCTTTCATTCAGTCAGTAGCTTCAATCATTTCTGGACGTTTTTCAATGGCAAAAATCAATGAATATTGTAAATGCACAAACAGTAATTTCTCCGCATTGCAAGGTGCAATTCTGAAATTTTTTGCTTTTTCCTGCTCCTCTTAGCATGATAAAGAAGATTCAAAGAGAGTGAGATGCCAGCTCCTTTCATTCAGTCAGTAGCTTCAATCATTTCTGGACGTTTTTCAATGGCAAAAATCAATGAATATTGTAAATGCACAAACAGTAATTTCTCCGCATTGCAAGGTGCAATTCTGAAATGTTTTGCTTTTTCCTGCTCCTCTTTGCATGATAAAGAAGATTCAAAGAGAGTGAGATGCCAGCTCCTTTCATTCAGTCAGTAGCTTCAATCATTTCTGGTATATGAATAACATGATGTTTTTCAATGGCAAAAATCAATGAATATTGTAAATGCACAAACAGTAATTTCTCCGCATTGCAAGGTACAATTCTGAAATTTTTTGCTTTTTCCTGCTCCTCTTAGCATGATAAAGAAGATTCAAAGAGAGTGAGATGCCAGCTCCTTTCATTCAGTCAGTAGCTTCAATCATTTCTGGACGTTTTTCAATGGCAAAAATCAATGAATATTGTAAATGCACAAACAGTAATTTCTCCGCATTGCAAGGTGCAATTCTGAAATTTTTTGCTTTTTCCTGCTCCTCTTAGCATGATAAAGAAGATTCAAAGAGAGTGAGATGCCAGCTCCTTTCATTCAGTCAGTAGCTTCAAACATTTCTGGTATATGAATAACATGATGTTTTTCAATGGCAAAAATCAATGAATATTGTAAATGCACAAACAGTAATTTCTCCGCATTGCAAGGTGCAATTCTGAAATTTTTTGCTTTTTCCTGCTCCTCTTAGCATGATAAAGAAGATTCAAAGAGAGTGAGATGCCAGCTCCTTTCATTCACTCAGTAGCTTCAATCATTTCTGGACGTTTTTCAATGGCAAAAATCATTGAATATTGTAAATGCACAAACAGTAATTTCTCCGCATTGCAAGGTGCAATTCTGAAATTTTTTGCTTTTTCCTGCTCCTCTTAGCATGATAAAGAAGATTCAAAGAGAGTGAGATGCCAGCTCCTTTCATTCAGTCAGTAGCTTCAATCATTTCTGGTATATGAATAACATGATGTTTTTCAATGGCAAAAATCAATGAATATTGTAAATGCACAAACAGTAATTTCTCCGCATTGCAAGGTGCAATTCTGAAATTTTTTGCTTTTTCCTGCTCCTCTTAGCATGATAAAAAAGATTCAAAGAGAGTGAGATGCCACCTCCTTTCATTCAGTCAGTAGCTTCTATCATTTCTGGACGTTTTTCAATGGCAAAAATCAATGAATATTGTATATGCACAAACAGTAATTTCTCCGCATTGCAAGGTGCAATTCTGAAATTTTTTGCTTTTTCCTGCTCCTCTTAGCATGATAAAGAAGATTCAAAGAGAGTGAGATGCCAGCTCCTTTCATTCAGTCAGTAGCTTCAAACATTTCTGGTATATGAATAACATGATGTTTTTCAATGGCAAAAATCAATGAATATTGTAAATGCACAAACAGTAATTTCTCCGCATTGCAAGGTGCAATTCTGAAATTTTTTGCTTTTTCCTGCTCCTCTTAGCATGATAAAGAAGATTCAAAGAGATTGAGATGCCAGCTCCTTTCATTCAGTCAGTAGCTTCAATCATTTCTGGACGTTTTTCAATGGCAAAAATCAATGAATATTGTAAATGCACAAACAGTAATTTCTCCGCATTGCAAGGTGCAATTCTGAAATTTTTTGCTTTTTCCTGCTCCTCTTAGCATGATAAACAAGATTCAAAGAGAGTGAGATGCCAGCTCCTTTCATTCAGTCAGTAGCTTCAATCATTTCTGGACGTTTTTCAATGGCAAAAATCAATGAATATTGTAAATGCACAAACAGTAATTTCTCCGCATTGCAAGGTGCAATTCTGAAATTTTTTGCTTTTTCCTGCTCCTCTTAGCATGATAAAGAAGATTCAAAGAGAGTGAGATACCAGCTCCTTTCATTCAGTCAGTAGCTTCAAACATTTCTGGTATATGAATAACATGATGTTTTTCAATGGCAAAAATCAATGAATATTGTAAATGCACAAACAGTAATTTCTCCGCATTGCAAGGTGCAATTCTGAAATTTTTTGCTTTTTCCTGCTCCTCTTAGCATGATAAAGAAGATTCAAAGAGAGTGAGATGCCAGATCCTTTCATTCAGTCAGTAGCTTCAATCATTTCTGGACATTTTTCAATGGCAAAAATCAATGAATATTGTAAATGCACAAACAGTAATTTCTCCGCATTGCAAGGTGCAATTCTGAAATTTTTTGCTTTTTCCTGCTCCTCTTAGCATGATAAAGAAGATTCAAAGAGAGTGAGATGCCAGCTCCTTTCATTCAGTCAGTAGCTTCAATCATTTCTGGACGTTTTTCAATGGCAAAAATCAATGAATATTGTAAATGCACAAAGAGTAATTTCTCCGCATTGCAAGGTGCAATTCTGAAATTTTTTGCTTTTTCCTGCTCCTCTTAGCATGATAAAGAAGATTCAAAGAGAGTGAGATGCCAGCTCCTTTCATTCAGTCAGTAGCTTCAAACATTTCTGGTATATGAATAACATGATGTTTTTCAATGGCAAAAATCAATGAATATTGTAAATGCACAAACAGTAATTTCTCCGCATTGCAAGGTGCAATTCTGAAATTTTTTGCTTTTTCCTGCTCCTCTTAGCATGATAAAGAAGATTCAAAGAGAGTGAGATGCCAGCTCCTTTCATTCAGTAAGTAGCTTCAATCATTTCTGGACGTTTTTCAATGGCAAAAATCAATGAATATTGTAAATGCACAAACAGTAATTTCTCCGCATTGCAAGGTGCAATTCTGAAATTTTTTGCTTTTTCCTGCTCCTCTTAGCATGATAAACAAGATTCAAAGAGAGTGAGATGCCAGCTCTTTTCATTCAGTCAGTAGCTTCAATCATTTCTGGACGTTTTTCAATGACAAAAATCAATGAATATTGTAAATGCACAAACAGTAATTTCTCCGCATTGCAAGGTGCAATTCTGAAATTTTTTGCTTTTTCCTGCTCCTCTTAGCATGATAAAGAAGATTCAAAGAGAGTGAGATGCCAGCTCCTTTCATTCAGTCAGTAGCTTCAATCATTTCTGGACGTTTTTCAATGGCAAAAATCATTGAATATTGTAAATGCACAAACAGTAATTTCTCCGCATTGCAAGGTGCAATTCTGAAATTTTTTACTTTTTCCTGCTCCTCTTAGCATGATAAAGAAGATTCAAAGAGAGTGAGATGCCAGCTCCTTTCATTCAGTCAGTAGCTTCAATCATTTCTGGTATATGAATAACATGATGTTTTTCAATGGCAAAAATCAATGAATATTGTAAATGCACAAACAGTAATTTCTCCGCATTGCAAGGTGCAATTCTGAAATTTTTTGCGTTTTCCTGCTCCTCTTAGCATGATAAACAAGATTCAAAGAGAGTGAGATGCCAGCTCCTTTCATTCAGTCAGTAGCTTCAATCATTTCTGGACGTTTTTCAATGGCAAAAATCAATGAATATTGTAAATGCACAAACAGTAATTTCTCCGCATTGCAAGGTGCAATTCTGAAATTTTTTGCTTTTTCCTGCTCCTCTTAGCATGATAAAGAAGATTCAAAGAGAGTGAGATGCCAGCTCCTTTCATTCAGTCAGTAGCTTCAATCATTTCTGGACGTTTTTCAATGGCAAAAATCAATGAATATTGTAAATGCACAAACAGTAATTTCTCCGCATTGCAAGGTGCAATTCTGAAATTTTTTGCTTTTTCCTGCTCCTCAGCATGATAAAGAAGATTCAAAGAGAGTGAGATGCCAGCTCCTTTCATTCAGTCAGTAGCTTCAATCATTTCTGGACGTTTTTCAATGGCAAAAATCAATGAATATTGTAAATGCACAAAGAGTAATTTCTCCGCATTGCAAGGTGCAATTCTGAAATTTTTTGCTTTTTCCTGCTCCTCTTAGCATGATAAAGAAGATTCAAAGAGAGTGAGATGCCAGCTCCTTTCATTCAGTCAGTAGCTTCAAACATTTCTGGTATATGAATAACATGATGTTTTTCAATGGCAAAAATCAATGAATATTGTAAATGCACAAACAGTAATTTCTCCGCATTGCAAGGTGCAATTCTGAAATTTTTTGCTTTTTCCTGCTCCTCTTAGCATGATAAAGAAGATTCAAAGAGAGTGAGATGCCAGCTCCTTTCATTCAGTCAGTAGCTTCAATCATTTCTGGACGTTTTTCAATGGCAAAAATCATTGAATATTGTAAATGCACAAACAGTAATTTCTCCGCATTGCAAGGTGCAATTCTGAAATTTTTTGCTTTTTCCTGCTCCTCTTAGCATGATAAAGAAGATTCAAAGAGAGTGAGATGCCAGCTCCTTTCATTCAGTCAGTAGCTTCAATCATTTCTGGACGTTTTTCAATGGCAAAAATCATTGAATATTGTAAATGCACAAACAGTAATTTCTCCGCATTGCAAGGTGCAATTCTGAAATTTTTTGCTTTTTCCTGCTCCTCTTAGCATGATAAAGAAGATTCAAAGAGAGTGAGATGCCAGCTCCTTTCATTCAGTCAGTAGCTTCAATCATTTCTGGTATATGAATAACATGATGTTTTTCAATGGCAAAAATCAATGAATATTGTAAATGCACAAACAGTAATTTCTCCGCATTGCAAGGTGCAATTCTGAAATTTTTTGCTTTTTCCTGCTCCTCTTAGCATGATAAAGAAGATTCAAAGAGAGTGAGATGCCAGCTCCTTTCATTCAGTCAGTAGCTTCAATCATTTCTGGACGTTTTTCAATGGCAAAAATCAATGAATATTGTAAATGCACAAACAGTAATTTCTCCGCATTGCAAGGTGCAATTCTGAAATTTTTTGCTTTTTCCTGCTCCTCTTAGCATGATAAAGAAGATTCAAAGAGAGTGAGATGCCAGCTCCTTTCATTCAGTCAGTAGCTTCAAACATTTCTGGTATATGAATAACATGATGTTTTTCAATGGCAAAAATCAATGAATATTGTAAATGCACAAACAGTAATTTCTCCGCATTGCAAGGTGCAATTCTGAAATTTTTTGCTTTTTCCTGCTCCTCTTAGCATGATAAAGAAGATTCAAAGAGAGTGAGATGCCAGCTCCTTTCATTCAGTCAGTAGCTTCAATCATTTCTGGACGTTTTTCAATGGCAAAAATCAATGAATATTGTAAATGCACAAACAGTAATTTCTCCGCATTGCAAGGTGCAATTCTGAAATTTTTTGCTTTTTCCTGCTCCTCTTAGCATGATAAAGAAGATTCAAAGAGAGTGAGATGCCAGCTCCTTTCATTCAGTCAGTAGCTTCAAACATTTCTGGTATATGAATAACATGATGTTTTTCAATGGCAAAAATCAATGAATATTGTAAATGCACAAACAGTAATTTCTCCGCATTGCAAGGTGCAATTCTGAAATTTTTTGCTTTTTCCTGCTCCTCTTAGCATGATAAAGAAGATTCAAAGAGAGTGAGATGCCAGCTCCTTTCATTCAGTCAGTAGCTTCAATCATTTCTGGACGTTTTTCAATGGCAAAAATCATTGAATATTGTAAATGCACAAACAGTAATTTCTCCGCATTGCAAGGTGCAATTCTGAAATTTTTTGCTTTTTCCTGCTCCTCTTAGCATGATAAAGAAGATTCAAAGAGAGTGAGATGCCAGCTCCTTTCATTCAGTCAGTAGCTTCAATCATTTCTGGACGTTTTTCAATGGCAAAAATCATTGAATATTGTAAATGCACAAACAGTAATTTCTCCGCATTGCAAGGTGCAATTCTGAAATTTTTTGCTTTTTCCTGCTCCTCTTAGCATGATAAAGAAGATTCAAAGAGAGTGAGATGCCAGCTCCTTTCATTCAGTCAGTAGCTTCAATCATTTCTGGTATATGAATAACATGATGTTTTTCAATGGCAAAAATCAATGAATATTGTAAATGCACAAACAGTAATTTCTCCGCATTGCAAGGTGCAATTCTGAAATTTTTTGCTTTTTCCTGCTCCTCTTAGCATGATAAAGAAGATTCAAAGAGAGTGAGATGCCAGCTCCTTTCATTCAGTCAGTAGCTTCAATCATTTCTGGACGTTTTTCAATGGCAAAAATCAATGAATATTGTAAATGCACAAACAGTAATTTCTCCGCATTGCAAGGTGCAATTCTGAAATTTTTTGCTTTTTCCTGCTCCTCTTAGCATGATAAAGAAGATTCAAAGAGAGTGAGATGCCAGCTCCTTTCATTCAGTCAGTAGCTTCAAACATTTCTGGTATATGAATAACATGATGTTTTTCAATGGCAAAAATCAATGAATATTGTAAATGCACAAACAGTAATTTCTCCGCATTGCAAGGTGCAATTCTGAAATTTTTTGCTTTTTCCTGCTCCTCTTAGCATGATAAAGAAGATTCAAAGAGAGTGAGATGCCAGCTCCTTTCATTCAGTCAGTAGCTTCAATCATTTCTGGACGTTTTTCAATGGCAAAAATCAATGAATATTGTAAATGCACAAACAGTAATTTCTCCGCATTGCAAGGTGCAATTCTGAAATTTTTTGCTTTTTCCTGCTCCTCTTAGCATGATAAAGAAGATTCAAAGAGAGTGAGATGCCAGCTCCTTTCATTCAGTCAGTAGCTTCAAACATTTCTGGTATATGAATAACATGATGTTTTTCAATGGCAAAAATCAATGAATATTGTAAATGCACAAACAGTAATTTCTCCGCATTGCAAGGTGCAATTCTGAAATTTTTTGCTTTTTCCTGCTCCTCTTAGCATGATAAAGAAGATTCAAAGAGAGTGAGATGCCAGATCCTTTCATTCAGTCAGTAGCTTCAATCATTTCTGGACATTTTTCAATGGCAAAAATCAATGAATATTGTAAATGCACAAACAGTAATTTCTCCGCATTGCAAGGTGCAATTCTGAAATTTTTTGCTTTTTCCTGCTCCTCTTAGCATGATAAAGAAGATTCAAAGAGAGTGAGATGCCAGCTCCTTTCATTCAGTCAGTAGCTTCAATCATTTCTGGACGTTTTTCAATGGCAAAAATCAATGAATATTGTAAATGCACAAAGAGTAATTTCTCCGCATTGCAAGGTGCAATTCTGAAATTTTTTGCTTTTTCCTGCTCCTCTTAGCATGATAAAGAAGATTCAAAGAGAGTGAGATGCCAGCTCCTTTCATTCAGTCAGTAGCTTCAAACATTTCTGGTATATGAATAACATGATGTTTTTCAATGGCAAAAATCAATGAATATTGTAAATGCACAAACAGTAATTTCTCCGCATTGCAAGGTGCAATTCTGAAATTTTTTGCTTTTTCCTGCTCCTCTTAGCATGATAAAGAAGATTCAAAGAGAGTGAGATGCCAGCTCCTTTCATTCAGTAAGTAGCTTCAATCATTTCTGGACGTTTTTCAATGGCAAAAATCAATGAATATTGTAAATGCACAAACAGTAATTTCTCCGCATTGCAAGGTGCAATTCTGAAATTTTTTGCTTTTTCCTGCTCCTCTTAGCATGATAAACAAGATTCAAAGAGAGTGAGATGCCAGCTCTTTTCATTCAGTCAGTAGCTTCAATCATTTCTGGACGTTTTTCAATGACAAAAATCAATGAATATTGTAAATGCACAAACAGTAATTTCTCCGCATTGCAAGGTGCAATTCTGAAATTTTTTGCTTTTTCCTGCTCCTCTTAGCATGATAAAGAAGATTCAAAGAGAGTGAGATGCCAGCTCCTTTCATTCAGTCAGTAGCTTCAATCATTTCTGGACTTTTTTCAATGGCAAAAATCATTGAATATTGTAAATGCACAAACAGTAATTTCTCCGCATTGCAAGGTGCAATTCTGAAATTTTTTGCTTTTTCCTGCTCCTCTTAGCATGATAAAGAAGATTCAAAGAGAGTGAGATGCCAGCTCCTTTCATTCAGTCAGTAGCTTCAATCATTTCTGGTATATGAATAACATGATGTTTTTCAATGGCAAAAATCAATGAATATTGTAAATGCACAAACAGTAATTTCTCCGCATTGCAAGGTGCAATTCTGAAATTTTTTGCGTTTTCCTGCTCCTCTTAGCATGATAAACAAGATTCAAAGAGAGTGAGATGCCAGCTCCTTTCATTCAGTCAGTAGCTTCAATCATTTCTGGACGTTTTTCAATGGCAAAAATCAATGAATATTGTAAATGCACAAACAGTAATTTATCCGCATTGCAAGGTGCAATTCTGAAATTTTTTGCTTTTTCCTGCTCCTCTTAGCATGATAAAGAAGATTCAAAGAGAGTGAGATGCCAGCTCCTTTCATTCAGTCAGTAGCTTCAATCATTTCTGGACGTTTTTCAATGGCAAAAATCAATGAATATTGTAAATGCACAAACAGTAATTTCTCCGCATTGCAAGGTGCAATTCTGAAATTTTTTGCTTTTTCCTGCTCCTCAGCATGATAAAGAAGATTCAAAGAGAGTGAGATGCCAGCTCCTTTCATTCAGTCAGTAGCTTCAATCATTTATGGACGTTTTTCAATGGCAAAAATCAATGAATATTGTAAATGCACAAAGAGTAATTTCTCCGCATTGCAAGGTGCAATTCTGAAATTTTTTGCTTTTTCCTGCTCCTCTTAGCATGATAAAGAAGATTCAAAGAGAGTGAGATGCCAGCTCCTTTCATTCAGTCAGTAGCTTCAAACATTTCTGGTATATGAATAACATGATGTTTTTCAATGGCAAAAATCAATGAATATTGTAAATGCACAAACAGTAATTTCTCCGCATTGCAAGGTGCAATTCTGAAATTTTTTGCTTTTTCCTGCTCCTCTTAGCATGATAAAGAAGATTCAAAGAGAGTGAGATGCCAGCTCCTTTCATTCAGTCAGTAGCTTCAATCATTTCTGGACGTTTTTCAATGGCAAAAATCATTGAATATTGTAAATGCACAAACAGTAATTTCTCCGCATTGCAAGGTGCAATTCTGAAATTTTTTGCTTTTTCCTGCTCCTCTTAGCATGATAAAGTAGATTCAAAGAGAGTGAGATGCCAGCTCCTTTCATTCAGTCAGTAGCTTCAATCATTTCTGGTATATGAATAACATGATGTTTTTCAATGGCAAAAATCAATGAATATTGTAAATGCACAAACAGTAATTTCTCCGCATTGCAAGGTGCAATTCTGAAATTTTTTGCTTTTTCCTGCTCCTCTTAGCATGATAAAGAAGATTCAAAGAGAGTGAGATGCCAGCTCCTTTCATTCAGTCAGTAGCTTCAATCATTTCTGGACGTTTTTCAATGGCAAAAATCAATGAATATTGTAAATGCACAAACAGTAATTTCTACGCATTGCAAGGTGCAATTCTGAAATTTTTTGCTTTTTCCTGCTCCTCTTAGCATGATAAAGAAGATTCAAAGAGAGTGAGATGCCAGCTCCTTTCATTCAGTCAGTAGCTTCAAACATTTCTGGTATATGAATAACATGATGTTTTTCAATGGCAAAAATCAATGAATATTGTAAATGCACAAACAGTAATTTCTCCGCATTGCAAGGTGCAATTCTGAAATTTTTTGCTTTTTCCTGCTCCTCTTAGCATGATAAAGAAGATTCAAAGAGAGTGAGATGCCAGCTCCTTTCATTCAGTCAGTAGCTTCAATCATTTCTGGACGTTTTTCAATGGCAAAAATCATTGAATATTGTAAATGCACAAACAGTAATTTCTCCGCATTGCAAGGTGCAATTCTGAAATTTTTTGCTTTTTCCTGCTCCTCTTAGCATGATAAAGAAGATTCAAAGAGAGTGAGATGCCAGCTCCTTTCATTCAGTCAGTAGCTTCAATCATTTCTGGTATATGAATAACATGATGTTTTTCAATGGCAAAAATCAATGAATATTGTAAATGCACAAACAGTAATTTCTCCGCATTGCAAGGTGCAATTCTGAAATTTTTTGCTTTTTCCTGCTCCTCTTAGCATGATAAACAAGATTCAAAGAGAGTGAGATGCCAGCTCCTTTCATTCAGTCAGTAGCTTCAATCATTTCTGGACGTTTTTCAATGGCAAAAATCAATGAATATTGTAAATGCACAAACAGTAATTTCTCCGCATTGCAAGGTGCAATTCTGAAATTTTTTGCTTTTTCCTGCTCCTCTTAGCATGATAAAGAAGATTCAAAGAGAGTGAGATGCCAGCTCCTTTCATTCAGTCAGTAGCTTCAAACATTTCTGGTATATGAATAACATGATGTTTTTCAATGGCAAAAATCAATGAATATTGTAAATGCACAAACAGTAATTTCTCCGCATTGCAAGGTGCAATTCTGAAATGTTTTGCTTTTTCCTGCTCCTCTTAGCATGATAAAGAAGATTCAAAGAGAGTGAGATGCCAGCTCCTTTCATTCAGTCAGTAGCTTCAATCATTTCTGGATGTTTTTCAATGGCAAAAATCAATGAATATTGTAAATGCACAAACAGTAATTTCTCCGCATTGCAAGGTGCAATTCTGAAATGTTTTGCTTTTTCCTGCTCCTCTTAGCATGATAAAGAAGATTCAAAGAGAGTGAGATGCCAGCTGCTTTCATTCAGTCAGTAGCTTCAATCATTTCTGGACGTTTTTCAATGGCAAAAATCAATGAATATTGTAAATGCACAAACAGTAATTTCTCCGCATTGCAAGGTGCAATTCTGAAATTTTTTGCTTTTTCCTGCTCCTCTTAGCATGATAAAGAAGATTCAAAGAGAGTGAGATGCCAGCTCCTTTCATTCAGTCAGTAGCTTCAATCATTTCTGGACGTTTTTCAATGGCAAAAATCAATGAATATTGTAAATGCACAAAGAGTAATTTCTCCGCATTGCAAGGTGCAATTCTGAAATTTTTTGCTTTTTCCTGCTCCTCTTAGCATGATAAAGAAGATTCAAAGAGAGTGAGATGCCAGCTCCTTTCATTCAGTCAGTAGCTTCAAACATTTCTGGTATATGAATAACATGATGTTTTTCAATGGCAAAAATCAATGAATATTGTAAATGCACAAACAGTAATTTCTCCGCATTGCAAGGTGCAATTCTGAAATGTTTTGCTTTTTCCTGCTCCTCTTAGCATGATAAAGAAGATTCAAAGAGAGTGAGATGCCAGCTCCTTTCATTCAGTCAGTAGCTTCAATCATTTCTGGACGTTTTTCAATGGCAAAAATCAATGAATATTGTAAATGCACAAACAGTAATTTCTCCGCATTGCAAGGTGCAATTCTGAAATTTTTTGCTTTTTCCTGCTCCTCTTAGCATGATAAAGAAGATTCAAAGAGAGTGAGATGCCAGCTCCTTTCATTCAGTCAGTAGCTTCAATCATTTCTGGACGTTTTTCAATGGCAAAAATCAATGAATATTGTAAATGCACAAAGAGTAATTTCTCCGCATTGCAAGGTGCAATTCTGAAATTTTTTGCTTTTTCCTGCTCCTCTTAGCATGATAAAGAAGATTCAAAGAGAGTGAGATGCCAGCTCCTTTCATTCAGTCAGTAGCTTCAAACATTTCTGGTATATGAATAACATGATGTTTTTCAATGGCAAAAATCAATGAATATTGTAAATGCACAAACAGTAATTTCTCCGCATTGCAAGGTGCAATTCTGAAATTTTTTGCTTTTTCCTGCTCCTCTTAGCATGATAAAGAAGATTCAAAGAGAGTGAGATGCCAGCTCCTTTCATTCAGTCAGTAGCTTCAATCATTTCTGGACGTTTTTCAATGCCAAAAATCATTGAATATTGTAAATGCACAAACAGTAATTTCTCCGCATTGCAAGGTGCAATTCTGAAATTTTTTGCTTTTTCCTGCTCCTCTTAGCATGATAAAGTAGATTCAAAGAGAGTGAGATGCCAGCTCCTTTCATTCAGTCAGTAGCTTCAATCATTTCTGGTATATGAATAACATGATGTTTTTCAATGGCAAAAATCAATGAATATTGTAAATGCACAAACAGTAATTTCTCCGCATTGCAAGGTGCAATTCTGAAATTTTTTGCTTTTTCCTGCTCCTCTTAGCATGATAAAGAAGATTCAAAGAGAGTGAGATGCCAGCTCCTTTCATTCAGTCAGTAGCTTCAATCATTTCTGGACGTTTTTCAATGGCAAAAATCAATGAATATTGTAAATGCACAAACAGTAATTTCTACGCATTGCAAGGTGCAATTCTGAAATTTTTTGCTTTTTCCTGCTCCTCTTAGCATGATAAAGAAGATTCAAAGAGAGTGAGATGCCAGCTCCTTTCATTCAGTCAGTAGCTTCAAACATTTCTGGTATATGAATAACATGATGTTTTTCAATGGCAAAAATCAATGAATATTGTAAATGCACAAACAGTAATTTCTCCGCATTGCAAGGTGCAATTCTGAAATTTTTTGCTTTTTCCTGCTCCTCTTAGCATGATAAAGAAGATTCAAAGAGAGTGAGATGCCAGCTTCTTTCATTCAGTCAGTAGCTTCAATCATTTCTGGACGTTTTTCAATGGCAAAAATCATTGAATATTGTAAATGCACAAACAGTAATTTCTCCGCATTGCAAGGTGCAATTCTGAAATTTTTTGCTTTTTCCTGCTTCTCTTAGCATGATAAAGAAGATTCAAAGAGAGTGAGATGCCAGCTCCTTTCATTCAGTCAGTAGCTTCAAACATTTCTGGTATATGAATAACATGATGTTTTTCAATGGCAAAAATCAATGAATATTGTAAATGCACAAACAGTAATTTCTCCGCATTGCAAGGTGCAATTCTGAAATGTTTTGCTTTTTCCTGCTCCTCTTAGCATGCTAAAGAAGATTCAAAGAGAGTGAGATGCCATCTCCTTTCATTCAGTCAGTAGCTTCAATCATTTCTGGACGTTTTTCAATGGCAAAAATCAATGAATATTGTAAATGCACAAACAGTAATTTCTCCGCATTGCAAGGTGCAATTCTGAAATTTTTTGCTTTTTCCTGCTCCTCTTAGCATGATAAAGAAGATTCAAAGAGAGTGAGATGCCAGCTCCTTTCATTCAGTCAGTAGCTTCAATCATTTCTGGACGTTTTTCAATGGCAAAAATCAATGAATATTGTAAATGCACAAAGAGTAATTTCTCCGCATTGCAAGGTGCAATTCTGAAATTTTTTGCTTTTTCCTGCTCCTCTTAGCATGATAAAGAAGATTCAAAGAGAGTGAGATGCCAGCTCCTTTCATTCAGTCAGTAGCTTCAAACATTTCTGGTATATGAATAACATGATGTTTTTCAATGGCAAAAATCAATGAATATTGTAAATGCACAAACAGTAATTTCTCCGCATTGCAAGGTGCAATTCTGAAATGTTTTGCTTTTTCCTGCTCCTCTTAGCATGATAAAGAAGATTCAAAGAGAGTGAGATGCCAGCTCCTTTCATTCAGTCAGTAGCTTCAATCATTTCTGGACGTTTTTCAATGGCAAAAATCAATGAATATTGTAAATGCACAAACAGTAATTTCTCCGCATTGCAAGGTGCAATTCTGAAATTTTTTGCTTTTTCCTGCTCCTCTTAGCATGATAAAGAAGATTCAAAGAGAGTGAGATGCCAGCTCCTTTCATTCAGTCAGTAGCTTCAATCATTTCTGGACGTTTTTCAATGGCAAAAATCAATGAATATTGTAAATGCACAAAGAGTAATTTCTCCGCATTGCAAGGTGCAATTCTGAAATTTTTTGCTTTTTCCTGCTCCTCTTAGCATGATAAAGAAGATTCAAAGAGAGTGAGATGCCAGCTCCTTTCATTCAGTCAGTAGCTTCAAACATTTCTGGTATATGAATAACATGATGTTTTTCAATGGCAAAAATCAATGAATATTGTAAATGCACAAACAGTAATTTCTCCGCATTGCAAGGTGCAATTCTGAAATTTTTTGCTTTTTCCTGCTCCTCTTAGCATGATAAAGAAGATTCAAAGAGAGTGAGATGCCAGCTCCTTTCATTCAGTCAGTAGCTTCAATCATTTCTGGTATATGAATAACATGATGTTTTTCAATGGCAAAAATCAATGAATATTGTAAATGCACAAACAGTAATTTCTCCGCATTGCAAGGTGCAATTCTGAAATTTTTTGCTTTTTCCTGCTCCTCTTAGCATGATAAAGAAGATTCAAAGAGAGTGAGATGCCAGCTCCTTTCATTCAGTCAGTAGCTTCAATCATTTCTGGACGTTTTTCAATGGCAAAAATCAATGAATATTGTAAATGCACAAACAGTAATTTCTCCGCATTGCAAGGTGCAATTCTGAAATTTTTTGCTTTTTCCTGCTCCTCTTAGCATGATAAAGAAGATTCAAAGAGAGTGAGATGCCAGCTCCTTTCATTCAGTCAGTAGCTTCAAACATTTCTGGTATATGAATAACATGATGTTTTTCAATGGCAAAAATCAATGAATATTGTAAATGCACAAACAGTAATTTCTCCGCATTGCAAGGTGCAATTCTGAAATTTTTTGCTTTTTCCTGCTCCTCTTAGCATGATAAAGAAGATTCAAAGAGAGTGAGATGCCAGCTCCTTTCATTCAGTCAGTAGCTTCAATCATTTCTGGACGTTTTTCAATGGCAAAAATCAATGAATATTGTAAATGCACAAAGAGTAATTTCTCCGCATTGCAAGGTGCAATTCTGAAATTTTTTGCTTTTTCCTGCTCCTCTTAGCATGATAAAGAAGATTCAAAGAGAGTGAGATGCCAGCTCCTTTCATTCAGTCAGTAGCTTCAAACATTTCTGGTATATGAATAACATGATGTTTTTCAATGGCAAAAATCAATGAATATTGTAAATGCACAAACAGTAATTTCTCCGCATTGCAAGGTGCAATTCTGAAATTTTTTGCTTTTTCCTGCTCCTCTTAGCATGATAAAGAAGATTCAAAGAGAGTGAGATGCCAGCTCCTTTCATTCAGTCAGTAGCTTCAAACATTTCTGGTATATGAATAACATGATGTTTTTCAATGGCAAAAATCAATGAATATTGTAAATGCACAAACAGTAATTTCTCCGCATTGCAAGGTGCAATTCTGAAATTTTTTGCTTTTTCCTGCTCCTCTTAGCATGATAAAGAAGATTCAAAGAGAGTGAGATGCCAGCTCCTTTCATTCAGTCAGTAGCTTCAATCATTTCTGGACGTTTTTCAATGGCAAAAATCATTGAATATTGTAAATGCACAAACAGTAATTTCTCCGCATTGCAAGGTGCAATTCTGAAATTTTTTGCTTTTTCCTGCTCCTCTTAGCATGATAAAGTAGATTCAAAGAGAGTGAGATGCCAGCTCCTTTCATTCAGTCAGTAGCTTCAATCATTTCTGGTATATGAATAACATGATGTTTTTCAATGGCAAAAATCAATGAATATTGTAAATGCACAAACAGTAATTTCTCCGCATTGCAAGGTGCAATTCTGAAATTTTTTGCTTTTTCCTGCTCCTCTTAGCATGATAAAGAAGATTCAAAGAGAGTGAGATGCCAGCTCCTTTCATTCAGTCAGTAGCTTCAATCATTTCTGGACGTTTTTCAATGGCAAAAATCAATGAATATTGTAAATGCACAAACAGTAATTTCTCCGCATTGCAAGGTGCAATTCTGAAATTTTTTGCTTTTTCCTGCTCCTCTTAGCATGATAAAGAAGATTCAAAGAGAGTGAGATGCCAGCTCCTTTCATTCAGTCAGTAGCTTCAAACATTTCTGGTATATGAATAACATGATGTTTTTCAATGGCAAAAATCAATGAATATTGTAAATGCACAAACAGTAATTTCTCCGCATTGCAAGGTGCAATTCTGAAATTTTTTGCTTTTTCCTGCTCCTCTTAGCATGATAAAGAAGATTCAAAGAGAGTGAGATGCCAGCTCCTTTCATTCAGTCAGTAGCTTCAATCATTTCTGGACGTTTTTCAATGGCAAAAATCATTGAATATTGTAAATGCACAAACAGTAATTTCTCCGCATTGCAAGGTGCAATTCTGAAATTTTTTGCTTTTTCCTGCTCCTCTTAGCATGATAAAGAAGATTCAAAGAGAGTGAGATGCCAGCTCCTTTCATTCAGTCAGTAGCTTCAATCATTTCTGGTATATGAATAACATGATGTTTTTCAATGGCAAAAATCAATGAATATTGTAAATGCACAAACAGTAATTTCTCCGCATTGCAAGGTGCAATTCTGAAATTTTTTGCTTTTTCCTGCTCCTCTTAGCATGATAAACAAGATTCAAAGAGAGTGAGATGCCAGCTCCTTTCATTCAGTCAGTAGCTTCTATCATTTCTGGACGTTTTTCAATGGCAAAAATCAATGAATATTGTAAATGCACAAACAGTAATTTCTCCGCATTGCAAGGTGCAATTCTGAAATTTTTTGCTTTTTCCTGCTCCTCTTAGCATGATAAAGAAGATTCAAAGAGAGTGAGATGCCAGCTCCTTTCATTCAGTCAGTAGCTTCAAACATTTCTGGTATATGAATAACATGATGTTTTTCAATGGCAAAAATCAATGAATATTGTAAATGCACAAACAGTAATTTCTCCGCATTGCAAGGTGCAATTCTGAAATGTTTTGCTTTTTCCTGCTCCTCTTAGCATGATAAAGAAGATTCAAAGAGAGTGAGATGCCAGCTCCTTTCATTCAGTCAGTAGCTTCAATCATTTCTGGACGTTTTTCAATGGCAAAAATCAATGAATATTGTAAATGCACAAACAGTAATTTCTCCGCATTGCAAGGTGCAATTCTGAAATGTTTTGCTTTTTCCTGCTCCTCTTAGCATGATAAAGAAGATTCAAAGAGAGTGAGATGCCAGCTCCTTTCATTCAGTCAGTAGCTTCAATCATTTCTGGACGTTTTTCAATGGCAAAAATCAATGAATATTGTAAATGCACAAACAGTAATTTCTCCGCATTGCAAGGTGCAATTCTGAAATTTTTTGCTTTTTCCTGCTCCTCTTAGCATGATAAAGAAGATTCAAAGAGAGTGAGATGCCAGCTCCTTTCATTCAGTCAGTAGCTTCAATCATTTCTGGACGTTTTTCAATGGCAAAAATCAATGAATATTGTAAATGCACAAAGAGTAATTTCTCCGCATTGCAAGGTGCAATTCTGAAATTTTTTGCTTTTTCCTGCTCCTCTTAGCATGATAAAGAAGATTCAAAGAGAGTGAGATGCCAGCTCCTTTCATTCAGTCAGTAGCTTCAAACATTTCTGGTATATGAATAACATGATGTTTTTCAATGGCAAAAATCAATGAATATTGTAAATGCACAAACAGTAATTTCTCCGCATTGCAAGGTGCAATTCTGAAATGTTTTGCTTTTTCCTGCTCCTCTTAGCATGATAAAGAAGATTCAAAGAGAGTGAGATGCCAGCTCCTTTCATTCAGTCAGTAGCTTCAATCATTTCTGGACGTTTTTCAATGGCAAAAATCAATGAATATTGTAAATGCACAAACAGTAATTTCTCCGCATTGCAAGGTGCAATTCTGAAATTTTTTGCTTTTTCCTGCTCCTCTTAGCATGATAAAGAAGATTCAAAGAGAGTGAGATGCCAGCTCCTTTCATTCAGTCAGTAGCTTCAATCATTTCTGGACGTTTTTCAATGGCAAAAATCAATGAATATTGTAAATGCACAAAGAGTAATTTCTCCGCATTGCAAGGTGCAATTCTGAAATTTTTTGCTTTTTCCTGCTCCTCTTAGCATGATAAAGAAGATTCAAAGAGAGTGAGATGCCAGCTCCTTTCATTCAGTCAGTAGCTTCAAACATTTCTGGTATATGAATAACATGATGTTTTTCAATGGCAAAAATCAATGAATATTGTAAATGCACAAACAGTAATTTCTCCGCATTGCAAGGTGCAATTCTGAAATTTTTTGCTTTTTCCTGCTCCTCTTAGCATGATAAAGAAGATTCAAAGAGAGTGAGATGCCAGCTCCTTTCATTCAGTCAGTAGCTTCAATCATTTCTGGTATATGAATAACATGATGTTTTTCAATGGCAAAAATCAATGAATATTGTAAATGCACAAACAGTAATTTCTCCGCATTGCAAGGTGCAATACTGAAATTTTTTGCTTTTTCCTGCTCCTCTTAGCATGATAAAGAAGATTCAAAGAGAGTGAGATGCCAGCTCCTTTCATTCAGTCAGTAGCTTCAATCATTTCTGGACGTTTTTCAATGGCAAAAATCAATGAATATTGTAAATGCACAAACAGTAATTTCTCCGCATTGCAAGGTGCAATTCTGAAATTTTTTGCTTTTTCCTGCTCCTCTTAGCATGATAAAGAAGATTCAAAGAGAGTGAGATGCCAGCTCCTTTCATTCAGTCAGTAGCTTCAAACATTTCTGGTATATGAATAACATGATGTTTTTCAATGGCAAAAATCAATGAATATTGTAAATGCACAAACAGTAATTTCTCCGCATTGCAAGGTGCAATTCTGAAATTTTTTGCTTTTTCCTGCTCCTCTTAGCATGATAAAGAAGATTCAAAGAGAGTGAGATGCCAGCTCCTTTCATTCAGTCAGTAGCTTCAATCATTTCTGGACGTTTTTCAATGGCAAAAATCAATGAATATTGTAAATGCACAAAGAGTAATTTCTCCGCATTGCAAGGTGCAATTCTGAAATTTTTTGCTTTTTCCTGCTCCTCTTAGCATGATAAAGAAGATTCAAAGAGAGTGAGATGCCAGCTCCTTTCATTCAGTCAGTAGCTTCAAACATTTCTGGTATATGAATAACATGATGTTTTTCAATGGCAAAAATCAATGAATATTGTAAATGCACAAACAGTAATTTCTCCGCATTGCAAGGTGCAATTATGAAATTTTTTGCTTTTTCCTGCTCCTCTTAGCATGATAAACAAGATTCAAAGAGAGTGAGATGCCAGCTCCTTTCATTCAGTCAGTAGCTTCAATCATTTCTGGACGTTTTTCAATGGCAAAAATCAATGAATATTGTAAATGCACAAACAGTAATTTCTCCGCATTGCAAGGTGCAATTCTGAAATTTTTTGCTTTTTCCTGCTCCTCTTAGCATGATAAAGAAGATTCAAAGAGAGTGAGATGCCAGCTCCTTTCATTCAGTCAGTAGCTTCAATCATTTCTGGACGTTTTTCAATGGCAAAAATCAATGAATATTGTAAATGCACAAACAGTAATTTCTCCGCATTGCAAGGTGCAATTCTGAAATTTTTTGCTTTTTCCTGCTCCTCTTAGCATGATAAAGAAGATTCAAAGAGAGTGAGATGCCAGCTCCTTTCATTCAGTCAGTAGCTTCAATCATTTCTGGACGTTTTTCAATGGCAAAAATCAATGAATATTGTAAATGCACAAAGAGTAATTTCTCCGCATTGCAAGGTGCAATTCTGAAATTTTTTGCTTTTTCCTGCTCCTCTTAGCATGATAAAGAAGATTCAAAGAGAGTGAGATGCCAGCTCCTTTCATTCAGTCAGTAGCTTCAAACATTTCTGGTATATGAATAACATGATGTTTTTCAATGGCAAAAATCAATGAATATTGTAAATGCACAAACAGTAATTTCTCCGCATTGCAAGGTGCAATTCTGAAATGTTTTGCTTTTTCCTGCTCCTCTTAGCATGATAAAGAAGATTCAAAGAGAGTGAGATGCCAGCTCCTTTCATTCAGTCAGTAGCTTCAATCATTTCTGGACGTTTTTCAATGGCAAAAATCAATGAATATTGTAAATGCACAAACAGTAATTTCTCCGCATTGCAAGGTGCAATTCTGAAATTTTTTGCTTTTTCCTGCTCCTCTTAGCATGATAAAGAAGATTCAAAGAGAGTGAGATGCCAGCTCCTTTCATTCAGTCAGTAGCTTCAATCATTTCTGGACGTTTTTCAATGGCAAAAATCAATGAATATTGTAAATGCACAAAGAGTAATTTCTCCGCATTGCAAGGTGCAATTCTGAAATTTTTTGCTTTTTCCTGCTCCTCTTAGCATGATAAAGAAGATTCAAAGAGAGTGAGATGCCAGCTCCTTTCATTCAGTCAGTAGCTTCAAACATTTCTGGTATATGAATAACATGATGTTTTTCAATGGCAAAAATCAATGAATATTGTAAATGCACAAACAGTAATTTCTCCGCATTGCAAGGTGCAATTCTGAAATTTTTTGCTTTTTCCTGCTCCTCTTAGCATGATAAAGAAGATTCAAAGAGAGTGAGATGCCAGCTCCTTTCATTCAGTCAGTAGCTTCAATCATTTCTGGTATATGAATAACATGATGTTTTTCAATGGCAAAAATCAATGAATATTGTAAATGCACAAACAGTAATTTCTCCGCATTGCAAGGTGCAATACTGAAATTTTTTTTGCTTTTTCCTGCTCCTCTTAGCATGATAAAGAAGATTCAAAGAGAGTGAGATGCCAGCTCCTTTCATTCAGTCAGTAGCTTCAATCATTTCTGGACGTTTTTCAATGGCAAAAATCAATGAATATTGTAAATGCACAAACAGTAATTTCTCCGCATTGCAAGGTGCAATTCTGAAATTTTTTGCTTTTTCCTGCTCCTCTTAGCATGATAAAGAAGATTCAAAGAGAGTGAGATGCCAGCTCCTTTCATTCAGTCAGTAGCTTCAAACATTTCTGGTATATGAATAACATGATGTTTTTCAATGGCAAAAATCAATGAATATTGTAAATGCACAAACAGTAATTTCTCCGCATTGCAAGGTGCAATTCTGAAATTTTTTGCTTTTTCCTGCTCCTCTTAGCATGATAAAGAAGATTCAAAGAGAGTGAGATGCCAGCTCCTTTCATTCAGTCAGTAGCTTCAATCATTTCTGGACGTTTTTCAATGGCAAAAATCAATGAATATTGTAAATGCACAAAGAGTAATTTCTCCGCATTGCAAGGTGCAATTCTGAAATTTTTTGCTTTTTCCTGCTCCTCTTAGCATGATAAAGAAGATTCAAAGAGAGTGAGATGCCAGCTCCTTTCATTCAGTCAGTAGCTTCAAACATTTCTGGTATATGAATAACATGATGTTTTTCAATGGCAAAAATCAATGAATATTGTAAATGCACAAACAGTAATTTCTCCGCATTGCAAGGTGCAATTATGAAATTTTTTGCTTTTTCCTGCTCCTCTTAGCATGATAAACAAGATTCAAAGAGAGTGAGATGCCAGCTCCTTTCATTCAGTCAGTAGCTTCAATCATTTCTGGACGTTTTTCAATGGCAAAAATCAATGAATATTGTAAATGCACAAACAGTAATTTCTCCGCATTGCAAGGTGCAATTCTGAAATTTTTTGCTTTTTCCTGCTCCTCTTAGCATGATAAAGAAGATTCAAAGAGAGTGAGATGCCAGCTCCTTTCATTCAGTAAGTAGCTTCAAACATTTCTGGTATATGAATAACATGATGTTTTTCAATGGCAAAAATCAATGAATATTGTAAATGCACAAACAGTAATTTCTCCGCATTGCAAGGTGCAATTCTGAATTTTTTTGCTTTTTCCTGCTCCTCTTAGCATGATAAAGAAGATTCAAAGAGAGTGAGATGCCAGATCCTTTCATTCAGTCAGTAGCTTCAATCATTTCTGGACATTTTTCAATGGCAAAAATCAATGAATATTGTAAATGCACAAACAGTAATTTCTCCGCATTGCAAGGTGCAATTCTGAAATTTTTTGCTTTTTCCTGCTCCTCTTAGCATGATAAAGAAGATTCAAAGAGAGTGAGATGCCAGCTCCTTTCATTCAGTCAGTAGCTTCAATCATTTCTGGACGTTTTTCAATGGCAAAAATCAATGAATATTGTAAATGCACAAAGAGTAATTTCTCCGCATTGCAAGGTGCAATTCTGAAATTTTTTGCTTTTTCCTGCTCCTCTTAGCATGATAAAGAAGATTCAAAGAGAGTGAGATGCCAGCTCCTTTCATTCAGTCAGTAGCTTCAAACATTTCTGGTATATGAATAACATGATGTTTTTCAATGGCAAAAATCAATGAATATTGTAAATGCACAAACAGTAATTTCTCCTCATTGCAAGGTGCAATTCTGAAATTTTTTGCTTTTTCCTGCTCCTCTTAGCATGATAAAGAAGATTCAAAGAGAGTGAGATGCCAGCTCCTTTCATTCAGTAAGTAGCTTCAATCATTTCTGGACGTTTTTCAATGGCAAAAATCAATGAATATTGTAAATGCACAAACAGTAATTTCTCCGCATTGCAAGGTGCAATTCTGAAATTTTTTGCTTTTTCCTGCTCCTCTTAGCATGATAAACAAGATTCAAAGAGAGTGAGATGCCAGCTCTTTTCATTCAGTCAGTAGCTTCAATCATTTCTGGACGTTTTTCAATGACAAAAATCAATGAATATTGTAAATGCACAAACAGTAATTTCTCCGCATTGCAAGGTGCAATTCTGAAATTTTTTGCTTTTTCCTGCTCCTCTTAGCATGATAAAGAAGATTCAAAGAGAGTGAGATGCCAGCTCCTTTCATTCAGTCAGTAGCTTCAATCATTTCTGGACGTTTTTCAATGGCAAAAATCATTGAATATTGTAAATGCACAAACAGTAATTTCTCCGCATTGCAAGGTGCAATTCTGAAATTTTTTGCTTTTTCCTGCTCCTCTTAGCATGATAAAGAAGATTCAAAGAGAGTGAGATGCCAGCTCCTTTCATTCAGTCAGTAGCTTCAATCATTTCTGGTATATGAATAACATGATGTTTTTCAATGGCAAAAATCAATGAATATTGTAAATGCACAAACAGTAATTTCTCCGCATTGCAAGGTCCAATTCTGAAATTTTTTGCGTTTTCCTGCTCCTCTTAGCATGATAAACAAGATTCAAAGAGAGTGAGATGCCAGCTCCTTTCATTCAGTCAGTAGCTTCAATCATTTCTGGACGTTTTTCAATGGCAAAAATCAATGAATATTGTAAATGCACAAAGAGTAATTTCTCCGCATTGCAAGGTGCAATTCTGAAATTTTTTGCTTTTTCCTGCTCCTCTTAGCATGATAAAGAAGATTCAAAGAGAGTGAGATGCCAGCTCCTTTCATTCAGTCAGTAGCTTCAAACATTTCTGGTATATGAATAACATGATGTTTTTCAATGGCAAAAATCAATGAATATTGTAAATGCACAAACAGTAATTTCTCCGCATTGCAAGGTGCAATTCTGAAATTTTTTGCTTTTTCCTGCTCCTCTTAGCATGATAAAGAAGATTCAAAGAGAGTGAGATGCCAGCTCCTTTCATTCAGTCAGTAGCTTCAATCATTTCTGGACGTTTTTCAATGGCAAAAATCATTGAATATTGTAAATGCACAAACAGTAATTTCTCCGCATTGCAAGGTGCAATTCTGAAATTTTTTGCTTTTTCCTGCTCCTCTTAGCATGATAAAGTAGATTCAAAGAGAGTGAGATGCCAGCTCCTTTCATTCAGTCAGTAGCTTCAATCATTTCTGGTATATGAATAACATGATGTTTTTCAATGGCAAAAATCAATGAATATTGTAAATGCACAAACAGTAATTTCTCCGCATTGCAAGGTGCAATTCTGAAATTTTTTGCTTTTTCCTGCTCCTCTTAGCATGATAAAGAAGATTCAAAGAGAGTGAGATGCCAGCTCCTTTCATTCAGTCAGTAGCTTCAATCATTTCTGGACGTTTTTCAATGGCAAAAATCAATGAATATTGTAAATGCACAAACAGTAATTTCTCCGCATTGCAAGGTGCAATTCTGAAATTTTTTGCTTTTTCCTGCTCCTCTTAGCATGATAAAGAAGATTCAAAGAGAGTGAGATGCCAGCTCCTTTCATTCAGTCAGTAGCTTCAAACATTTCTGGTATATGAATAACATGATGTTTTTCAATGGCAAAAATCAATGAATATTGTAAATGCACAAACAGTAATTTCTCCGCATTGCAAGGTGCAATTCTGAAATTTTTTGCTTTTTCCTGCTCCTCTTAGCATGATAAAGAAGATTCAAAGAGAGTGAGATGCCAGCTCCTTTCATTCAGTCAGTAGCTTCAATCATTTCTGGACGTTTTTCAATGGCAAAAATCATTGAATATTGTAAATGCACAAACAGTAATTTCTCCGCATTGCAAGGTGCAATTCTGAAATTTTTTGCTTTTTCCTGCTCCTCTTAGCATGATAAAGAAGATTCAAAGAGAGTGAGATGCCAGCTCCTTTCATTCAGTCAGTAGCTTCAATCATTTCTGGTATATGAATAACATGATGTTTTTCAATGGCAAAAATCAATGAATATTGTAAATGCACAAACAGTAATTTCTCCGCATTGCAAGGTCCAATTCTGAAATTTTTTGCGTTTTCCTGCTCCTCTTAGCATGATAAACAAGATTCAAAGAGAGTGAGATGCCAGCTCCTTTCATTCAGTCAGTAGCTTCAATCATTTCTGGACGTTTTTCAATGGCAAAAATCAATGAATATTGTAAATGCACAAAGAGTAATTTCTCCGCATTGCAAGGTGCAATTCTGAAATTTTTTGCTTTTTCCTGCTCCTCTTAGCATGATAAAGAAGATTCAAAGAGAGTGAGATGCCAGCTCCTTTCATTCAGTCAGTAGCTTCAAACATTTCTGGTATATGAATAACATGATGTTTTTCAATGGCAAAAATCAATGAATATTGTAAATGCACAAACAGTAATTTCTCCGCATTGCAAGGTGCAATTCTGAAATTTTTTGCTTTTTCCTGCTCCTCTTAGCATGATAAAGAAGATTCAAAGAGAGTGAGATGCCAGCTCCTTTCATTCAGTCAGTAGCTTCAATCATTTCTGGACGTTTTTCAATGGCAAAAATCATTGAATATTGTAAATGCACAAACAGTAATTTCTCCGCATTGCAAGGTGCAATTCTGAAATTTTTTGCTTTTTCCTGCTCCTCTTAGCATGATAAAGTAGATTCAAAGAGAGTGAGATGCCAGCTCCTTTCATTCAGTCAGTAGCTTCAATCATTTCTGGTATATGAATAACATGATGTTTTTCAATGGCAAAAATCAATGAATATTGTAAATGCACAAACAGTAATTTCTCCGCATTGCAAGGTGCAATTCTGAAATTTTTTGCTTTTTCCTGCTCCTCTTAGCATGATAAAGAAGATTCAAAGAGAGTGAGATGCCAGCTCCTTTCATTCAGTCAGTAGCTTCAATCATTTCTGGACGTTTTTCAATGGCAAAAATCAATGAATATTGTAAATGCACAAACAGTAATTTCTCCGCATTGCAAGGTGCAATTCTGAAATTTTTTGCTTTTTCCTGCTCCTCTTAGCATGATAAAGAAGATTCAAAGAGAGTGAGATGCCAGCTCCTTTCATTCAGTCAGTAGCTTCAAACATTTCTGGTATATGAATAACATGATGTTTTTCAATGGCAAAAATCAATGAATATTGTAAATGCACAAACAGTAATTTCTCCGCATTGCAAGGTGCAATTCTGAAATTTTTTGCTTTTTCCTGCTCCTCTTAGCATGATAAAGAAGATTCAAAGAGAGTGAGATGCCAGCTCCTTTCATTCAGTCAGTAGCTTCAATCATTTCTGGACGTTTTTAAATGGCAAAAATCATTGAATATTGTAAATGCACAAACAGTAATTTCTCCGCATTGCAAGGTGCAATTCTGAAATTTTTTGCTTTTTCCTGCTCCTCTTAGCATGATAAAGAAGATTCAAAGAGAGTGAGATGCCAGCTCCTTTCATTCAGTCAGTAGCTTCAATCATTTCTGGTATATGAATAACATGATGTTTTTCAATGGCAAAAATCAATGAATATTGTAAATGCACAAACAGTAATTTCTCCGCATTGCAAGGTGCAATTCTGAAATTTTTTGCTTTTTCCTGCTCCTCTTAGCATGATAAACAAGATTCAAAGAGAGTGAGATGCCAGCTCCTTTCATTCAGTCAGTAGCTTCTATCATTTCTGGACGTTTTTCAATGGCAAAAATCAATGAATATTGTAAATGCTCAAACAGTAATTTCTCCACATTGCAAGGTGCAATTCTGAAATTTTTTGCTTTTTCCTGCTCCTCTTAGCATGATAAAGAAGATTCAAAGAGAGTGAGATGCCAGCTCCTTTCATTCAGTCAGTAGCTTCAAACATTTCTGGTATATGAATAACATGATGTTTTTCAATGGCAAAAATCAATGAATATTGTAAATGCACAAACAGTAATTTCTCCGCATTGCAAGGTGCAATTCTGAAATTTTTTGCTTTTTCCTGCTCCTCTTAGCATGATAAAGAAGATTCAAAGAGAGTGAGATGCCAGCTCCTTTCATTCAGTCAGTAGCTTCAATCATTTCTGGACGTTTTTCAATGGCAAAAATCAATGAATATTGTAAATGCACAAACAGTAATTTCTCCGCATTGCAAGGTGCAATTCTGAAATTTTTTGCTTTTTCCTGCTCCGCTTAGCATGATAAAGAAGATTCAAAGAGAGTGAGATGCCAGCTCCTTTCATTCAGTCAGTAGCTTCAATCATTTCTGGACGTTTTTCAATGGCAAAAATCAATGAATATTGTAAATGCACAAACAGTAATTTCTCCGCATTGCAGGGTGCAATTCTGAAATTTTTGCTTTTTCCTGCTCCTCTTAGCATGATAAAGAAGATTCAAAGAGAGTGAGATGCCAGCTCCTTTCATTCAGTCAGTAGCTTCAAACATTTCTGGTATATGAATAACATGATGTTTTTCAATGGCAAAAATCAATGAATATTGTAAATGCACAAACAGTAATTTCTCCGCATTGCAAGGTGCAATTCTGAAATTTTTTGCTTTTTCCTGCTCCTCTTAGCATGATAAAGAAGATTCAAAGAGAGTGAGATGCCAGCTCCTTTCATTCAGTCAGTAGCTTCAATCATTTCTGGACGTTTTTCAATGGCAAAAATCATTGAATATTGTAAATGCACAAACAGTAATTTCTCCGCATTGCAAGGTGCAATTCTGAAATTTTTTGCTTTTTCCTGCTCCTCTTAGCATGATAAAGAAGATTCAAAGAGAGTGAGATGCCAGCTCCTTTCATTCAGTCAGTAGCTTCAATCATTTCTGGACGTTTTTCAATGGCAAAAATCAATGAATATTGTAAATGCACAAACAGTAATTTCTCCGCATTGCAAGGTGCAATTCTGAAATTTTTTGCTTTTTCCTGCTCCTCTTAGCATGATAAAGAAGATTCAAAGAGAGTGAGATGCCAGCTCCTTTCATTCAGTCAGTAGCTTCAAACATTTCTGGTATATGAATAACATGATGTTTTTCAATGGCAAAAATCAATGAATATTGTAAATGCACAAACAGTAATTTCTCCGCATTGCAAGGTGCAATTCTGAAATTTTTTGCTTTTTCCTGCTCCTCTTAGCATGATAAAGAAGATTCAAAGAGAGTGAGATGCCAGCTCCTTTCATTCAGTCAGTAGCTTCAATCATTTCTGGACGTTTTTCAATGGCAAAAATCATTGAATATTGTAAATGCACAAACAGTAATTTCTCCGCATTGCAAGGTGCAATTCTGAAATTTTTTGCTTTTTCCTGCTCCTCTTAGCATGATAAAGAAGATTCAAAGAGAGTGAGATGCCAGCTCCTTTCATTCAGTCAGTAGCTTCAATCATTTCTGGACATTTTTCAATGGCAAAAATCAATGAATATTGTAAATGCACAAACAGTAATTTCTCCGCATTGCAAGGTGCAATTCTGAAATTTTTTGCTTTTTCCTGCTCCTCTTAGCATGATAAAGAAGATTCAAAGAGAGTGAGATGCCAGCTCCTTTCATTCAGTCAGTAGCTTCAATCATTTCTGGACATTTTTCAATGGCAAAAATCAATGAATATTGTAAATGCACAAACAGTAATTTCTCCGCATTGCAAGGTGCAATTCTGAAATTTTTTGCTTTTTCCTGCTCCTCTTAGCATGATAAAGAAGATTCAAAGAGAGTGAGATGCCAGCTCCTTTCATTCAGTCAGTAGCTTCAATCATTTCTGGACGTTTTTCAATGGCAAAAATCAATGAATATTGTAAATGCACAAAGAGTAATTTCTCCGCATTGCAAGGTGCAATTCTGAAATTTTTTGCTTTTTCCTGCTCCTCTTAGCATGATAAAGAAGATTCAAAGAGAGTGAGATGCCAGCTCCTTTCATTCAGTCAGTAGCTTCAAACATTTCTGGTATATGAATAACATGATGTTTTTCAATGGTAAAAATCAATGAATATTGTAAATGCACAAACAGTAATTTCTCCGCATTGCAAGGTGCAATTCTGAAATTTTTTGCTTTTTCCTGCTCCTCTTAGCATGATAAACAAGATTCAAAGAGAGTGAGATGCCAGCTCCTTTCATTCAGTCAGTAGCTTCTATCATTTCTGGACGTTTTTCAATGGCAAAAATCAATGAATATTGTAAATGCACAAACACTAATTTCTCCGCATTGCAAGGTGCAATTCTGAAATTTTTTGCTTTTTCCTGCTCCTCTTAGCATGATAAAGAAGATTCAAAGAGAGTGAGATGCCAGCTCCTTTCATTCAGTCAGTAGCTTCAAACATTTCTGGTATATGAATAACATGATGTTTTTCAATGGCAAAAATCAATGAATATTGTAAATGCACAAAGAGTAATTTCTCCGCATTGCAAGGTGCAATTCTGAAATTTTTTGCTTTTTCCTGCTCCTCTTAGCATGATAAAGAAGATTCAAAAAGAGTGAGATGCCAGCTCCTTTCATTCAGTCAGTAGCTTCAATCATTTCTGGACGTTTTTCAAAGGCAAAAATCAATGAATATTGTAAATGCACAAACAGTAATTTCTCCGCATTGCAAGGTGCAATTCTGAAATTTTTTGCTTTTTCCTGCTCCTCTTAGCATGATAAAGAAGATTCAAAGAGAGTGAGATGCCAGCTCCTTTCATTCAGTCAGTAGCTTCAATCATTTCTGGACGTTTTTCAATGGCAAAAATCATTGAATATTGTAAATGCACAAACAGTAATTTCTCCGCATTGCAAGGTGCAATTCTGAAATTTTTTGCTTTTTCCTGCTCCTCTTAGCATGATAAAGTAGATTCAAAGAGAGTGAGATGCCAGCTCCTTTCATTCAGTCAGTAGCTTCAATCATTTCTGGTATATGAATAACATGATGTTTTTCAATGGCAAAAATCAATGAATATTGTAAATGCACAAACAGTAATTTCTCCGCATTGCAAGGTGCAATTCTGAAATTTTTTGCTTTTTCCTGCTCCTCTTAGCATGATAAAGAAGATTCAAAGAGAGTGAGATGCCAGCTCCTTTCATTCAGTCAGTAGCTTCAATCATTTCTGGACGTTTTTCAATGGCAAAAATCAATGAATATTGTAAATGCACAAACAGTAATTTCTCCGCATTGCAAGGTGCAATTCTGAAATTTTTTGCTTTTTCCTGCTCCTCTTAGCATGATAAAGAAGATTCAAAGAGAGTGAGATGCCAGCTCCTTTCATTCAGTCAGTAGCTTCAAACATTTC
Source organism: Phyllobates terribilis (assembly GCF_046119375.1). Classification (NCBI taxonomy): domain Eukaryota; kingdom Metazoa; phylum Chordata; class Amphibia; order Anura; family Dendrobatidae; genus Phyllobates; species Phyllobates terribilis. The sequence goes on along the minus strand of NW_027363765.1, from coordinate 98,079 downwards.
TGGTACATGAATAACATGATGTTTTTCAATGGCAAAAATCAATGAATATTGTAAATGCACAAACAGTAATTTCTCCGCATTGCAAGGTGCAATTCTGAAATTTTTTGCTTTTTCCTGCTCCTCTTAGCATGATAAAGAAGATTCAAAGAGAGTGAGATGCCAGCTCCTTTCATTCAGTCAGTAGCTTCAATCATTTCTGGACGTTTTTCAATGGCAAAAATCATTGAATATTGTAAATGCACAAACAGTAATTTCTCCGCATTGCAAGGTGCAATTCTGAAATTTTTTGCTTTTTCCTGCTCCTCTTAGCATGATAAAGAAGATTCAAAGAGAGTGCGATGCCAGCTCCTTTCATTCAGTCAGTAGCTTCAATCATTTCTGGACGTTTTTCAATGGCAAAAATCAATGAATATTGTAAATGCACAAAGAGTAATTTCTCCGCATTGCAAGGTGCAATTCTGAAATTTTTTGCTTTTTGCTGCTCCTCTTAGCATGATAAAGAAGATTCAAAGAGAGTGAGATGCCAGCTCCTTTCATTCAGTCAGTAGCTTCAAACATTTCTGGTATATGAATAACGATGTTTTTCAATGGCAAAATTCAATGAATATTGTAAATGCACAAACAGTAATTTCTCCGCATTGCAAGGTGCAATTCTGAAATTTTTTGCTTTTTCCTGCTCCTCTTAGCATGATAAAGAAGATTCAAAGAGAGTGAGATGCCAGCTCCTTTCATTCAGTCAGTAGCTTCAATCATTTCTGGACGTTTTTCAATGGCAAAAATCATTGAATATTGTAAATGCACAAACAGTAATTTCTCCGCATTGCAAGGTGCAATTCTGAAATTTTTTGCTTTTTCCTGCTCCTCTTAGCATGATAAAGTAGATTCAAAGAGAGTGAGATGCCAGCTCCTTTCATTCAGTCAGTAGCTTCAATCATTTCTGGTATATGAATAACATGATGTTTTTCAATGGCAAAAATCAATGAATATTGTAAATGCACAAACAGTAATTTCTCCGCATTGCAAGGTGCAATTCTGAAATTTTTTGCTTTTTCCTGCTCCTCTTAGCATGATAAAGAAGATTCAAAGAGAGTGAGATGCCAGCTCCTTTCATTCAGTCAGTAGCTTCAATCATTTCTGGACGTTTTTCAATGGCAAAAATCAATGAATATTGTAAATGCACAAACAGTAATTTCTCCGCATTGCAAGGTGCAATTCTGAAATTTTTTGCTTTTTCCTGCTCCTCTTAGCATGATAAAGAAGATTCAAAGAGAGTGAGATGCCAGCTCCTTTCATTCAGTCAGTAGCTTCAAACATTTCTGGTATATGAATAACATGATGTTTTTCAATGGCAAAAATCAATGAATATTGTAAATGCACAAACAGTAATTTCTCCGCATTGCAAGGTGCAATTCTGAAATTTTTTGCTTTTTCCTGCTCCTCTTAGCATGATAAAGAAGATTCAAAGAGAGTGAGATGCCAGCTCCTTTCATTCAGTCAGTAGCTTCAATCATTTCTGGACGTTTTTCAATGGCAAAAATCATTGAATATTGTAAATGCACAAACAGTAATTTCTCCGCATTGCAAGGTGCAATTCTGAAATTTTTTGCTTTTTCCTGCTCCTCTTAGCATGATAAAGAAGATTCAAAGAGAGTGAGATGCCAGCTCCTTTCATTCAGTCAGTAGCTTCAATCATTTCTGGACGTTTTTCAATGGCAAAAATCAATGAATATTGTAAATGCACAAAGAGTAATTTCTCCGCATTGCAAGGTGCAATTCTGAATTTTTTTGCTTTTTCCTGCTCCTCTTAGCATGATAAAGAAGATTCAAAGAGAGTGAGATGCCAGCTCCTTTCATTCAGTCAGTAGCTTCAAACATTTCTGGTATATGAATAACATGATGTTTTTCAATGGCAAAAATCAATGAATATTGTAAATGCACAAACAGTAATTTCTCCGCATTGCAAGGTGCAATTCTGAAATTTTTTGCTTTTTCCTGCTCCTCTTAGCATGATAAAGAAGATTCAAAGAGAGTGAGATGCCAGCTCCTTTCATTCAGTAAGTAGCTTCAATCATTTCTGGACGTTTTTCAATGGCAAAAATCAATGAATATTGTAAATGCACAAACAGTAATTTCTCCGCATTGCAAGGTGCAATTCTGAAATTTTTTGCTTTTTCCTGCTCCTCTTAGCATGATAAACAAGATTCAAAGAGAGTGAGATGCCAGCTCTTTTCATTCAGTCAGTAGCTTCAATCATTTCTGGACGTTTTTCAATGACAAAAATCAATGAATATTGTAAATGCACAAACTGTAATTTCTCCGCATTGCAAGGTGCAATTCTGAAATTTTTTGCTTTTTCCTGCTCCTCTTAGCATGATAAAGAAGATTCAAAGAGAGTGAGATGCCAGCTCCTTTCATTCAGTCAGTAGCTTCAATCATTTCTGGACGTTTTTCAATGGCAAAAATCATTGAATATTGTAAATGCACAAACAGTAATTTCTCCGCATTGCAAGGTGCAATTCTGAAATTTTTTGCTTTTTCCTGCTCCTCTTAGCATGATAAAGAAGATTCAAAGAGAGTGAGATGCCAGCTCCTTTCATTCAGTCAGTAGCTTCAATCATTTCTGGTATATGAATAACATGATGTTTTTCAATGGCAAAAATCAATGAATATTGTAAATGCACAAACAGTAATTTCTCCGCATTGCAAGGTGCAATTCTGAAATTTTTTGCGTTTTCCTGCTCCTCTTAGCATGATAAACAAGATTCAAAGAGAGTGAGATGCCAGCTCCTTTCATTCAGTCAGTAGCTTCAATCATTTCTGGACGTTTTTCAATGGCAAAAATCAATGAATATTGTAAATGCACAAAGAGTAATTTCTCCGCATTGCAAGGTGCAATTCTGAAATTTTTTGCTTTTTCCTGCTCCTCTTAGCATGATAAAGAAGATTCAAAGAGAGTGAGATGCCAGCTCCTTTCATTCACTCAGTAGCTTCAAACATTTCTGGTATATGAATAACATGATGTTTTTCAATGGCAAAAATCAATGAATATTGTAAATGCACAAACAGTAATTTCTCCGCATTGCAAGGTGCAATTCTGAAATTTTTTGCTTTTTCCTGCTCCTCTTAGCATGATAAAGAAGATTCAAAGAGAGTGAGATGCCAGCTCCTTTCATTCAGTCAGTAGCTTCAATCATTTCTGGACGTTTTTCAATGGCAAAAATCATTGAATATTGTAAATGCACAAACAGTAATTTCTCCGCATTGCAAGGTGCAATTCTGAAATTTTTTGCCTTTTCCTGCTCCTCTTAGCATGATAAAGTAGATTCAAAGAGAGTGAGATGCCAGCTCCTTTCATTCAGTCAGTAGCTTCAATCATTTCTGGTATATGAATAACATGATGTTTTTCAATGGCAAAAATCAATGAATATTGTAAATGCACAAACAGTAATTTCTCCGCATTGCAAGGTGCAATTCTGAAATTTTTTGCTTTTTCCTGCTCCTCTTAGCATGATAAAGAAGATTCAAAGAGAGTGAGATGCCAGCTCCTTTCATTCAGTCAGTAGCTTCAATCATTTCTGGACGTTTTTCAATGGCAAAAATCAATGAATATTGTAAATGCACAAACAGTAATTTCTCCCCATTGCTAGGTGCAATTCTGAAATTTTTTGCTTTTTCCTGCTCCTCTTAGCATGATAAAGAAGATTCAAAGAGAGTGAGATGCCAGCTCCTTTCATTCAGTCAGTAGCTTCAAACATTTCTGGTATATGAATAACATGATGTTTTTCAATGGCAAAAATCAATGAATATTGTAAATGCACAAACAGTAATTTCTCCGCATTGCAAGGTGCAATTCTGAAATTTTTTGCTTTTTCCTGCTCCTCTTAGCATGATAAAGAAGATTCAAAGAGAGTGAGATGCCAGCTCCTTTCATTCAGTCAGTAGCTTCAATCATTTCTGGACGTTTTTCAATGGCAAAAATCATTGAATATTGTAAATGCACAAACAGTAATTTCTCCGCATTGCAAGGTGCAATTCTGAAATTTTTTGCTTTTTCCTGCTCCTCTTAGCATGATAAAGAAGATTCAAAGAGAGTGAGATGCCAGCTCCTTTCATTCAGTCAGTAGCTTCAATCATTTCTGGTATATGAATAACATGATGTTTTTCAATGGCAAAAATCAATGAATATTGTAAATGCACAAACAGTAATTTCTCCGCATTGCAAGGTGCAATTCTGAAATTTTTTGCTTTTTCCTGCTCCTCTTAGCATGATAAACAAGATTCAAAGAGAGTGAGATGCCAGCTCCTTTCATTCAGTCAGTAGCTTCTATCATTTCTGGACGTTTTTCAATGGCAAAAATCAATGAATATTGTAAATGCACAAACAGTAATTTCTCCGCATTGCAAGGTGCAATTCTGAAATTTTTTGCTTTTTCCTGCTCCTCTTAGCATGATAAAGAAGATTCAAAGAGAGTGAGATGCCAGCTCCTTTCATTCAGTCAGTAGCTTCAAACATTTCTGGTATATGAATAACATGATGTTTTTCAATGGCAAAAATCAATGAATATTGTAAATGCACAAACAGTAATTTCTCCGCATTGCAAGGTGCAATTCTGAAATTTTTTGCTTTTTCCTGCTCCTCTTAGCATGATAAAGAAGATTCAAAGAGAGTGAGATGCCAGCTCCTTTCATTCAGTCAGTAGCTTCAATCATTTCTGGACGTTTTTCAATGGCAAAAATCAATGAATATTGTAAATGCACAAACAGTAATTTCTCCGCATTGCAAGGTGCAATTCTGAAATTTTTTGCTTTTTCCTGCTCCTCTTAGCATGATAAACAAGATTCAAAGAGAGTGAGATGCCAGCTCCTTTCATTCAGTCAGTAGCTTCAATCATTTCTGGACGTTTTTCAATGGCAAAAATCAATGAATATTGTAAATGCACAAACAGTAATTTCTCCGCATTGCAAGGTGCAATTCTGAAATTTTTTGCTTTTTCCTGCTCCTCTTAGCATGATAAAGAAGATTCAAAGAGAGTGAGATGCCAGCTCCTTTCATTCAGTCAGTAGCTTCAAACATTTCTGGTATATGAATAACATGATGTTTTTCAATGGCAAAAATCAATGAATATTGTAAATGCACAAACAGTAATTTCTCCGCATTGCAAGGTGCAATTCTGAAATTTTTTGCTTTTTCCTGCTCCTCTTAGCATGATAAAGAAGATTCAAAGAGAGTGAGATGCCAGCTCCTTTCATTCAGTCAGTAGCTTCAATCATTTCTGGACATTTTTCAATGGCAAAAATCAATGAATATTGTAAATGCACAAACAGTAATTTCTCCGCATTGCAAGGTGCAATTCTGAAATTTTTTGCTTTTTCCTGCTCCTCTTAGCATGATAAAGAAGATTCAAAGAGATTGAGATGCCAGCTCCTTTCATTCAGTCAGTAGCTTCAATCATTTCTGGACGTTTTTCAATGGCAAAAATCAATGAATATTGTAAATGCACAAACAGTAATTTCTCCGCATTGCAAGGTGCAATTCTGAAATTTTTTGCTTTTTCCTGCTCCTCTTAGCATGATAAAGAAGATTCAAAGAGAGTGAGATGCCAGCTCCTTTCATTCAGTCAGTAGCTTCAAACATTTCTGGTATATGAATAACATGATGTTTTTCAATGGCAAAAATCAATGAATATTGTAAATGCACAAACAGTAATTTCTCCGCATTGCAAGGTGCAATTCTGAAATTTTTTGCTTTTTCCTGCTCCTCTTAGCATGATAAAGAAGATTCAAAGAGAGTGAGATGCCAGCTCCTTTCATTCAGTCAGTAGCTTCAATCATTTCTGGACGTTTTTCAATGGCAAAAATCATTGAATATTGTAAATGCACAAACAGTAATTTCTCCGCATTGCAAGGTGCAATTCTGAAATTTTTTGCTTTTTCCTGCTCCTCTTAGCATGATAAAGAAGATTCAAAGAGAGTGAGATGCCAGCTCCTTTCATTCAGTCAGTAGCTTCAATCATTTCTGGTATATGAATAACATGATGTTTTTCAATGGCAAAAATCAATGAATATTGTAAATGCACAAACAGTAATTTCTCCGCATTGCAAGGTGCAATTCTGAAATTTTTTGCTTTTTCCTGCTCCTCTTAGCATGATAAACAAGATTCAAAGAGAGTGAGATGCCAGCTCCTTTCATTCTGTCAGTAGCTTCTATCATTTCTGGACGTTTTTCAATGGCAAAAATCAATGAATATTGTAAATGCACAAACAGTAATTTCTCCGCATTGCAAGGTGCAATTCTGAAATTTTTTGCTTTTTCCTGCTCCTCTTAGCATGATAAAGAAGATTCAAAGAGAGTGAGATGCCAGCTCCTTTCATTCAGTCAGTAGCTTCAAACATTTCTGGTATATGAATAACATGATGTTTTTCAATGGCAAAAATCAATGAATATTGTAAATGCACAAAGAGTAATTTCTCCGCATTGCAAGGTGCAATTCTGAAATTTTTTGCTTTTTCCTGCTCCTCTTAGCATGATAAAGAAGATTCAAAGAGAGTGAGATGCCAGCTCCTTTCATTCAGTCAGTAGCTTCAATCATTTCTGGACGTTTTTCAATGGCAAAAATCAATGAATATTGTAAATGCACAAACAGTAATTTCTCCGCATTGCAAGGTGCAATTCTGAAATTTTTTGCTTTTTCCTGCTCCTCTTAGCATGATAAAGAAGATTCAAAGAGAGTGAGATGCCAGCTCCTTTCATTCAGTCAGTAGCTTCAAACATTTCTGGTATATGAATAACATGATGTTTTTCAATGGCAAAAATCAATGAATATTGTAAATGCACAAACAGTAATTTCTCCGCATTGCAAGGTGCAATTCTGAAATTTTTTGCTTTTTCCTGCTCCTCTTAGCATGATAAAGAAGATTCAAAGAGAGTGAGATGCCAGCTCCTTTCATTCAGTCAGTAGCTTCAATCATTTCTGGACGTTTTTCAATGGCAAAAATCAATGAATATTGTAAATGCACAAACAGTAATTTCTCCGCATTGCAAGGTGCAATTCTGAATTTTTTTGCTTTTTCCTGCTCCTCTTAGCATGATAAAGAAGATTCAAAGAGAGTGAGATGCCAGCTCCTTTCATTCAGTCAGTAGCTTCAAACATTTCTGGTATATGAATAACATGATGTTTTCAATGGCAAAAATCAATGAATATTGTAAATGCACAAACAGTAATTTCTCCGCATTGCAAGGTGCAATTTTGAAATTTTTTGCTTTTTCCTGCTCCTCTTAGCATGATAAAGAAGATTCAAAGAGAGTGAGATGCCAGCTCCTTTCATTCAGTCAGTAGCTTCAATCATTTCTGGACGTTTTTCAATGGCAAAAATCAATGAATATTGTAAATGCACAAACAGTAATTTCTCCGCATTGCAAGGTGCAATTCTGAAATTTTTTGCTTTTTCCTGCTCCTCTTAGCATGATAAAGAAGATTCAAAGAGAGTGAGATGCCAGCTCCTTTCATTCAGTCAGTAGCTTCAATCATTTCTGGACGTTATTCAATGGCAAAAATCATTGAATATTGTAAATGCACAAACAGTAATTTCTCCGCATTGCAAGGTGCAATTCTGAAATTTTTTGCTTTTTCCTGCTCCTCTTAGCATGATAAAGTAGATTCAAAGAGAGTGAGATGCCAGCTCCTTTCATTCAGTCAGTAGCTTCAATCATTTCTGGTATATGAATAACATGATGTTTTTCAATGGCAAAAATCAATGAATATTGTAAATGCACAAACAGTAATTTCTCCGCATTGCAAGGTGCAATTCTGAAATTTTTTGCTTTTTCCTGCTCCTCTTAGCATGATAAAGAAGATTCAAAGAGAGTGAGATGCCAGCTCCTTTCATTCAGTCAGTAGCTTCAATCATTTCTGGACGTTTTTCAATGGCAAAAATCAATGAATATTGTAAATGCACAAACAGTAATTTCTCCGCATTGCAAGGTGCAATTCTGAAATTTTTTGCTTTTTCCTGCTCCTCTTAGCATGATAAAGAAGATTCAAAGAGAGTGAGATGCCAGCTCCTTTCATTCAGTCAGTAGCTTCAATCATTTCTGGTATATGAATAACATGATGTTTTTCAATGGCAAAAATCAATGAATATTGTAAATGCACAAACAGTAATTTCTCCGCATTGCAAGGTGCAATTCTGAAATTTTTTGCTTTTTCCTGCTCCTCTTAGCATGATAAACAAGATTCAAAGAGAGTGAGATGCCAGCTCCTTTCATTCAGTCAGTAGCTTCTATCATTTCTGGACGTTTTTCAATGGCAAAAATCAATGAATATTGTAAATGCACAAACAGTAATTTCTCCGCATTGCAAGGTGCAATTCTGAAATTTTTTGCTTTTTCCTGCTCCTCTTAGCATGATAAAGAAGATTCAAAGAGAGTGAGATGCCAGCTCCTTTCATTCAGTCAGTAGCTTCAAACATTTCTGGTATATGAATAACATGATGTTTTTCAATGGCAAAAATCAATGAATATTGTAAATGCACAAACAGTAATTTCTCCGCATTGCAAGGTGCAATTCTGAAATTTTTTGCTTTTTCCTGCTCCTCTTAGCATGATAAAGAAGATTCAAAGAGAGTGAGATGCCAGCTCCTTTCATTCAGTCAGTAGCTTCAATCATTTCTGGACGTTTTTCAATGGCAAAAATCAATGAATATTGTAAATGCACAAACAGTAATTTCTCCGCATTGCAAGGTGCAATTCTGAAATTTTTTGCTTTTTCCTGCTCCTCTTAGCATGATAAACAAGATTCAAAGAGAGTGAGATGCCAGCTCCTTTCATTCAGTCAGTAGCTTCAATCATTTCTGGACGTTTTTCAATGGCAAAAATCAATGAATATTGTAAATGCACAAACAGTAATTTCTCCGCATTGCAAGGTGCAATTCTGAAATTTTTTGCTTTTTCCTGCTCCTCTTAGCATGATAAAGAAGATTCAAAGAGAGTGAGATGCCAGCTCCTTTCATTCCGTCAGTAGCTTCAAACATTTCTGGTATATGAATAACATGATGTTTTTCAATGGCAAAAATCAATGAATATTGTAAATGCACAAACAGTAATTTCTCCGCATTGCAAGGTGCAATTCTGAAATTTTTTGCTTTTTCCTGCTCCTCTTAGCATGATAAAGAAGATTCAAAGAGAGTGAGATGCCAGCTCCTTTCATTCAGTCAGTAGCTTCAATCATTTCTGGACATTTTTCAATGGCAAAAATCAATGAATATTGTAAATGCACAAACAGTAATTTCTCCGCATTGCAAGGTGCAATTCTGAAATTTTTTGCTTTTTCCTGCTCCTCTTAGCATGATAAAGAAGATTCAAAGAGAGTGAGATGCCAGCTCCTTTCATTCAGTCAGTAGCTTCAATCATTTCTGGACGTTTTTCAATGGCAAAAATCAATGAATATTGTAAATGCACAAAGAGTAATTTCTCCGCATTGCAAGGTGCAATTCTGAAATTTTTTGCTTTTTCCTGCTCCTCTTAGCATGATAAAGAAGATTCAAAGAGAGTGAGATGCCAGCTCCTTTCATTCAGTCAGTAGCTTCAAACATTTCTGGTATATGAATAACATGATGTTTTTCAATGGCAAAAATCAATGAATATTGTAAATGCACAAACAGTAATTTCTCCGCATTGCAAGGTGCAATTCTGAAATTTTTTGCTTTTTCCTGCTCCTCTTAGCATGATAAAGAAGATTCAAAGAGAGTGAGATGCCAGCTCCTTTCATTCAGTCAGTAGCTTCAATCATTTCTGGACATTTTTCAATGGCAAAAATCAATGAATATTGTAAATGCACAAACAGTAATTTCTCCGCATTGCAAGGTGCAATTCTGAAATTTTTTGCTTTTTCCTGCTCCTCTTAGCATGATAAAGAAGATTCAAAGAGAGTAAGATGCCAGCTCCTTTCATTCAGTCAGTAGCTTCAATCATTTCTGGACGTTTTTCAATGGCAAAAATCAATGAATATTGTAAATGCACAAAGAGTAATTTCTCCGCATTGCAAGGTGCAATTCTGAAATTTTTTGCTTTTTCCTGCTCCTCTTAGCATGATAAAGAAGATTCAAAGAGAGTGAGATGCCAGATCCTTTCATTCAGTCAGTAGCTTCAAACATTTCTGGTATATGAATAACATGATGTTTTTCAATGGCAAAAATCAATGAATATTGTAAATGCACAAACAGTAATTTCTCCGCATTGCAAGGTGCAATTCTGAAATTTTTTGCTTTTTCCTGCTCCTCTTAGCATGATAAAGAAGATTCAAAGAGAGTGAGATGCCAGCTCCTTTCATTCAGTCAGTAGCTTCAATCATTTCTGGACGTTTTTCAATGGCAAAAATCATTGAATATTGTAAATGCACAAACAGTAATTTCTCCGCATTGCAAGGTGCAATTCTGAAATTTTTTGCTTTTTCCTGCTCCTCTTAGCATGATAAAGAAGATTCAAATAGAGTGAGATGCCAGCTCCTTTCATTCAGTCAGTAGCTTCAATCATTTCTGGTATATGAATAACATGATGTTTTTCAATGGCAAAAATCAATGAATATTGTAAATGCACAAACAGTAATTTCTCCGCATTGCATGGTGCAATTCTGAAATTTTTTGCTTTTTCCTGCTCCTCTTAGCATGATAAAGAAGATTCAAAGAGAGTGAGATGCCAGCTCCTTTCATTCAGTCAGTAGCTTCAATCATTTCTGGACGTTTTTCAATGGCAAAAATCAATGAATATTGTAAATGCACAAACAGTAATTTCTCCGCATTGCAAGGTGCAATTCTGAAATTTTTTGCTTTTTCCTGCTCCTCTTAGCATGATAAAGAAGATTCAAAGAGAGTGAGATGCCAGCTCCTTTCATTCAGTCAGTAGCTTCAATCATTTCTGGACGTTTTTCAATGGCAAAAATCAATGAATATTGTAAATGCACAAAGAGTAATTTCTCCGCATTGCAAGGTGCAATTCTGAAATTTTTTGCTTTTTCCTGCTCCTCTTAGCATGATAAAGAAGATTCAAAGAGAGTGAGATGCCAGCTCCTTTCATTCAGTCAGTAGCTTCAAACATTTCTGGTATATGAATAACATGATGTTTTTCAATGGCAAAAATCAATGAATATTGTAAATGCACAAACAGTAATTTCTCCGCATTGCAAGGTGCAATTCTGAAATTTTTTGCTTTTTCCTGCTCCTCTTAGCATGATAAAGAAGATTCAAAGAGAGTGAGATGCCAGCTCCTTTCATTCAGTCAGTAGCTTCAATCATTTCTGGACGTTTTTCAATGGCAAAAATCATTGAATATTGTAAATGCACAAACAGTAATTTCTCCGCATTGCAAGGTGCAATTCTGAAATTTTTTGCTTTTTTCTGCTCCTCTTAGCATGATAAAGAAGATTCAAAGAGAGTGAGATGCCAGCTCCTTTCATTCAGTCAGTAGCTTCAATCATTTCTGGTATATGAATAACATGATGTTTTTCAATGGCAAAAATCAATGAATATTGTAAATGCACAAACAGTAATTTCTCCGCATTGCAAGGTGCAATTCTGAAATTTTTTGCTTTTTCCTGTTCCTCTTAGCATGATAAACAAGATTCAAAGAGAGTGAGATGCCAGCTCCTTTCATTCAGTCAGTAGCTTCTATCATTTCTGGACGTTTTTCAATGGCAAAAATCAATGAATATTGTAAATGCACAAACAGTAATTTCTCCGCATTGCAAGGTGCAATTCTGAAATTTTTTGCTTTTTCCTGCTCCTCTTAGCATGATAAAGAAGATTCAAAGAGAGTGAGATGCCAGCTCCTTTCATTCAGTCAGTAGCTTCAAACATTTCTGGTATATGAATAACATGATGTTTTTCAATGGCAAAAATCAATGAATATTGTAAATGCACAAAGAGTAATTTCTCCGCATTGCAAGGTGCAATTCTGAAATTTTTTGCTTTTTCCTGCTCCTCTTAGCATGATAAAGAAGATTCAAAGAGAGTGAGATGCCAGCTCCTTTCATTCAGTCAGTAGCTTCAATCATTTCTGGACGTTTTTCAATGGCAAAAATCAATGAATATTGTAAATGCACAAACAGTAATTTCTCCGCATTGCAAGGTGCAATTCTGAAATTTTTTGCTTTTTCCTGCTCCTCTTAGCATGATAAACAAGATTCAAAGAGAGTGAGATGCCAGCTCCTTTCATTCAGTCAGTAGCTTCAATCATTTCTGGACGTTTTTCAATGGCAAAAATCAATGAATATTGTAAATGCACAAACAGTAATTTCTCCGCATTGCAAGGTGCAATTCTGAAATTTTTTGCTTTTTCCTGCTCCTCTTAGCATGATAAAGAAGATTCAAAGAGAGTGAGATGCCAGCTCCTTTCATTCAGTCAGTAGCTTCAAACATTTCTGGTATATGAATAACATGATGTTTTTCAATGGCAAAAATCAATGAATATTGTAAATGCACAAACAGTAATTTCTCCGCATTGCAAGGTGCAATTCTGAAATTTTTTGCTTTTTCCTGCTCCTCTTAGCATGATAAAGAAGATTCAAAGAGAGTGAGATGCCAGCTCCTTTCATTCAGTCAGTAGCTTCAATCATTTCTGGACGTTTTTCAATGGCAAAAATCATTGAATATTGTAAATGCACAAACAGTAATTTCTCCGCATTGCAAGGTGCAATTCTGAAATTTTTTGCTTTTTCCTGCTCCTCTTAGCATGATAAAGTAGATTCAAAGAGAGTGAGATGCCAGCTCCTTTCATTCAGTCAGTAGCTTCAATCATTTCTGGTATATGAATAACATGATGTTTTTCAATGGCAAAAATCAATGAATATTGTAAATGCACAAACAGTAATTTCTCCGCATTGCAAGGTGCAATTCTGAAATTTTTTGCTTTTTCCTGCTCCTCTTAGCATGATAAAGAAGATTCAAAGAGAGTGAGATGCCAGCTCCTTTCATTCAGTCAGTAGCTTCAATCATTTCTGGACGTTTTTCAATGGCAAAAATCAATGAATATTGTAAATGCACAAACAGTAATTTCTCCGCATTGCAAGGTGCAATTCTGAAATTTTTTGCTTTTTCCTGCTCCTCTTAGCATGATAAAGAAGATTCAAAGAGAGTGAGATGCCAGCTCCTTTCATTCAGTCAGTAGCTTCAAACATTTCTGGTATATGAATAACATGATGTTTTTCAATGGCAAAAATCAATGAATATTGTAAATGCACAAACAGTAATTTCTCCGCATTGCAAGGTGCAATTCTGAAATTTTTTGCTTTTTCCTGCTCCTCTTAGCATGATAAAGAAGATTCAAAGAGAGTGAGATGCCAGCTCCTTTCATTCAGTCAGTAGCTTCAATCATTTCTGGACGTTTTTCAATGGCAAAAATCATTGAATATTGTAAATGCACAAACAGTAATTTCTCCGCATTGCAAGGTGCAATTCTGAAATTTTTTGCTTTTTCCTGCTCCTCTTAGCATGATAAAGAAGATTCAAAGAGAGTGAGATGCCAGCTCCTTTCATTCAGTCAGTAGCTTCAATCATTTCTGGTATATGAATAACATGATGTTTTTCAATGGCAAAAATCAATGAATATTGTAAATGCACAAACAGTAATTTCTCCGCATTGCAAGGTGCAATTCTGAAATTTTTTGCTTTTTCCTGCTCCTCTTAGCATGATAAAGAAGATTCAAAGAGAGTGAGATGCCAGCTCCTTTCATTCAGTCAGTAGCTTCAATCATTTCTGGACGTTTTTCAATGGCAAAAATCAATGAATATTGTAAATGCACAAACAGTAATTTCTCCGCATTGCAAGGTGCAATTCTGAAATTTTTTGCTTTTTCCTGCTCCTCTTAGCATGATAAACAAGATTCAAAGAGAGTGAGATGCCAGCTCCTTTCATTCAGTCAGTAGCTTCAATCATTTCTGGACGTTTTTCAATGGCAAAAATCAATGAATATTGTAAATACACAAACAGTAATTTCTCCGCATTGCAAGGTGCAATTCTGAAATTTTTTGCTTTTTCCTGCTCCTCTTAGCATGATAAAGAAGATTCAAAGAGAGTGAGATGCCAGCTCCTTTCATTCAGTCAGTAGCTTCAAACATTTCTGGTATATGAATAACATGATGTTTTTCAATGGCAAAAATCAATGAATATTGTAAATGCACAAACAGTAATTTCTCCGCATTGCAAGGTGCAATTCTGAAATTTTTTGCTTTTTCCTGCTCCTCTTACCATGATAAAGAAGATTCAAAGAGAGTGAGATGCCAGCTCCTTTCATTCAGTCAGTAGCTTCAATCATTTCTGGACGTTTTTCAATGGCAAAAATCAATGAATATTGTAAATGCACAAACAGTAATTTCTCCGCATTGCAAGGTGCAATTCTGAAATTTTTTGCTTTTTCCTGCTCCTCTTAGCATGATAAAGAAGATTCAAAGAGAGTGAGATGCCAGCTCCTTTCATTCAGTCAGTAGCTTCAATCATTTCTGGACGTTTTTCAATGGCAAAAATCAATGAATATTGTAAATGCACAAAGAGTAATTTCTCCGCATTGCAAGGTGCAATTCTGAAATCTTTTGCTTTTTCCTGCTCCTCTTAGCATGATAAAGAAGATTCAAAGAGAGTGAGATGCCAGCTCCTTTCATTCAGTCAGTAGCTTCAAACATTTCTGGTATATGAATAACATGATGTTTTTCAATGGCAAAAATCAATGAATATTGTAAATGCACAAAGAGTAATTTCTCCGCATTGCAAGGTGCAATTCTGAAATTTTTTGCTTTTTCCTGCTCCTCTTAGCATGATAAAGAAGATTCAAAGAGAGTGAGATGCCAGCTCCTTTCATTCAGTCAGTAGCTTCAATCATTTCTGGACGTTTTTCAATGGCAAAAATCATTGAATATTGTAAATGCACAAAAAGTAATTTCTCCGCATTGCAAGGTGCAATTCTGAAATTTTTTTCTTTTTCCTGCTCCTCTTAGCATGATAAAGAAGATTCAAAGAGAGTGAGATGCCAGCTCCTTTCATTCAGTCAGTAGCTTCAATCATTTCTGGTATATGAATAACATGATGTTTTTCAATGGCAAAAATCAATGAATATTGTAAATGCACAAACAGTAATTTCTCCGCATTGCAAGGTGCAATTCTGAAATTTTTTGCTTTTTCCTGCTCCTCTTAGCATGATAAAGAAGATTCAAAGAGAGTGAGATGCCAGCTCCTTTCATTCAGTCAGTAGCTTCTATCATTTCTGGACGTTTTTCAATGGCAAAAATCAATGAATATTGTAAATGCACAAACAGTAATTTCTCCGCATTGCAAGGTGCAATTCTGAAATTTTTTGCTTTTTCCTGCTCCTCTTAGCATGATAAAGAAGATTCAAAGAGAGTGAGATGCCAGCTCTTTCATTCAGTCAGTAGCTTCAAACATTTCTGGTATATGAATAACATGATGTTTTTCAATGGCAAAAATCAATGAATATTGTAAATGCACAAAGAGTAATTTCTCCGCATTGCAAGGTGCAATTCTGAAATTTTTTGCTTTTTCCTGCTCCTCTTAGCATGATAAAGAAGATTCAAAGAGAGTGAGATGCCAGCTCCTTTCATTCAGTCAGTAGCTTCAATCATTTCTGGACGTTTTTCAATGGCAAAAATCAATGAATATTGTAAATGCACAAACAGTAATTTCTCCGCATTGCAAGGTGCAATTCTGAAATTTTTTGCTTTTTCCTGCTCCTCTTAGCATGATAAAGAAGATTCAAAGAGAGTGAGATGCCAGCTCCTTTCATTCAGTCAGTAGCTTCAATCATTTCTGGACGTTATTCAATGGCAAAAATCATTAAATATTGTAAATGCACAAACAGTAATTTCTCCGCATTGCAAGGTGCAATTCTGAAATTTTTTGCTTTTTCCTGCTCCTCTTAGCATGATAAAGTAGATTCAAAGAGAGTGAGATGCCAGCTCCTTTCATTCAGTCAGTAGCTTCAATCATTTCTGGTATATGAATAACATGATGTTTTTCAATGGCAAAAATCAATGAATATTGTAAATGCACAAACAGTAATTTCTCCGCATTGCAAGGTGCAATTCTGAAATTTTTTGCTTTTTCCTGCTCCTCTTAGCATGATAAACAAGATTCAAAGAGAGTGAGATGCCAGCTCCTTTCATTCAGTCAGTAGCTTCAATCATTTCTGGACGTTTTTCAATGGCAAAAATCAATGAATATTGTAAATGCACAAACAGTAATTTCTCCGCATTGCAAGGTGCAATTCTGAAATTTTTTGCTTTTTCCTGCTCCTCTTAGCATGATAAAGAAGATTCAAAGAGAGTGAGATGCCAGCTCCTTTCATTCAGTCAGTAGCTTCAAACATTTCTGGTATATGAATAACATGATGTTTTTCAATGGCAAAAATCAATGAATATTGTAAATGCACAAACAGTAATTTCTCCGCATTGCAAGGTGCAATTCTGAAATTTTTTGCTTTTTCCTGCTCCTCTTAGCATGATAAAGAAGATTCAAAGAGAGTGAGATGCCAGCTCCTTTCATTCAGTCAGTAGCTTCAATCATTTCTGGACGTTTTTCAATGGCAAAAATCATTGAATATTGTAAATGCACAAACAGTAATTTCTCCGCATTGCAAGGTGCAATTCTGAAATTTTTTGCTTTTTACTGCTCCTCTTAGCATGATAAAGAAGATTCAAAGAGAGTGAGATGCCAGCTCCTTTCATTCAGTCAGTAGCTTCAATCATTTCTGGTATATGAATAACATGATGTTTTTCAATGGCAAAAATCAATGAATATTGTAAATGCACAAACAGTAATTTCTCCGCATTGCAAGGTGCAATTCTGAAATTTTTTGCTTTTTCCTGCTCCTCTTAGCATGATAAACAAGATTCAAAGAGAGTGAGATGCCAGCTCCTTTCATTCAGTCAGTAGCTTCTATCATTTCTGGACGTTTTTCAATGGCAAAAATCAATGAATATTGTAAATGCACAAACAGTAATTTCTCCGCATTGCAAGGTGCAATTCTGAAATTTTTTGCTTTTTCCTGCTCCTCTTAGCATGATAAAGAAGATTCAAAGAGAGTGAGATGCCAGCTCCTTTCATTCAGTCAGTAGCTTCAATCATTTCTGGACGTTTTTCAATGGCAAAAATCAATGAATATTGTAAATGCACAAACAGTAATTTCTCCGCATTGCAAGGTGCATTCTGAAATTTTTTGCTTTTTCCTGCTCCTCTTAGCATGATAAACAAGATTCAAAGAGAGTGAGATGCCAGCTCCTTTCATTCAGTCAGTAGCTTCAATCATTTCTGGACGTTTTTCAATGGCAAAAATCAATGAATATTGTAAATGCACAAACAGTAATTTCTCCGCATTGCAAGGTGCAATTCTGAAATGTTTTGCTTTTTCCTGCTCCTCTTAGCATGATAAAGAAGATTCAAAGAGAGTGAGATGCCAGCTCCTTTCATTCAGTCAGTAGCTTCAAACATTTCTGGTATATGAATAACATGATGTTTTTCAATGGCAAAAATCAATGAATATTGTAAATGCACAAACAGTAATTTCTCCGCATTGCAAGGTGCAATTCTGAAATTTTTTGCTTTTTCCTGCTCCTCTTAGCATGATAAAGAAGATTCAAAGAGAGTGAGATGCCAGCTCCTTTCATTCAGTCAGTAGCTTCAATCATTTCTGGACATTTTTCAATGGCAAAAATCAATGAATATTGTAAATGCACAAACAGTAATTTCTCCGCATTGCAAGGTGCAATTCTGAAATTTTTTGCTTTTTCCTGCTCCTCTTAGCATGATAAAGAAGATTCAAAGAGAGTGAGATGCCAGCTCCTTTCATTCAGTCAGTAGCTTCAATCATTTCTGGACGTTTTTCAATGGCAAAAATCAATGAATATTGTAAATGCACAAATAGTAATTTCTCCGCATTGCAAGGTGCAATTCTGAAATTTTTTGCTTTTTCCTGCTCCTCTTAGCATGATAAAGAAGATTCAAAGAGAGTGAGATGCCAGCTCCTTTCATTCAGTCAGTAGCTTCAAACATTTCTGGTATATGAATAACATGATGTTTTTCAATGGCAAAAATCAATGAATATTGTAAATGCACAAACAGTAATTTCTCCGCATTGCAAGGTGCAATTCTGAAATTTTTTGCTTTTTCCTGCTCCTCTTAGCATGATAAAGAAGATTCAAAGAGAGTGAGATGCCAGCTCCTTTCATTCAGTCAGTAGCTTCAATCATTTCTGGACGTTTTTCAATGGCAAAAATCATTGAATATTGTAAATGCACAAACAGTAATTTCTCCGCATTGCAAGGTGCAATTCTGAAATTTTTTGCTTTTTTCTGCTCCTCTTAGCATGATAAAGAAGATTCAAAGAGAGTGAGATGCCAGCTCCTTTCATTCAGTCAGTAGCTTCAATCATTTCTGGTATATGAATAACATGATGTTTTTCAATGGCAAAAATCAATGAATATTGTAAATGCACAAACAGTAATTTCTCCGCATTGCAAGGTGCAATTCTGAAATTTTTTTGCTTTTTCCTGCTCCTCTTAGCATGATAAACAAGATTCAAAGAGAGTGAGATGCCAGCTCCTTTCATTCAGTCAGTAGCTTCTATCATTTCTGGACGTTTTTCAATGGCAAAAATCAATGAATATTGTAAATGCACAAACAGTAATTTCTCCGCATTGCAAGGTGCAATTCTGAAATTTTTTGCTTTTTCCTGCTCCTCTTAGCATGATAAAGAAGATTCAAAGAGAGTGAGATGCCAGCTCCTTTCATTCAGTCAGTAGCTTCAAACATTTCTGGTATATGAATAACATGATGTTTTTCAATGGCAAAAATCAATGAATATTGTAAATGCACAAAGAGTAATTTCTCCGCATTGCAAGGTGCAATTCTGAAATTTTTTGCTTTTTCCTGCTCCTCTTAGCATGATAAAGAAGATTCAAAGAGAGTGAGATGCCAGCTCCTTTCATTCAGTCAGTAGCTTCAATCATTTCTGGACGTTTTTCAATGGCAAAAATCAATGAATATTGTAAATGCACAAACAGTAATTTCTCCGCATTGCAAGGTGCAATTCTGAAATTTTTTGCTTTTTCCTGCTCCTCTTAGCATGATAAACAAGATTCAAAGAGAGTGAGATGCCAGCTCCTTTCATTCAGTCAGTAGCTTCAATCATTTCTGGACGTTTTTCAATGGCAAAAATCAATGAATATTGTAAATGCACAAACAGTAATTTCTCCACATTGCAAGGTGCAATTCTGAAATTTTTTGCTTTTTCCTGCTCCTCTTAGCATGATAAAGAAGATTCAAAGAGAGTGAGATGCCAGCTCCTTTCATTCAGTCAGTAGCTTCAAACATTTCTGGTATATGAATAACATGATGTTTTTCAATGGCAAAAATCAATGAATATTGTAAATGCACAAACAGTAATTTCTCCGCATTGCAAGGTGCAATTCTGAAATTTTTTGCTTTTTCCTGCTCCTCTTAGCATGATAAAGAAGATTCAAAGAGAGTGAGATGCCAGCTCCTTTCATTCAGTCAGTAGCTTCAATCATTTCTGGATATTTTTCAATGGCAAAAATCAATGAATATTGTAAATGCACAAACAGTAATTTCTCCGCATTGCAAGGTGCAATTCTGAAATTTTTTGCTTTTTCCTGCTCCTCTTAGCATGATAAAGAAGATTCAAAGAGAGTGAGATGCCAGCTCCTTTCATTCAGTCAGTAGCTTCAATCATTTCTGGACGTTTTTCAATGGCAAAAATCAATGAATATTGTAAATGCACAAAGAGTAATTTCTCCGCATTGCAAGGTGCAATTCTGAAATTTTTTGCTTTTTCCTGCTCCTCTTAGCATGATAAAGAAGATTCAAAGAGAGTGAGATGCCAGCTCCTTTCATTCAGTCAGTAGCTTCAAACATTTCTGGTATATGAATAACATGATGTTTTTCAATGGCAAAAATCAATGAATATTGTAAATGCACAAACAGTAATTTCTCCGCATTGCAAGGTGCAATTCTGAAATTTTTTGCTTTTTCCTGCTCCTCTTAGCATGATAAAGAAGATTCAAAGAGAGTGAGATGCCAGCTCCTTTCATTCAGTCAGTAGCTTCAATCATTTCTGGACGTTTTTCAATGGCAAAAATCATTGAATATTGTAAATGCACAAACAGTAATTTCTCCGCATTGCAAGGTGCAATTCTGAAATTTTTTGCTTTTTCCTGCTCCTCTTAGCATGATAAAGAAGATTCAAAGAGAGTGAGATGCCAGCTCCTTTCATTCAGTCAGTAGCTTCAATCATTTCTGGTATATGAATAACATGATGTTTTCCAATGGCAAAAATCAATGAATATTGTAAATGCACAAACAGTAATTTCTCCGCATTGCATGGTGCAATTCTGAAATTTTTTCTTTTTCCTGCTCCTCTTAGCATGATAAAGAAGATTCAAAGAGAGTGAGATGCCAGCTCCTTTCATTCAGTCAGTAGCTTCAATCATTTCTGGACGTTTTTCAATGGCAAAAATCAATGAATATTGTAAATGCACAAACAGTAATTTCTCCGCATTGCAAGGTGCAATTCTGAAATTTTTTGCTTTTTCCTGCTCCTCTTAGCATGATAAAGAAGATTCAAAGAGAGTGAGATGCCAGCTCCTTTCATTCAGTCAGTAGCTTCAATCATTTCTGGACGTTTTTCAATGGCAAAAATCAATGAATATTGTAAATGCACAGAGTAATTTCTCCGCATTGCAAGGTGCAATTCTGAAATTTTTTGCTTTTTCCTGCTCCTCTTAGCATGATAAAGAAGATTCAAAGAGAGTGAGATGCCAGCTCCTTTCATTCAGTCAGTAGCTTCAAACATTTCTGGTATATGAATAACATGATGTTTTTCAATGGCAAAAATCAATGAATATTGTAAATGCACAAACAGTAATTTCTCCGCATTGCAAGGTGCAATTCTGAAATTTTTTGCTTTTTCCTGCTCCTCTTAGCATGATAAAGAAGATTCAAAGAGAGTGAGATGCCAGCTCCTTTCATTCAGTCAGTAGCTTCAATCATTTCTGGACGTTTTTCAATGGCAAAAATCATTGAATATTGTAAATGCACAAACAGTAATTTCTCCGCATTGCAAGGTGCAATTCTGAAATTTTTTGCTTTTTTCTGCTCCTCTTAGCATGATAAAGAAGATTCAAAGAGAGTGAGATGCCAGCTCCTTTCATTCAGTCAGTAGCTTCAATCATTTCTGGTATATGAATAACATGATGTTTTTCAATGGCAAAAATCAATGAATATTGTAAATGCACAAACAGTAATTTCTCCGCATTGCAAGGTGCAATTCTGAAATTTTTTGCTTTTTCCTGTTCCTCTTAGCATGATAAACAAGATTCAAAGAGAGTGAGATGCCAGCTCCTTTCATTCAGTCAGTAGCTTCTATCATTTCTGGGCGTTTTTCAATGGCAAAAATCAATGAATATTGTAAATGCACAAACAGTAATTTCTCCGCATTGCAAGGTGCAATTCTGAAATTTTTTGCTTTTTCCTGCTCCTCTTAGCATGATAAAGAAGATTCAAAGAGAGTGAGATGCCAGCTCCTTTCATTCAGTCAGTAGCTTCAAACATTTCTGGTATATGAATAACATGATGTTTTTCAATGGCAAAAATCAATGAATATTGTAAATGCACAAAGAGTAATTTCTCCGCATTGCAAGGTGCAATTCTGAAATTTTTTGCTTTTTCCTGCTCCTCTTAGCATGATAAAGAAGATTCAAAGAGAGTGAGATGCCAGCTCCTTTCATTCAGTCAGTAGCTTCAATCATTTCTGGACGTTTTTCAATGGCAAAAATCAATGAATATTGTAAATGCACAAACAGTAATTTCTCCGCATTGCAAGGTGCAATTCTGAAATTTTTTGCTTTTTCCTGCTCCTCTTAGCATGATAAACAAGATTCAAAGAGAGTGAGATGCCAGCTCCTTTCATTCAGTCAGTAGCTTCAATCATTTCTGGACGTTTTTCAATGGCAAAAATCAATGAATATTGTAAATGCACAAACAGTAATTTCTCCGCATTGCAAGGTGCAATTCTGAAATTTTTTGCTTTTTCCTGCTCCTCTTAGCATGATAAAGAAGATTCAAAGAGAGTGAGATGCCAGCTCCTTTCATTCAGTCAGTAGCTTCAAACATTTCTGGTATATGAATAACATGATGTTTTTCAATGGCAAAAATCAATGAATATTGTAAATGCACAAACAGTAATTTCTCCGCATTGCAAGGTGCAATTCTGAAATTTTTTGCTTTTTCCTGCTCCTCTTAGCATGATAAAGAAGATTCAAAGAGAGTGAGATGCCAGCTCCTTTCATTCAGTCAGTAGCTTCAATCATTTCTGGACATTTTTCAATGGCAAAAATCAATGAATATTGTAAATGCACAAACAGTAATTTCTCCGCATTGCAAGGTGCAATTCTGAAATTTTTTGCTTTTTCCTGCTCCTCTTAGCATGATAAACAAGATTCAAAGAGAGTGAGATGCCAGCTCCTTTCATTCAGTCAGTAGCTTCAATCATTTCTGGACGTTTTTCAATGGCAAAAATCAATGAATATTGTAAATGCACAAACAGTAATTTCTCCGCATTGCAAGGTGCAATTCTGAAATTTTTTGCTTTTTCCTGCTCCTCTTAGCATGATAAAGAAGATTCAAAGAGAGTGAGATGCCAGCTCCTTTCATTCAGTCAGTAGCTTCAATCATTTCTGGTATATGAATAACATGATGTTTTTCAATGGCAAAAATCAATGAATATTGTAAATGCACAAACAGTAATTTCTCCGCATTGCAAGGTGCAATTCTGAAATTTTTTGCTTTTTCCTGCTCCTCTTAGCATGATAAAGAAGATTCAAAGAGAGTGAGATGCCAGCTCATTTCATTCAGTCAGTAGCTTCAATCATTTCTGGACGTTTTTCAATGGCAAAAATCAATGAATATTGTAAATGCACAAACAGTAATTTCTCCGCATTGCAAGGTGCAATTCTGAAATTTTTTGCTTTTTCCTGCTCCTCTTAGCATGATAAAGAAGATTCAAAGAGAGTGAGATGCCAGCTCCTTTCATTCAGTCAGTAGCTTCAAACATTTCTGGTATATGAATAACATGATGTTTTTCAATGGCAAAAATCAATGAATATTGTAAATGCACAAACAGTAATTTCTCCGCATTGCAAGGTGCAATTCTGAAATTTTTTGCTTTTTCCTGCTCCTCTTAGCATGATAAAGAAGATTCAAAGAGAGTGAGATGCCAGCTCCTTTCATTCAGTCAGTAGCTTCAATCATTTCTGGACGTTTTTCAATGGCAAAAATCATTGAATATTGTAAATGCACAAACAGTAATTTCTCCGCATTGCAAGGTGCAATTCTGAAATTTTTTGCTTTTTCCTGCTCCTCTTAGCATGATAAAGAAGATTCAAAGAGAGTGAGATGCCAGCTCCTTTCATTCAGTCAGTAGCTTCAATCATTTCTGGTATATGAATAACATGATGTTTTTCAATGGCAAAAATCAATGAATATTGTAAATGCACAAACAGTAATTTCTCCGCATTGCAAGGTGCAATTCTGAAATTTTTTGCTTTTTCCTGCTCCTCTTAGCATGATAAAGAAGATTCAAAGAGAGTGAGATGCCAGCTCCTTTCATTCAGTCAGTAGCTTCAATCATTTCTGGACGTTTTTCAATGGCAAAAATCAATGAATATTGTAAATGCACAAACAGTAATTTCTCCGCATTGCAAGGTGCAATTCTGAAATTTTTTGCTTTTTCCTGCTCCTCTTAGCATGATAAACAAGATTCAAAGAGAGTGAGATGCCAGCTCCTTTCATTCAGTCAGTAGCTTCAATCATTTCTGGACGTTTTTCAATGGCAAAAATCAATGAATATTGTAAATGCACAAACAGTAATTTCTCCGCATTGCAAGGTGCAATTCTGAAATTCTTTGCTTTTTCCTGCTCCTCTTAGCATGATAAAGAAGATTCAAAGAGAGTGAGATGCCAGCTCCTTTCATTCAGTCAGTAGCTTCAAACATTTCTGGTATATGAATAACATGATGTTTTTCAATGGCAAAAATCAATGAATATTGTAAATGCACAAACAGTAATTTCTCCGCATTGCAAGGTGCAATTCTGAAATTTTTTGCTTTTTCCTGCTCCTCTTAGCATGATAAAGAAGATTCAAAGAGAGTGAGATGCCAGCTCCTTTCATTCAGTCAGTAGCTTCAATCATTTCTGGACGTTTTTCAATGGCAAAAATCAATGAATATTGTAAATGCACAAACAGTAATTTCTCCGCATTGCAAGGTGCAATTCTGAAATTTTTTGCTTTTTCCTGCTCCTCTTAGCATTATAAAGAAGATTCAAAGAGAGTGAGATGCCAGCTCCTTTCATTCAGTCAGTAGCTTCAATCATTTCTGGACGTTTTTCAATGGCAAAAATCAATGAATATTGTAAATGCACAAAGAGTAATTTCTCCGCATTGCAAGGTGCAATTCTGAAATTTTTTGCTTTTTCCTGCTCCTCTTAGCATGATAACATGATAAAGAAGATTCAAAGAGAGTGAGATGCCAGCTCCTTTCATTCAGTCAGTAGCTTCAAACATTTCTGGTATATGAATAACATGATGTTTTTCAATGGCAAAAATCAATGAATATTGTAAATGCACAAACAGTAATTTCTCCGCATTGCAAGGTGCAATTCTGAAATTTTTTGCTTTTTCCTGCTCCTCTTAGCATGATAAAGAAGATTCAAAGAGAGTGAGATGCCAGCTCCTTTCATTCAGTCAGTAGCTTCAATCATTTCTGGACGTTTTTCAATGGCAAAAATCATTGAATATTGTAAATGCACAAAAAGTAATTTCTCCGCATTGCAAGGTGCAATTCTGAAATTTTTTTCTTTTTCCTGCTCCTCTTAGCATGATAAAGAAGATTCAAAGAGAGTGAGATGCCAGCTCCTTTCATTCAGTCAGTAGCTTCAATCATTTCTGGTATATGAATAACATGATGTTTTTCAATGGCAAAAATCAATGAATATTGTAAATGCACAAACAGTAATTTCTCCGCATTGCAAGGTGCAATTCTGAAATTTTTTGCTTTTTCCTGCTCCTCTTAGCATGATAAAGAAGATTCAAAGAGAGTGAGATGCCAGCTCCTTTCATTCAGTCAGTAGCTTCAATCATTTCTGGACGTTTTTCAATGGCAAAAATCAATGAATATTGTAAATGCACAAACAGTAATTTCTCCGCATTGCAAGGTGCAATTCTGAAATTTTTTGCTTTTTCCTGCTCCTCTTAGCATGATAAAGAAGATTCAAAGAGAGTGAGATGCCAGCTCCTTTCATTCAGTCAGTAGCTTCAAACATTTCTGGTATATGAATAACATGATGTTTTTCAATGGCAAAAATCAATGAATATTGTAAATGCACAAACAGTAATTTCTCCGCATTGCAAGGTGCAATTCTGAAATTTTTTGCTTTTTCCTGCTCCTCTTAGCATGATAAAGAAGATTCAAAGAGAGTGAGATGCCAGCTCCTTTCATTCAGTCAGTAGCTTCAATCATTTCTGGACGTTTTTCAATGGCAAAAATCATTGAATATTGTAAATGCACAAACAGTAATTTCTCCGCATTGCAAGGTGCAATTCTGAAATTTTTTGCTTTTTCCTGCTCCTCTTAGCATGATAAAGAAGATTCAAAGAGAGTGAGATGCCAGCTCCTTTCATTCAGTCAGTAGCTTCAATCATTTCTGGTATATGAATAACATGATGTTTTTCAATGGCAAAAATCAATGAATATTGTAAATGCACAAACAGTAATTTCTCCGCATTGCAAGGTGCAATTCTGAAATTTTTTGCTTTTTCCTGCTCCTCTTAGCATGATAAACAAGATTCAAAGAGAGTGAGATGCCAGCTCCTTTCATTCAGTCAGTAGCTTCTATCATTTCTGGACGTTTTTCAATGGCAAAAATCAATGAATATTGTAAATGCACAAACTAATTTCTCCGCATTGCAAGGTGCAATTCTGAAATTTTTTGCTTTTTCCTGCTCCTCTTAGCATGATAAAGAAGATTCAAAGAGAGTGAGATGCCAGCTCCTTTCATTCAGTCAGTAGCTTCAAACATTTCTGGTATATGAATAACATGATGTTTTTCAATGGCAAAAATCAATGAATATTGTAAATGCACAAACAGTAATTTCTCCGCATTGCAAGGTGCAATTCTGAAATTTTTTGCTTTTTCCTGCTCCTCTTAGCATGATAAAGAAGATTCAAAGAGAGTGAGATGCCAGCTCCTTTCATTCAGTCAGTAGCTTCAATCATTTCTGGACGTTTTTCAATGGCAAAAATCAATGAATATTGTAAATGCACAAACAGTAATTTCTCCGCATTGCAAGGTGCAATTCTGAAATTTTTTGCTTTTTCCTGCTCCTCTTAGCATGATAAACAAGATTCAAAGAGAGTGAGATGCCAGCTCCTTTCATTCAGTCAGTAGCTTCAATCATTTCTGGACGTTTTTCAATGGCAAAAATCAATGAATATTGTAAATGCACAAACAGTAATTTCTCCGCATTGCAAGGTGCAATTCTGAAATTTTTTGCTTTTTCCTGCTCCTCTTAGCATGATAAAGAAGATTCAAAGAGAGTGAGATGCCAGCTCCTTTCATTCAGTCAGTAGCTTCAAACATTTCTGGTATATGAATAACATGATGTTTTTCAATGGCAAAAATCAATGAATATTGTAAATGCACAAACAGTAATTTCTCCGCATTGCAAGGTGCAATTCTGAAATTTTTTGCTTTTTCCTGCTCCTCTTAGCATGATAAAGAAGATTCAAAGAGAGTGAGATGCCAGCTCCTTTCATTCAGTCAGTAGCTTCAATCATTTCTGGACGTTTTTCAATGGCAAAAATCAATGAATATTGTAAATGCACAAACAGTAATTTCTCCGCATTGCAAGGTGCAATTCTGAAATTTTTTGCTTTTTCCTGCTCCTCTTAGCATGATAAAGAAGATTCAAAGAGAGTGAGATGCCAGCTCCTTTCATTCAGTCAGTAGCTTCAATCATTTCTGGACGTTTTTCAATGGCAAAAATCAATGAATATTGTAAATGCACAAAGAGTAATTTCTCCGCATTGCAAGGTGCAATTCTGAAATTTTTTGCTTTTTCCTGCTCCTCTTAGCATGATAAAGAAGATTCAAAGAGAGTGAGATGCCAGCTCCTTTCATTCAGTCAGTAGCTTCAAACATTTCTGGTATATGAATAACATGATGTTTTTCAATGGCAAAAATCAATGAATATTGTAAATGCACAAACAGTAATTTCTCCGCATTGCAAGGTGCAATTCTGAAATTTTTTGCTTTTTCCTGCTCCTCTTAGCATGATAAAGAAGATTCAAAGAGAGTGAGATGCCAGCTCCTTTCATTCAGTCAGTAGCTTCAATCATTTCTGGACGTTTTTCAATGGCAAAAATCATTGAATATTGTAAATGCACAAACAGTAATTTCTCCGCATTGCAAGGTGCAATTCTGAAATTTTTTGCTTTTTCCTGCTTCTCTTAGCATGATAAAGAAGATTCAAAGAGAGTGAGATGCCAGCTCCTTTCATTCAGTCAGTAGCTTCAATCATTTCTGGTATATGAATAACATGATGTTTTTCAATGGCAAAAATCAATGAATATTGTAAATGCACAAACAGTAATTTCTCCGCATTGCAAGGTGCAATTCTGAAATTTTTTGCTTTTTCCTGCTCCTCTTAGCATGATAAAGAAGATTCAAAGAGAGTGAGATGCCAGCTCCTTTCATTCAGTCAGTAGCTTCAATCATTTCTGGACGTTTTTCAATGGCAAAAATCATTGAATATTGTAAATGCACAAAAAGTAATTTCTCCGCATTGCAAGGTGCAATTCTGAAATTTTTTTCTTTTTCCTGCTCCTCTTAGCATGATAAAGAAGATTCAAAGAGAGTGAGATGCCAGCTCCTTTCATTCAGTCAGTAGCTTCAATCATTTCTGGTATATGAATAACATGATGTTTTTCAATGGCAAAAATCAATGAATATTGTAAATGCACAAACAGTAATTTCTCCGCATTGCAAGGTGCAATTCTGAAATTTTTTGCTTTTTCCTGCTCCTCTTAGCATGATAAAGAAGATTCAAAGAGAGTGAGATGCCAGCTCCTTTCATTCAGTCAGTAGCTTCAATCATTTCTGGACGTTTTTCAATGGCAAAAATCAATGAATATTGTAAATGCACAAACAGTAATTTCTCCGCATTGCAAGGTGCAATTCTGAAATTTTTTGCTTTTTCCTGCTCCTCTTAGCATGATAAAGAAGATTCAAAGAGAGTGAGATGCCAGCTCCTTTCATTCAGTCAGTAGCTTCAAACATTTCTGGTATATGAATAACATGATGTTTTTCAATGGCAAAAATCAATGAATATTGTAAATGCACAAACAGTAATTTCTCCGCATTGCAAGGTGCAATTCTGAAATTTTTTGCTTTTTCCTGCTCCTCTTAGCATGATAAAGAAGATTCAAAGAGAGTGAGATGCCAGCTCCTTTCATTCAGTCAGTAGCTTCAATCATTTCTGGACGTTTTTCAATGGCAAAAATCATTGAATATTGTAAATGCACAAACAGTAATTTCTCCGCATTGCAAGGTGCAATTCTGAAATTTTTTGCTTTTTCCTGCTCCTCTTAGCATGATAAAGAAGATTCAAAGAGAGTGAGATGCCAGCTCCTTTCATTCAGTCAGTAGCTTCAATCATTTCTGGTATATGAATAACATGATGTTTTTCAATGGCAAAAATCAATGAATATTGTAAATGCACAAACAGTAATTTCTCCGCATTGCAAGGTGCAATTCTGAAATTTTTTGCTTTTTCCTGCTCCTCTTAGCATGATAAACAAGATTCAAAGAGAGTGAGATGCCAGCTCCTTTCATTCAGTCAGTAGCTTCTATCATTTCTGGACGTTTTTCAATGGCAAAAATCAATGAATATTGTAAATGCACAAACTAATTTCTCCGCATTGCAAGGTGCAATTCTGAAATTTTTTGCTTTTTCCTGCTCCTCTTAGCATGATAAAGAAGATTCAAAGAGAGTGAGATGCCAGCTCCTTTCATTCAGTCAGTAGCTTCAAACATTTCTGGTATATGAATAACATGATGTTTTTCAATGGCAAAAATCAATGAATATTGTAAATGCACAAACAGTAATTTCTCCGCATTGCAAGGTGCAATTCTGAAATTTTTTGCTTTTTCCTGCTCCTCTTAGCATGATAAAGAAGATTCAAAGAGAGTGAGATGCCAGCTCCTTTCATTCAGTCAGTAGCTTCAATCATTTCTGGACGTTTTTCAATGGCAAAAATCAATGAATATTGTAAATGCACAAACAGTAATTTCTCCGCATTGCAAGGTGCAATTCTGAAATTTTTTGCTTTTTCCTGCTCCTCTTAGCATGATAAACAAGATTCAAAGAGAGTGAGATGCCAGCTCCTTTCATTCAGTCAGTAGCTTCAATCATTTCTGGACGTTTTTCAATGGCAAAAATCAATGAATATTGTAAATGCACAAACAGTAATTTCTCCGCATTGCAAGGTGCAATTCTGAAATTTTTTGCTTTTTCCTGCTCCTCTTAGCATGATAAAGAAGATTCAAAGAGAGTGAGATGCCAGCTCCTTTCATTCAGTCAGTAGCTTCAAACATTTCTGGTATATGAATAACATGATGTTTTTCAATGGCAAAAATCAATGAATATTGTAAATGCACAAACAGTAATTTCTCCGCATTGCAAGGTGCAATTCTGAAATTTTTTGCTTTTTCCTGCTCCTCTTAGCATGATAAAGAAGATTCAAAGAGAGTGAGATGCCAGCTCCTTTCATTCAGTCAGTAGCTTCAATCATTTCTGGACGTTTTTCAATGGCAAAAATCAATGAATATTGTAAATGCACAAACAGTAATTTCTCCGCATTGCAAGGTGCAATTCTGAAATTTTTTGCTTTTTCCTGCTCCTCTTAGCATGATAAAGAAGATTCAAAGAGAGTGAGATGCCAGCTCCTTTCATTCAGTCAGTAGCTTCAATCATTTCTGGACGTTTTTCAATGGCAAAAATCAATGAATATTGTAAATGCACAAAGAGTAATTTCTCCGCATTGCAAGGTGCAATTCTGAAATTTTTTGCTTTTTCCTGCTCCTCTTAGCATGATAAAGAAGATTCAAAGAGAGTGAGATGCCAGCTCCTTTCATTCAGTCAGTAGCTTCAAACATTTCTGGTATATGAATAACATGATGTTTTTCAATGGCAAAAATCAATGAATATTGTAAATGCACAAACAGTAATTTCTCCGCATTGCAAGGTGCAATTCTGAAATTTTTTGCTTTTTCCTGCTCCTCTTAGCATGATAAAGAAGATTCAAAGAGAGTGAGATGCCAGCTCCTTTCATTCAGTCAGTAGCTTCAATCATTTCTGGACGTTTTTCAATGGCAAAAATCATTGAATATTGTAAATGCACAAACAGTAATTTCTCCGCATTGCAAGGTGCAATTCTGAAATTTTTTGCTTTTTCCTGCTTCTCTTAGCATGATAAAGAAGATTCAAAGAGAGTGAGATGCCAGCTCCTTTCATTCAGTCAGTAGCTTCAATCATTTCTGGTATATGAATAACATGATGTTTTTCAATGGCAAAAATCAATGAATATTGTAAATGCACAAACAGTAATTTCTCCGCATTGCAAGGTGCAATTCTGAAATTTTTTGCTTTTTCCTGCTCCTCTTAGCATGATAAAGAAGATTCAAAGAGAGTGAGATGCCAGCTCCTTTCATTCAGTCAGTAGCTTCAATCATTTCTGGACGTTTTTCAATGGCAAAAATCAATGAATATTGTAAATGCACAAACAGTAATTTCTCCGCATTGCAAGGTGCAATTCTGAAATTTTTTGCTTTTTCCTGCTCCTCTTAGCATGATAAACAAGATTCAAAGAGAGTGAGATGCCAGCTCCTTTCATTCAGTCAGTAGCTTCAATCATTTCTGGACGTTTTTCAATGGCAAAAATCAATGAATATTGTAAATGCACAAACAGTAATTTCTCCGCATTGCAAGGTGCAATTCTGAAATTTTTTGCTTTTTCCTGCTCCTCTTAGCATGATAAAGAAGTTTCAAAGAGAGTGAGATGCCAGCTCCTTTCATTCAGTCAGTAGCTTCAAACATTTCTGGTATATGAATAACATGATGTTTTTCAATGGCAAAAATCAATGAATATTGTAAATGCACAAACAGTAATTTCTCCGCATTGCAAGGTGCAATTCTGAAATTTTTTGCTTTTTCCTGCTCCTCTTAGCATGATAAAGAAGATTCAAAGAGAGTGAGATGCCAGCTCCTTTCATTCAGTCAGTAGCTTCAATCATTTCTGGACGTTTTTCAATGGCAAAAATCAATGAATATTGTAAATGCACAAACAGTAATTTCTCCGCATTGCAAGGTGCAATTCTGAAATTTTTTGCTTTTTCCTGCTCCTCTTAGCATGATAAAGAAGATTCAAAGAGAGTGAGATGCCAGCTCCTTTCATTCAGTCAGTAGCTTCAATCATTTCTGGACGTTTTTCAATGGCAAAAATCAATGAATATTGTAAATGCACAAAGAGTAATTTCTCCGCATTGCAAGGTGCAATTCTGAAATTTTTTGCTTTTTCCTGCTCCTCTTAGCATGATAAAGAAGATTCAAAGAGAGTGAGATGCCAGCTCCTTTCATTCAGTCAGTAGCTTCAAACATTTCTGGTATATGAATAACATGATGTTTTTCAATGGCAAAAATCAATGAATATTGTAAATGCACAAACAGTAATTTCTCCGCATTGCAAGGTGCAATTCTGAAATTTTTTGCTTTTTCCTGCTCCTCTTAGCATGATAAAGAAGATTCAAAGAGAGTGAGATGCCAGCTCCTTTCATTCAGTCAGTAGCTTCAATCATTTCTGGACGTTTTTCAATGGCAAAAATCATTGAATATTGTAAATGCACAAACAGTAATTTCTCCGCATTGCAAGGTGCAATTCTGAAATTTTTTGCTTTTTCCTGCTTCTCTTAGCATGATAAAGAAGATTCAAAGAGAGTGAGATGCCAGCTCCTTTCATTCAGTCAGTAGCTTCAATCATTTCTGGTATATGAATAACATGATGTTTTTCAATGGCAAAAATCAATGAATATTGTAAATGCACAAACAGTAATTTCTCCGCATTGCAAGGTGCAATTCTGAAATTTTTTGCTTTTTCCTGCTCCTCTTAGCATGATAAAGAAGATTCAAAGAGAGTGAGATGCCAGCTCCTTTCATTCAGTCAGTAGCTTCAATCATTTCTGGACGTTTTTCAATGGCAAAAATCAATGAATATTGTAAATGCACAAACAGTAATTTCTCCGCATTGCAAGGTGCAATTCTGAAATTTTTTGCTTTTTCCTGCTCCTCTTAGCATGATAAAGAAGATTCAAAGAGAGTGAGATGCCAGCTCCTTTCATTCAGTCAGTAGCTTCAATCATTTCTGGACGTTTTTCAATGGCAAAAATCAATGAATATTGTAAATGCACAAAGAGTAATTTCTCCGCATTGCAATGTGCAATTCTGAAATTTTTTGCTTTTTCCTGCTCCTCTTAGCATGATAAAGAAGATTCAAAGAGAGTGA
Organism: Phyllobates terribilis; assembly: GCF_046119375.1. NCBI lineage: Eukaryota > Metazoa > Chordata > Amphibia > Anura > Dendrobatidae > Phyllobates > Phyllobates terribilis. The sequence goes on along the minus strand of NW_027363765.1, from coordinate 65,391 downwards.
GATGCCAGCTCCTTTCATTCAGTCAGTAGCTTCAAACATTTCTGGTATATGAATAACATGATGTTTTTCAATGGCAAAAATCAATGAATATTGTAAATGCACAAACAGTAATTTCTCCGCATTGCAAGGTGCAATTCTGAAATTTTTTGCTTTTTCCTGCTCCTCTTAGCATGATAAAGAAGATTCAAAGAGAGTGAGATGCCAGCTCCTTTCATTCAGTCAGTAGCTTCAATCATTTCTGGACGTTTTTCAATGGCAAAAATCATTGAATATTGTAAATGCACAAACAGTAATTTCTCCGCATTGCAAGGTGCAATTCTGAAATTTTTTGCTTTTTCCTGCTCCTCTTAGCATGATAAAGAAGATTCAAAGAGAGTGAGATGCCAGCTCCTTTCATTCAGTCAGTAGCTTCAATCATTTCTGGTATATGAATAACATGATGTTTTTCAATGGCAAAAATCAATGAATATTGTAAATGCACAAACAGTAATTTCTCCGCATTGCAAGGTGCAATTCTGAAATTTTTTGCTTTTTCCTGCTCCTCTTAGCATGATAAACAAGATTCAAAGAGAGTGAGATGCCAGCTCCTTTCATTCAGTCAGTAGCTTCTATCATTTCTGGACGTTTTTCAATGGCAAAAATCAATGAATATTGTAAATGCACAAACAGTAATTTCTCCGCATTGCAAGGTGCAATTCTGAAATTTTTTGCTTTTTCCTGCTCCTCTTAGCATGATAAAGAAGATTCAAAGAGAGTGAGATGCCAGCTCCTTTCATTCAGTCAGTAGCTTCAAACATTTTAGGTATATGAATAACATGATGTTTTTCAATGGCAAAAATCAATGGATATTGTAAATGCACAAAGAGTAATTTCTCCGCATTGCAAGGTGCAATTCTGAAATTTTTTGCTTTTTCCTGCTCCTCTTAGCATGATAAAGAAGATTCAAAGAGAGTGAGATGCCAGCTCCTTTCATTCAGTCAGTAGCTTCAATCATTTCTGGACGTTTTTCAATGGCAAAAATCAATGAATATTGTAAATGCACAAACAGTAATTTCTCCGCATTGCAAGGTGCAATTCTGAAATTTTTTGCTTTTTCCTGCTCCTCTTAGCATGATAAAGAAGATTCAAAGAGAGTGAGATGCCAGCTCCTTTCATTCAGTCAGTAGCTTCAATCATTTCTGGACGTTATTCAATGGCAAAAATCATTGAATATTGTAAATGCACAAACAGTAATTTCTCCGCATTGCAAGGTGCAATTCTGAAATTTTTTGCTTTTTCCTGCTCCTCTTAGCATGATAAAGTAGATTCAAAGAGAGTGAGATGCCAGCTCCTTTCATTCAGTCAGTAGCTTCAATCATTTCTGGTATATGAATAACATGATGTTTTTCAATGGCAAAAATCAATGAATATTGTAAATGCACAAACAGTAATTTCTCCGCATTGCAAGGTGCAATTCTGAAATTTTTTGCTTTTTCCTGCTCCACTTAGCATGATAAAGAAGATTCAAAGAGAGTGAGATGCCAGCTCCTTTCATTCAGTCAGTAGCTTCAATCATTTCTGGACGTTTTTCAATGGCAAAAATCAATGAATATTGTAAATGCACAAACAGTAATTTCTCCGCATTGCAAGGTGCAATTCTGAAATTTTTTGCTTTTTCCTGCTCCTCTTAGCATGATAAAGAAGATTCAAAGAGAGTGAGATGCCAGCTCCTTTCATTCAGTCAGTAGCTTCAAACATTTCTGGTATATGAATAACATGATGTTTTTCAATGGCAAAAATCAATGAATATTGTAAATGCACAAACAGTAATTTCTCCGCATTGCAAGGTGCAATTCTGAAATTTTTTGCTTTTTCCTGCTCCTCTTAGCATGATAAAGAAGATTCAAAGAGAGTGAGATGCCAGCTCCTTTCATTCAGTCAGTAGCTTCAATCATTTCTGGACGTTTTTCAATGGCAAAAATCATTGAATATTGTAAATGCACAAACAGTAATTTCTCCGCATTGCAAGGTGCAATTCTGAAATTTTTTGCTTTTTCCTGCTCCTCTTAGCATGATAAAGAAGATTCAAAGAGAGTGAGATGCCAGCTCCTTTCATTCAGTCAGTAGCTTCAATCATTTCTGGTATATGAATAACATGATGTTTTTCAATGGCAAAAATCAATGAATATTGTAAATGCACAAACAGTAATTTCTCCGCATTGCAAGGTGCAATTCTGAAATTTTTTGCTTTTTCCTGCTCCTCTTAGCATGATAAACAAGATTCAAAGAGAGTGAGATGCCAGCTCCTTTCATTCAGTCAGTAGCTTCTATCATTTCTGGACGTTTTTCAATGGCAAAAATCAATGAATATTGTAAATGCACAAACAGTAATTTCTCCGCATTGCAAGGTGCAATTCTGAAATTTTTTGCTTTTTCCTGCTCCTCTTAGCATGATAAAGAAGATTCAAAGAGAGTGAGATGCCAGCTCCTTTCATTCAGTCAGTAGCTTCAAACATTTCTGGTATATGAATAACATGATGTTTTTCAATGGCAAAAATCAATGAATATTGTAAATGCACAAACAGTAATTTCTCCGCATTGCAAGGTGCAATTCTGAAATTTTTTGCTTTTTCCTGCTCCTCTTAGCATGATAAAGAAGATTCAAAGAGAGTGAGATGCCAGCTCCTTTCATTCAGTCAGTAGCTTCAATCATTTCTGGACGTTTTTCAATGGCAAAAATCAATGAATATTGTAAATGCACAAACAGTAATTTCTCCGCATTGCAAGGTGCAATTCTGAAATTTTTTGCTTTTTCCTGCTCCTCTTAGCATGATAAACAAGATTCAAAGAGAGTGAGATGCCAGCTCCTTTCATTCAGTCAGTAGCTTCAATCATTTCTGGACGTTTTTCAATGGCAAAAATCAATGAATATTGTAAATGCACAAACAGTAATTTCTCCGCATTGCAAGGTGCAATTCTGAAATTTTTTGCTTTTTCCTGCTCCTCTTAGCATGATAAAGAAGATTCAAAGAGAGTGAGATGCCAGCTCCTTTCATTCAGTCAGTAGCTTCAAACATTTCTGGTATATGAATAACATGATGTTTTTCAATGGCAAAAATCAATGAATATTGTAAATGCACAAACAGTAATTTCTCCGCATTGCAAGGTGCAATTCTGAAATTTTTTGCTTTTTCCTGCTCCTCTTAGCATGATAAAGAAGATTCAAAGAGAGTGAGATGCCAGCTCCTTTCATTCAGTCAGTAGCTTCAATCATTTCTGGACATTTTTCAATGGCAAAAATCAATGAATATTGTAAATGCACAAACAGTAATTTCTCCTCATTGCAAGGTGCAATTCTGAAATTTTTTGCTTTTTCCTGCTCCTCTTAGCATGATAAAGAAGATTCAAAGAGAGTGAGATGCCAGCTCCTTTCATTCAGTCAGTAGCTTCAATCATTTCTGGACGTTTTTCAATGGCAAAAATCAATGAATATTGTAAATGCACAAAGAGTAATTTCTCCGCATTGCAAGGTGCAATTCTGAAATTTTTTGCTTTTTCCTGCTCCTCTTAGCATGATAAAGAAGATTCAAAGAGAGTGAGATGCCAGCTCCTTTCATTCAGTCAGTAGCTTCAAACATTTCTGGTATATGAATAACATGATGTTTTTCAATGGCAAAAATCAATGAATATTGTAAATGCACAAACAGTAATTTCTCCGCATTGCAAGGTGCAATTCTGAAATTTTTTGCTTTTTCCTGCTCCTCTTAGCATGATAAAGAAGATTCAAAGAGAGTGAGATGCCAGCTCCTTTCATTCAGTCAGTAGCTTCAATCATTTCTGGACGTTTTTCAATGGCAAAAATCATTGAATATTGTAAATGCACAAACTAATTTCTCCGCATTGCAAGGTGCAATTCTGAAATTTTTTGCTTTTTCCTGCTCCTCTTAGCATGATAAAGAAGATTCAAAGAGAGTGAGATGCCAGCTCCTTTCATTCAGTCAGTAGCTTCAATCATTTCTGGACGTTTTTCAATGGCAAAAATCATTGAATATTGTAAATGCACAAACAGTAATTTCTCCGCATTGCAAGGTGCAATTCTGAAATTTTTTGCTTTTTTCTGCTCCTCTTAGCATGATAAAGAAGATTCAAAGAGAGTGAGATGCCAGCTCCTTTCATTCAGTCAGTAGCTTCAATCATTTCTGGTATATGAATAACATGATGTTTTTCAATGGCAAAAATCAATGAATATTGTAAATGCACAAACAGTAATTTCTCCGCATTGCAAGGTGCAATTCTGAAATTTTTTGCTTTTTCCTGCTCCTCTTAGCATGATAAACAAGATTCAAAGAGAGTGAGATGCCAGCTCCTTTCATTCAGTCAGTAGCTTCTATCATTTCTGGACGTTTTTCAATGGCAAAAATCAATGAATATTGTAAATGCACAAACAGTAATTTCTCCGCATTGCAAGGTGCAATTCTGAAATTTTTTGCTTTTTCCTGCTCCTCTTAGCATGATAAAGAAGATTCAAAGAGAGTGAGATGCCAGCTCCTTTCATTCAGTCAGTAGCTTCAAACATTTCTGGTATATGAATAACATGATGTTTTTCAATGGCAAAAATCAATGAATATTGTAAATGCACAAAGAGTAATTTCTCCGCATTGCAAGGTGCAATTCTGAAATTTTTTGCTTTTTCCTGCTCCTCTTAGCATGATAAAGAAGATTCAAAGAGAGTGAGATGCCAGCTCCTTTCATTCAGTCAGTAGCTTCAATCATTTCTGGACGTTTTTCAATGGCAAAAATCAATGAATATTGTAAATGCACAAACAGTAATTTCTCCGCATTGCAAGGTGCAATTCTGAAATTTTTTGCTTTTTCCTGCTCCTCTTAGCATGATAAACAAGATTCAAAGAGAGTGAGATGCCAGCTCCTTTCATTCAGTCAGTAGCTTCAATCATTTCTGGACGTTTTTCAATGGCAAAAATCAATGAATATTGTAAATGCACAAACAGTAATTTCTCCGCATTGCAAGGTGCAATTCTGAAATTTTTTGCTTTTTCCTGCTCCTCTTAGCATGATAAAGAAGATTCAAAGAGAGTGAGATGCCAGCTCCTTTCATTCAGTCAGTAGCTTCAAACATTTCTGGTATATGAATAACATGATGTTTTTCAATGGCAAAAATCAATGAATATTGTAAATGCACAAACAGTAATTTCTCCGCATTGCAAGGTGCAATTCTGAAATTTTTTGCTTTTTCCTGCTCCTCTTAGCATGATAAAGAAGATTCAAAGAGAGTGAGATGCCAGCTCCTTTCATTCAGTCAGTAGCTTCAATCATTTCTGGACATTTTTCAATGGCAAAAATCAATGAATATTGTAAATGCACAAACAGTAATTTCTCCGCATTGCAAGGTGCAATTCTGAAATTTTTTGCTTTTTCCTGCTCCTCTTAGCATGATAAAGAAGATTCAAAGAGAGTGAGATGCCAGCTCCTTTCATTCAGTCAGTAGCTTCAATCATTTCTGGACGTTTTTCAATGGCAAAAATCAATGAATATTGTAAATGCACAGAGTAATTTCTCCGCATTGCAAGGTGCAATTCTGAAATTTTTTGCTTTTTCCTGCTCCTCTTAGCATGATAAAGAAGATTCAAAGAGAGTGAGATGCCAGCTCCTTTCATTCAGTCAGTAGCTTCAAACATTTCTGGTATATGAATAACATGATGTTTTTCAATGGCAAAAATCAATGAATATTGTAAATGCACAAACAGTAATTTCTCCGCATTGCAAGGTGCAATTCTGAAATTTTTTGCTTTTTCCTGCTCCTCTTAGCATGATAAAGAAGATTCAAAGAGAGTGAGATGCCAGCTCCTTTCATTCAGTCAGTAGCTTCAATCATTTCTGGACGTTTTTCAATGGCAAAAATCATTGAATATTGTAAATGCACAAACAGTAATTTCTCCGCATTGCAAGGTGCAATTCTGAAATTTTTTGCTTTTTCCTGCTCCTCTTAGCATGATAAAGAAGATTCAAAGAGAGTGAGATGCCAGCTCCTTTCATTCAGTCAGTAGCTTCAATCATTTCTGGTATATGAATAACATGATGTTTTCCAATGGCAAAAATCAATGAATATTGTAAATGCACAAACAGTAATTTCTCCGCATTGCATGGTGCAATTCTGAAATTTTTTGCTTTTTCCTGCTCCTCTTAGCATGATAAAGAAGATTCAAAGAGAGTGAGATGCCAGCTCCTTTCATTCAGTCAGTAGCTTCAATCATTTCTGGACGTTTTTCAATGGCAAAAATCAATGAATATTGTAAATGCACAAACAGTAATTTCTCCGCATTGCAAGGTGCAATTCTGAAATTTTTTGCTTTTTCCTGCTCCTCTTAGCATGATAAAGCAGATTCAAAGAGAGTGAGATGCCAGCTCCTTTCATTCAGTCAGTAGCTTCAATCATTTCTGGACGTTTTTCAATGGCAAAAATCAATGAATATTGTAAATGCACAAAGAGTAATTTCTCCGCATTGCAAGGTGCAATTCTGAAATTTTTTGCTTTTTCCTGCTCCTCTTAGCATGATAAAGAAGATTCAAAGAGAGTGAGATGCCAGCTCCTTTCATTCAGTCAGTAGCTTCAAACATTTCTGGTATATGAATAACATGATGTTTTTCAATGGCAAAAATCAATGAATATTGTAAATGCACAAAGAGTAATTTCTCCGCATTGCAAGGTGCAATTCTGAAATTTTTTGCTTTTTCCTGCTCCTCTTAGCATGATAAAGAAGATTCAAAGAGAGTGAGATGCCAGCTCCTTTCATTCAGTCAGTAGCTTCAATCATTTCTGGACGTTTTTCAATGGCAAAAATCAATGAATATTGTAAATGCACAAACAGTAATTTCTCCGCATTGCAAGGTGCAATTCTGAAATTTTTTGCTTTTTCCTGCTCCTCTTAGCATGATAAACAAGATTCAAAGAGAGTGAGATGCCAGCTCCTTTCATTCAGTCAGTAGCTTCAATCATTTCTGGACGTTTTTCAATGGCAAAAATCAATGAATATTGTAAATGCACAAACAGTAATTTCTCCGCATTGCAAGGTGCAATTCTGAAATTTTTTGCTTTTTCCTGCTCCTCTTAGCATGATAAAGAAGATTCAAAGAGAGTGAGATGCCAGCTCCTTTCATTCAGTCAGTAGCTTCAAACATTTCTGGTATATGAATAACATGATGTTTTTCAATGGCAAAAATCAATGAATATTGTAAATGCACAAACAGTAATTTCTCCGCATTGCAAGGTGCAATTCTGAAATTTTTTGCTTTTTCCTGCTCCTCTTAGCATGATAAAGAAGATTCAAAGAGAGTGAGATGCCAGCTCCTTTCATTCAGTCAGTAGCTTCAATCATTTCTGGACATTTTTCAATGGCAAAAATCAATGAATATTGTAAATGCACAAACAGTAATTTCTCCGCATTGCAAGGTGCAATTCTGAAATTTTTTGCTTTTTCCTGCTCCTCTTAGCATGATAAACAAGATTCAAAGAGAGTGAGATGCCAGCTCCTTTCATTCAGTCAGTAGCTTCAATCATTTCTGGACGTTTTTCAATGGCAAAAATCAATGAATATTGTAAATGCACAAACAGTAATTTCTCCGCATTGCAAGGTGCAATTCTGAAATTTTTTGCTTTTTCCTGCTCCTCTTAGCATGATAAAGAAGATTCAAAGAGAGTGAGATGCCAGCTCCTTTCATTCAGTCAGTAGCTTCAAACATTTCTGGTATATGAATAACATGATGTTTTTCAATGGCAAAAATCAATGAATATTGTAAATGCACAAACAGTAATTTCTCCGCATTGCAAGGTGCAATTCTGAAATTTTTTGCTTTTTCCTGCTCCTCTTAGCATGATAAAGAAGATTCAAAGAGAGTGAGATGCCAGCTCCTTTCATTCAGTCAGTAGCTTCAATCATTTCTGGACGTTTTTCAATGGCAAAAATCATTGAATATTGTAAATGCACAAACAGTAATTTCTCCGCATTGCAAGGTGCAATTCTGAAATTTTTTGCTTTTTCCTGCTCCTCTTAGCATGATAAAGTAGATTCAAAGAGAGTGAGATGCCAGCTCCTTTCATTCAGTCAGTAGCTTCAATCATTTCTGGTATATGAATAACATGATGTTTTTCAATGGCAAAAATCAATGAATATTGTAAATGCACAAACAGTAATTTCTCCACATTGCAAGGTGCAATTCTGAAATTTTTTGCTTTTTCCTGCTCCTCTTTGCATGATAAAGAACATTCAAAGAGAGTGAGATGCCAGCTCCTTTCATTCAGTCAGTAGCTTCAATCATTTCTGGACGTTTTTCAATGGCAAAAATCAATGAATATTGTAAATGCACAAACAGTAATTTCTCCGCATTGCAAGGTGCAATTCTGAAATTTTTTGCTTTTTCCTGCTCCTCTTAGCATGATAAAGAAGATTCAAAGAGAGTGAGATGCCAGCTCCTTTCATTCAGTCAGTAGCTTCAAACATTTCTGGTATATGAATAACATGATGTTTTTCAATGGCAAAAATCAATGAATATTGTAAATGCACAAACAGTAATTTCTCCGCATTGCAAGGTGCAATTCTGAAATTTTTTGCTTTTTCCTGCTCCTCTTAGCATGATAAAGAAGATTCAAAGAGAGTGAGATGCCAGCTCCTTTCATTCAGTCAGTAGCTTCAATCATTTCTGGACGTTTTTCAATGGCAAAAATCATTGAATATTGTAAATGCACAAACAGTAATTTCTCCGCATTGCAAGGTGCAATTCTGAAATTTTTTGCTTTTTCCTGCTCCTCTTAGCATGATAAAGAAGATTCAAAGAGAGTGAGATGCCAGCTCCTTTCATTCAGTCAGTAGCTTCAATCATTTCTGGTATATGAATAACATGATGTTTTTCAATGGCAAAAATCAATGAATATTGTAAATGCACAAACAGTAATTTCTCCGCATTGCAAGGTGCAATTCTGAAATTTTTTGCTTTTTCCTGCTCCTCTTAGCATGATAAAGAAGATTCAAAGAGAGTGAGATGCCAGCTCCTTTCATTCAGTCAGTAGCTTCAATCATTTCTGGACGTTTTTCAATGGCAAAAATCAATGAATATTGTAAATGCACAAACAGTAATTTCTCCGCATTGCAAGGTGCAATTCTGAAATTTTTTGCTTTTTCCTGCTCCTCTTAGCATGATAAACAAGATTCAAAGAGAGTGAGATGCCAGCTCCTTTCATTCAGTCAGTAGCTTCAATCATTTCTGGACGTTTTTCAATGGCAAAAATCAATGAATATTGTAAATGCACAAACAGTAATTTCTCCGCATTGCAAGGTGCAATTCTGAAATTTTTTGCTTTTTCCTGCTCCTCTTAGCATGATAAAGAAGATTCAAAGAGAGTGAGATGCCAGCTCCTTTCATTCAGTCAGTAGCTTCAAACATTTCTGGTATATGAATAACATGATGTTTTTCAATGGCAAAAATCAATGAATATTGTAAATGCACAAACAGTAATTTCTCCGCATTGCAAGGTGCAATTCTGAAATTTTTTGCTTTTTCCTGCTCCTCTTAGCATGATAAAGAAGATTCAAAGAGAGTGAGATGCCAGCTCCTTTCATTCAGTCAGTAGCTTCAATCATTTCTGGACGTTTTTCAATGGCAAAAATCAATGAATATTGTAAATGCACAAACAGTAATTTCTCCGCATTGCAAGGTGCAATTCTGAAATTTTTTGCTTTTTCCTGCTCCTCTTAGCATGATAAAGAAGATTCAAAGAGAGTGAGATGCCAGCTCCTTTCATTCAGTCAGTAGCTTCAATCATTTCTGGACGTTTTTCAATGGCAAAAATCAATGAATATTGTAAATGCACAAAGAGTAATTTCTCCGCATTGCAAGGTGCAATTCTGAAATTTTTTGCTTTTTCCTGCTCCTCTTAGCATGATAAAGAAGATTCAAAGAGAGTGAGATGCCAGCTCCTTTCATTCAGTCAGTAGCTTCAAACATTTCTGGTATATGAATAACATGATGTTTTTCAATGGCAAAAATCAATGAATATTGTAAATGCACAAACAGTAATTTCTCCGCATTGCAAGGTGCAATTCTGAAATTTTTTGCTTTTTCCTGCTCCTCTTAGCATGATAAAGAAGATTCAAAGAGAGTGAGATGCCAGCTCCTTTCATTCAGTCAGTAGCTTCAATCATTTCTGGACGTTTTTCAATGGCAAAAATCATTGAATATTGTAAATGCACAAAAAGTAATTTCTCCGCATTGCAAGGTGCAATTCTGAAATTTTTTTCTTTTTCCTGCTCCTCTTAGCATGATAAAGAAGATTCAAAGAGAGTGAGATGCCAGCTCCTTTCATTCAGTCAGTAGCTTCAATCATTTCTGGTATATGAATAACATGATGTTTTTCAATGGCAAAAATCAATGAATATTGTAAATGCACAAACAGTAATTTCTCCGCATTGCAAGGTGCAATTCTGAAATTTTTTGCTTTTTCCTGCTCCTCTTAGCATGATAAACAAGATTCAAAGAGAGTGAGATGCCAGCTCCTTTCATTCAGTCAGTAGCTTCAATCATTTCTGGACGTTTTTCAATGGCAAAAATCAATGAATATTGTAAATGCACAAACAGTAATTTCTCCGCATTGCAAGGTGCAATTCTGAAATTTTTTGCTTTTTCCTGCTCCTCTTAGCATGATAAAGAAGATTCAAAGAGAGTGAGATGCCAGCTCCTTTCATTCAGTCAGTAGCTTCAAACATTTCTCGTATATGAATAACATGATGTTTTTCAATGGCAAAAATCAATGAATATTGTAAATGCACAAACAGTAATTTCTCCGCATTGCAAGGTGCAATTCTGAAATTTTTTGCTTTTTCCTGCTCCTCTTAGCATGATAAAGAAGATTCAAAGAGAGTGAGATGCCAGCTCCTTTCATTCAGTCAGTAGCTTCAATCATTTCTGGACGTTTTTCAATGGCAAAAATCATTGAATATTGTAAATGCACAAACAGTAATTTCTCCGCATTGCAAGGTGCAATTCTGAAATTTTTTGCTTTTTCCTGCTCCTCTTAGCATGATAAAGAAGATTCAAAGAGAGTGAGATGCCAGCTCCTTTCATTCAGTCAGTAGCTTCAATCATTTCTGGTATATGAATAACATGATGTTTTTCAATGGCAAAAATCAATGAATATTGTAAATGCACAAACAGTAATTTCTCCGCATTGCAAGGTGCAATTCTGAAATTTTTTGCTTTTTCCTGCTCCTCTTAGCATGATAAACAAGATTCAAAGAGAGTGAGATGCCAGCTCCTTTCATTCAGTCAGTAGCTTCTACCATTTCTGGACGTTTTTCAATGGCAAAAATCAATGAATATTGTAAATGCACAAACAGTAATTTCTCCGCATTGCAAGGTGCAATTCTGAAATTTTTTGCTTTTTCCTGCTCCTCTTAGCATGATAAAGAAGATTCAAAGAGAGTGAGATGCCAGCTCCTTTCATTCAGTCAGTAGCTTCAAACATTTCTGGTATATGAATAACATGATGTTTTTCAATGGCAAAAATCAATGAATATTGTAAATGCACAAACAGTAATTTCTCCGCATTGCAAGGTGCAATTCTGAAATTTTTTGCTTTTTCCTGCTCCTCTTAGCATGATAAAGAAGATTCAAAGAGAGTGAGATGCCAGCTCCTTTCATTCAGTCAGTAGCTTCAATCATTTCTGGACGTTTTTCAATGGCAAAAATCAATGAATATTGTAAATGCACAAACAGTAATTTCTCCGCATTGCAAGGTGCAATTCTGAAATTTTTTGCTTTTTCCTGCTCCTCTTAGCATGATAAACAAGATTCAAAGAGAGTGAGATGCCAGCTCCTTTCATTCAGTCAGTAGCTTCAATCATTTCTGGACGTTTTTCAATGGCAAAAATCAATGAATATTGTAAATGCACAAACAGTAATTTCTCCGCATTGCAAGGTGCAATTCTGAAATTTTTTGCTTTTTCCTGCTCCTCTTAGCATGATAAAGAAGATTCAAAGAGAGTGAGATGCCAGCTCCTTTCATTCAGTCAGTAGCTTCAAACATTTCTGGTATATGAATAACATGATGTTTTTCAATGGCAAAAATCAATGAATATTGTAAATGCACAAACAGTAATTTCTCCGCATTGCAAGGTGCAATTCTGAAATTTTTTGCTTTTTCCTGCTCCTCTTAGCATGATAAAGAAGATTCAAAGAGAGTGAGATGCCAGCTCCTTTCATTCAGTCAGTAGCTTCAATCATTTCTGGACGTTTTTCAATGGCAAAAATCAATGAATATTGTAAATGCACAAACAGTAATTTCTCCACATTGCAAGGTGCAATTCTGAAATTTTTTGCTTTTTCCTGCTCCTCTTTGCATGATAAAGAACATTCAAAGAGAGTGAGATGCCAGCTCCTTTCATTCAGTCAGTAGCTTCAATCATTTCTGGACGTTTTTCAATGGCAAAAATCAATGAATATTGTAAATGCACAAACAGTAATTTCTCCGCATTGCAAGGTGCAATTCTGAAATTTTTTGCTTTTTCCTGCTCCTCTTAGCATGATAAAGAAGATTCAAAGAGAGTGAGATGCCAGCTCCTTTCATTCAGTCAGTAGCTTCAAACATTTCTGGTATATGAATAACATGATGTTTTTCAATGGCAAAAATCAATGAATATTGTAAATGCACAAACAGTAATTTCTCCGCATTGCAAGGTGCAATTCTGAAATTTTTTGCTTTTTCCTGCTCCTCTTAGCATGATAAAGAAGATTCAAAGAGAGTGAGATGCCAGCTCCTTTCATTCAGTCAGTAGCTTCAATCATTTCTGGACGTTTTTCAATGGCAAAAATCATTGAATATTGTAAATGCACAAACAGTAATTTCTCCGCATTGCAAGGTGCAATTCTGAAATTTTTTGCTTTTTCCTGCTCCTCTTAGCATGATAAAGAAGATTCAAAGAGAGTGAGATGCCAGCTCCTTTCATTCAGTCAGTAGCTTCAATCATTTCTGGTATATGAATAACATGATGTTTTTCAATGGCAAAAATCAATGAATATTGTAAATGCACAAACAGTAATTTCTCCGCATTGCAAGGTGCAATTCTGAAATTTTTTGCTTTTTCCTGCTCCTCTTAGCATGATAAAGAAGATTCAAAGAGAGTGAGATGCCAGCTCCTTTCATTCAGTCAGTAGCTTCAATCATTTCTGGACGTTTTTCAATGGCAAAAATCAATGAATATTGTAAATGCACAAACAGTAATTTCTCCGCATTGCAAGGTGCAATTCTGAAATTTTTTGCTTTTTCCTGCTCCTCTTAGCATGATAAACAAGATTCAAAGAGAGTGAGATGCCAGCTCCTTTCATTCAGTCAGTAGCTTCAATCATTTCTGGACGTTTTTCAATGGCAAAAATCAATGAATATTGTAAATGCACAAACAGTAATTTCTCCGCATTGCAAGGTGCAATTCTGAAATTTTTTGCTTTTTCCTGCTCCTCTTAGCATGATAAAGAAGATTCAAAGAGAGTGAGATGCCAGCTCCTTTCATTCAGTCAGTAGCTTCAAACATTTCTGGTATATGAATAACATGATGTTTTTCAATGGCAAAAATCAATGAATATTGTAAATGCACAAACAGTAATTTCTCCGCATTGCAAGGTGCAATTCTGAAATTTTTTGCTTTTTCCTGCTCCTCTTAGCATGATAAAGAAGATTCAAAGAGAGTGAGATGCCAGCTCCTTTCATTCAGTCAGTAGCTTCAATCATTTCTGGACGTTTTTCAATGGCAAAAATCAATGAATATTGTAAATGCACAAACAGTAATTTCTCCGCATTGCAAGGTGCAATTCTGAAATTTTTTGCTTTTTCCTGCTCCTCTTAGCATGATAAAGAAGATTCAAAGAGAGTGAGATGCCAGCTCCTTTCATTCAGTCAGTAGCTTCAATCATTTCTGGACGTTTTTCAATGGCAAAAATCAATGAATATTGTAAATGCACAAAGAGTAATTTCTCCGCATTGCAAGGTGCAATTCTGAAATTTTTTGCTTTTTCCTGCTCCTCTTAGCATGATAAAGAAGATTCAAAGAGAGTGAGATGCCAGCTCCTTTCATTCAGTCAGTAGCTTCAAACATTTCTGGTATATGAATAACATGATGTTTTTCAATGGCAAAAATCAATGAATATTGTAAATGCACAAACAGTAATTTCTCCGCATTGCAAGGTGCAATTCTGAAATTTTTTGCTTTTTCCTGCTCCTCTTAGCATGATAAAGAAGATTCAAAGAGAGTGAGATGCCAGCTCCTTTCATTCAGTCAGTAGCTTCAATCATTTCTGGACGTTTTTCAATGGCAAAAATCATTGAATATTGTAAATGCACAAAAAGTAATTTCTCCGCATTGCAAGGTGCAATTCTGAAATTTTTTTCTTTTTCCTGCTCCTCTTAGCATGATAAAGAAGATTCAAAGAGAGTGAGATGCCAGCTCCTTTCATTCAGTCAGTAGCTTCAATCATTTCTGGTATATGAATAACATGATGTTTTTCAATGGCAAAAATCAATGAATATTGTAAATGCACAAACAGTAATTTCTCCGCATTGCAAGGTGCAATTCTGAAATTTTTTGCTTTTTCCTGCTCCTCTTAGCATGATAAAGAAGATTCAAAGAGAGTGAGATGCCAGCTCCTTTCATTCAGTCAGTAGCTTCAATCATTTCTGGACGTTTTTCAATGGCAAAAATCAATGAATATTGTAAATGCACAAACAGTAATTTCTCCGCATTGCAAGGTGCAATTCTGAAATTTTTTGCTTTTTCCTGCTCCTCTTAGCATGATAAAGAAGATTCAAAGAGAGTGAGATGCCAGCTCCTTTCATTCAGTCAGTAGCTTCAAACATTTCTCGTATATGAATAACATGATGTTTTTCAATGGCAAAAATCAATGAATATTGTAAATGCACAAACAGCAATTTCTCCACATTGCAAGGTGCAATTCTGAAATTTTTTGCTTTTTCCTGCTCCTCTTAGCATGATAAAGAAGATTCAAAGAGAGTGAGATGCCAGCTCCTTTCATTCAGTCAGTAGCTTCAATCATTTCTGGACGTTTTTCAATGGCAAAAATCATTGAATATTGTAAATGCACAAACAGTAATTTCTCCGCATTGCAAGGTGCAATTCTGAAATTTTTTGCTTTTTCCTGCTCCTCTTAGCATGATAAAGAAGATTCAAAGAGAGTGAGATGCCAGCTCCTTTCATTCAGTCAGTAGCTTCAATCATTTCTGGTATATGAATAACATGATGTTTTTCAATGGCAAAAATCAATGAATATTGTAAATGCACAAACAGTAATTTCTCCGCATTGCAAGGTGCAATTCTGAAATTTTTTGCTTTTTCCTGCTCCTCTTAGCATGATAAACAAGATTCAAAGAGAGTGAGATGCCAGCTCCTTTCATTCAGTCAGTAGCTTCTACCATTTCTGGACGTTTTTCAATGGCAAAAATCAATGAATATTGTAAATGCACAAACAGTAATTTCTCCGCATTGCAAGGTGCAATTCTGAAATTTTTTGCTTTTTCCTGCTCCTCTTAGCATGATAAAGAAGATTCAAAGAGAGTGAGATGCCAGCTCCTTTCATTCAGTCAGTAGCTTCAAACATTTCTGGTATATGAATAACATGATGTTTTTCAATGGCAAAAATCAATGAATATTGTAAATGCACAAACAGTAATTTCTCCGCATTGCAAGGTGCAATTCTGAAATTTTTTGCTTTTTCCTGCTCCTCTTAGCATGATAAAGAAGATTCAAAGAGAGTGAGATGCCAGCTCCTTTCATTCAGTCAGTAGCTTCAATCATTTCTGGACGTTTTTCAATGGCAAAAATCAATGAATATTGTAAATGCACAAACAGTAATTTCTCCGCATTGCAAGGTGCAATTCTGAAATTTTTTGCTTTTTCCTGCTCCTCTTAGCATGATAAACAAGATTCAAAGAGAGTGAGATGCCAGCTCCTTTCATTCAGTCAGTAGCTTCAATCATTTCTGGACGTTTTTCAATGGCAAAAATCAATGAATATTGTAAATGCACAAACAGTAATTTCTCCGCATTGCAAGGTGCAATTCTGAAATTTTTTGCTTTTTCCTGCTCCTCTTAGCATGATAAAGAAGATTCAAAGAGAGTGAGATGCCAGCTCCTTTCATTCAGTCAGTAGCTTCAAACATTTCTGGTATATGAATAACATGATGTTTTTCAATGGCAAAAATCAATGAATATTGTAAATGCACAAACAGTAATTTCTCCGCATTGCAAGGTGCAATTCTGAAATTTTTTGCTTTTTCCTGCTCCTCTTAGCATGATAAAGAAGATTCAAAGAGAGTGAGATGCCAGCTCCTTTCATTCAGTCAGTAGCTTCAATCATTTCTGGACGTTTTTCAATGGCAAAAATCAATGAATATTGTAAATGCACAAACAGTAATTTCTCCGCATTGCAAGGTGCAATTCTGAAATTTTTTGCTTTTTCCTGCTCCTCTTAGCATGATAAAGAAGATTCAAAGAGAGTGAGATGCCAGCTCCTTTCATTCAGTCAGTAGCTTCAATCATTTCTGGACGTTTTTCAATGGCAAAAATCAATGAATATTGTAAATGCACAAAGAGTAATTTCTCCGCATTGCAAGGTGCAATTCTGAAATTTTTTGCTTTTTCCTGCTCCTCTTAGCATGATAAAGAAGATTCAAAGAGAGTGAGATGCCAGCTCCTTTCATTCAGTCAGTAGCTTCAAACATTTCTGGTATATGAATAACATGATGTTTTTCAATGGCAAAAATCAATGAATATTGTAAATGCACAAACAGTAATTTCTCCGCATTGCAAGGTGCAATTCTGAAATTTTTTGCTTTTTCCTGTTCCTCTTAGCATGATAAACAAGATTCAAAGAGAGTGAGATGCCAGCTCCTTTCATTCAGTCAGTAGCTTCTATCATTTCTGGACGTTTTTCAATGGCAAAAATCAATGAATATTGTAAATGCACAAACAGTAATTTCTCCGCATTGCAAGGTGCAATTCTGAAATTTTTTGCTTTTTCCTGCTCCTCTTAGCATGATAAAGAAGATTCAAAGAGAGTGAGATGCCAGCTCCTTTCATTCAGTCAGTAGCTTCAAACATTTCTGGTATATGAATAACATGATGTTTTTCAATGGCAAAAATCAATGAATATTGTAAATGCACAAAGAGTAATTTCTCCGCATTGCAAGGTGCAATTCTGAAATTTTTTGCTTTTTCCTGCTCCTCTTAGCATGATAAAGAAGATTCAAAGAGAGTGAGATGCCAGCTCCTTTCATTCAGTCAGTAGCTTCAATCATTTCTGGACGTTTTTCAATGGCAAAAATCAATGAATATTGTAAATGCACAAACAGTAATTTCTCCGCATTGCAAGGTGCAATTCTGAAATTTTTTGCTTTTTCCTGCTCCTCTTAGCATGATAAAGAAGATTCAAAGAGAGTGAGATGCCAGCTCCTTTCATTCAGTCAGTAGCTTCAATCATTTCTGGACGTTTTTCAATGGCAAAAATCAATGAATATTGTAAATGCACAAACAGTAATTTCTCCGCATTGCAAGGTGCAATTCTGAAATTTTTTGCTTTTTCCTGCTCCTCTTAGCATGATAAACAAGATTCAAAGAGAGTGAGATGCCAGCTCCTTTCATTCAGTCAGTAGCTTCAATCATTTCTGGACGTTTTTCAATGGCAAAAATCAATGAATATTGTAAATGCACAAACAGTAATTTCTCCGCATTGCAAGGTGCAATTCTGAAATTTTTTGCTTTTTCCTGCTCCTCTTAGCATGATAAAGAAGATTCAAAGAGAGTGAGATGCCAGCTCCTTTCATTCAGTCAGTAGCTTCAAACATTTCTGGTATATGAATAACATGATGTTTTTCAATGGCAAAAATCAATGAATATTGTAAATGCACAAACAGTAATTTCTCCGCATTGCAAGGTGCAATTCTGAAATTTTTTGCTTTTTCCTGCTCCTCTTAGCATGATAAAGAAGATTCAAAGAGAGTGAGATGCCAGCTCCTTTCATTCAGTCAGTAGCTTCAATCATTTCTGGACGTTTTTCAATGGCAAAAATCAATGAATATTGTAAATGCACAAACAGTAATTTCTCCACATTGCAAGGTGCAATTCTGAAATTTTTTGCTTTTTCCTGCTCCTCTTTGCATGATAAAGAACATTCAAAGAGAGTGAGATGCCAGCTCCTTTCATTCAGTCAGTAGCTTCAATCATTTCTGGACGTTTTTCAATGGCAAAAATCAATGAATATTGTAAATGCACAAACAGTAATTTCTCCGCATTGCAAGGTGCAATTCTGAAATTTTTTGCTTTTTCCTGCTCCTCTTAGCATGATAAAGAAGATTCAAAGAGAGTGAGATGCCAGCTCCTTTCATTCAGTCAGTAGCTTCAAACATTTCTGGTATATGAATAACATGATGTTTTTCAATGGCAAAAATCAATGAATATTGTAAATGCACAAACAGTAATTTCTCCGCATTGCAAGGTGCAATTCTGAAATTTTTTGCTTTTTCCTGCTCCTCTTAGCATGATAAAGAAGATTCAAAGAGAGTGAGATGCCAGCTCCTTTCATTCAGTCAGTAGCTTCAATCATTTCTGGACGTTTTTCAATGGCAAAAATCATTGAATATTGTAAATGCACAAACAGTAATTTCTCCGCATTGCAAGGTGCAATTCTGAAATTTTTTGCTTTTTCCTGCTCCTCTTAGCATGATAAAGAAGATTCAAAGAGAGTGAGATGCCAGCTCCTTTCATTCAGTCAGTAGCTTCAATCATTTCTGGTATATGAATAACATGATGTTTTTCAATGGCAAAAATCAATGAATATTGTAAATGCACAAACAGTAATTTCTCCGCATTGCAAGGTGCAATTCTGAAATTTTTTGCTTTTTCCTGCTCCTCTTAGCATGATAAAGAAGATTCAAAGAGAGTGAGATGCCAGCTCCTTTCATTCAGTCAGTAGCTTCAATCATTTCTGGACGTTTTTCAATGGCAAAAATCAATGAATATTGTAAATGCACAAACAGTAATTTCTCCGCATTGCAAGGTGCAATTCTGAAATTTTTTGCTTTTTCCTGCTCCTCTTAGCATGATAAACAAGATTCAAAGAGAGTGAGATGCCAGCTCCTTTCATTCAGTCAGTAGCTTCAATCATTTCTGGACGTTTTTCAATGGCAAAAATCAATGAATATTGTAAATGCACAAACAGTAATTTCTCCGCATTGCAAGGTGCAATTCTGAAATTTTTTGCTTTTTCCTGCTCCTCTTAGCATGATAAAGAAGATTCAAAGAGAGTGAGATGCCAGCTCCTTTCATTCAGTCAGTAGCTTCAAACATTTCTGGTATATGAATAACATGATGTTTTTCAATGGCAAAAATCAATGAATATTGTAAATGCACAAACAGTAATTTCTCCGCATTGCAAGGTGCAATTCTGAAATTTTTTGCTTTTTCCTGCTCCTCTTAGCATGATAAAGAAGATTCAAAGAGAGTGAGATGCCAGCTCCTTTCATTCAGTCAGTAGCTTCAATCATTTCTGGACGTTTTTCAATGGCAAAAATCAATGAATATTGTAAATGCACAAACAGTAATTTCTCCGCATTGCAAGGTGCAATTCTGAAATTTTTTGCTTTTTCCTGCTCCTCTTAGCATGATAAAGAAGATTCAAAGAGAGTGAGATGCCAGCTCCTTTCATTCAGTCAGTAGCTTCAATCATTTCTGGACGTTTTTCAATGGCAAAAATCAATGAATATTGTAAATGCACAAAGAGTAATTTCTCCGCATTGCAAGGTGCAATTCTGAAATTTTTTGCTTTTTCCTGCTCCTCTTAGCATGATAAAGAAGATTCAAAGAGAGTGAGATGCCAGCTCCTTTCATTCAGTCAGTAGCTTCAAACATTTCTGGTATATGAATAACATGATGTTTTTCAATGGCAAAAATCAATGAATATTGTAAATGCACAAACAGTAATTTCTCCGCATTGCAAGGTGCAATTCTGAAATTTTTT
This sequence comes from Phyllobates terribilis, assembly GCF_046119375.1. Lineage (NCBI taxonomy): Eukaryota > Metazoa > Chordata > Amphibia > Anura > Dendrobatidae > Phyllobates > Phyllobates terribilis. The sequence continues at coordinate 45,325 of NW_027363765.1, read as the reverse complement.
GCTTTTTCCTGCTCCTCTTAGCATGATAAAGAAGATTCAAAGAGAGTGAGATGCCAGCTCCTTTCATTCAGTCAGTAGCTTCAATCATTTCTGGACGTTTTTCAATGGCAAAAATCATTGAATATTGTAAATGCACAAAAAGTAATTTCTCCGCATTGCAAGGTGCAATTCTGAAATTTTTTTCTTTTTCCTGCTCCTCTTAGCATGATAAAGAAGATTCAAAGAGAGTGAGATGCCAGCTCCTTTCATTCAGTCAGTAGCTTCAATCATTTCTGGTATATGAATAACATGATGTTTTTCAATGGCAAAAATCAATGAATATTGTAAATGCACAAACAGTAATTTCTCCGCATTGCAAGGTGCAATTCTGAAATTTTTTGCTTTTTCCTGCTCCTCTTAGCATGATAAAGAAGATTCAAAGAGAGTGAGATGCCAGCTCCTTTCATTCAGTCAGTAGCTTCAATCATTTCTGGACGTTTTTCAATGGCAAAAATCAATGAATATTGTAAATGCACAAACAGTAATTTCTCCGCATTGCAAGGTGCAATTCTGAAATTTTTTGCTTTTTCCTGCTCCTCTTAGCATGATAAAGAAGATTCAAAGAGAGTGAGATGCCAGCTCCTTTCATTCAGTCAGTAGCTTCAAACATTTCTCGTATATGAATAACATGATGTTTTTCAATGGCAAAAATCAATGAATATTGTAAATGCACAAACAGTAATTTCTCCGCATTGCAAGGTGCAATTCTGAAATTTTTTGCTTTTTCCTGCTCCTCTTAGCATGATAAAGAAGATTCAAAGAGAGTGAGATGCCAGCTCCTTTCATTCAGTCAGTAGCTTCAATCATTTCTGGACGTTTTTCAATGGCAAAAATCATTGAATATTGTAAATGCACAAACAGTAATTTCTCCGCATTGCAAGGTGCAATTCTGAAATTTTTTGCTTTTTCCTGCTCCTCTTAGCATGATAAAGAAGATTCAAAGAGAGTGAGATGCCAGCTCCTTTCATTCAGTCAGTAGCTTCAATCATTTCTGGTATATGAATAACATGATGTTTTTCAATGGCAAAAATCAATGAATATTGTAAATGCACAAACAGTAATTTCTCCGCATTGCAAGGTGCAATTCTGAAATTTTTTGCTTTTTCCTGCTCCTCTTAGCATGATAAACAAGATTCAAAGAGAGTGAGATGCCAGCTCCTTTCATTCAGTCAGTAGCTTCTACCATTTCTGGACGTTTTTCAATGGCAAAAATCAATGAATATTGTAAATGCACAAACAGTAATTTCTCCGCATTGCAAGGTGCAATTCTGAAATTTTTTGCTTTTTCCTGCTCCTCTTAGCATGATAAAGAAGATTCAAAGAGAGTGAGATGCCAGCTCCTTTCATTCAGTCAGTAGCTTCAAACATTTCTGGTATATGAATAACATGATGTTTTTCAATGGCAAAAATCAATGAATATTGTAAATGCACAAACAGTAATTTCTCCGCATTGCAAGGTGCAATTCTGAAATTTTTTGCTTTTTCCTGCTCCTCTTAGCATGATAAAGAAGATTCAAAGAGAGTGAGATGCCAGCTCCTTTCATTCAGTCAGTAGCTTCAATCATTTCTGGACGTTTTTCAATGGCAAAAATCAATGAATATTGTAAATGCACAAACAGTAATTTCTCCGCATTGCAAGGTGCAATTCTGAAATTTTTTGCTTTTTCCTGCTCCTCTTAGCATGATAAACAAGATTCAAAGAGAGTGAGATGCCAGCTCCTTTCATTCAGTCAGTAGCTTCAATCATTTCTGGACGTTTTTCAATGGCAAAAATCAATGAATATTGTAAATGCACAAACAGTAATTTCTCCGCATTGCAAGGTGCAATTCTGAAATTTTTTGCTTTTTCCTGCTCCTCTTAGCATGATAAAGAAGATTCAAAGAGAGTGAGATGCCAGCTCCTTTCATTCAGTCAGTAGCTTCAAACATTTCTGGTATATGAATAACATGATGTTTTTCAATGGCAAAAATCAATGAATATTGTAAATGCACAAACAGTAATTTCTCCGCATTGCAAGGTGCAATTCTGAAATTTTTTGCTTTTTCCTGCTCCTCTTAGCATGATAAAGAAGATTCAAAGAGAGTGAGATGCCAGCTCCTTTCATTCAGTCAGTAGCTTCAATCATTTCTGGACGTTTTTCAATGGCAAAAATCAATGAATATTGTAAATGCACAAACAGTAATTTCTCCGCATTGCAAGGTGCAATTCTGAAATTTTTTGCTTTTTCCTGCTCCTCTTAGCATGATAAAGAAGATTCAAAGAGAGTGAGATGCCAGCTCCTTTCATTCAGTCAGTAGCTTCAATCATTTCTGGACGTTTTTCAATGGCAAAAATCAATGAATATTGTAAATGCACAAAGAGTAATTTCTCCGCATTGCAAGGTGCAATTCTGAAATTTTTTGCTTTTTCCTGCTCCTCTTAGCATGATAAAGAAGATTCAAAGAGAGTGAGATGCCAGCTCCTTTCATTCAGTCAGTAGCTTCAAACATTTCTGGTATATGAATAACATGATATTTTTCAATGGCAAAAATCAATGAATATTGTAAATGCACAAACAGTAATTTCTCCGCATTGCAAGGTGCAATTCTGAAATTTTTTGCTTTTTCCTGTTCCTCTTAGCATGATAAACAAGATTCAAAGAGAGTGAGATGCCAGCTCCTTTCATTCAGTCAGTAGCTTCTATCATTTCTGGACGTTTTTCAATGGCAAAAATCAATGAATATTGTAAATGCACAAACAGTAATTTCTCCGCATTGCAAGGTGCAATTCTGAAATTTTTTGCTTTTTCCTGCTCCTCTTAGCATGATAAAGAAGATTCAAAGAGAGTGAGATGCCAGCTCCTTTCATTCAGTCAGTAGCTTCAAACATTTCTGGTATATGAATAACATGATGTTTTTCAATGGCAAAAATCAATGAATATTGTAAATGCACAAAGAGTAATTTCTCCGCATTGCAAGGTGCAATTCTGAAATTTTTTGCTTTTTCCTGCTCCTCTTAGCATGATAAAGAAGATTCAAAGAGAGTGAGATGCCAGCTCCTTTCATTCAGTCAGTAGCTTCAATCATTTCTGGACGTTTTTCAATGGCAAAAATCAATGAATATTGTAAATGCACAAACAGTAATTTCTCCGCATTGCAAGGTGCAATTCTGAAATTTTTTGCTTTTTCCTGCTCCTCTTAGCATGATAAACAAGATTCAAAGAGAGTGAGATGCCAGCTCCTTTCATTCAGTCAGTAGCTTCAATCATTTCTGGACGTTTTTCAATGGCAAAAATCAATGAATATTGTAAATGCACAAACAGTAATTTCTCCGCATTGCCAGGTGCAATTCTGAAATTTTTTGCTTTTTCCTGCTCCTCTTAGCATGATAAAGAAGATTCAAAGAGAGTGAGATGCCAGCTCCTTTCATTCAGTCAGTAGCTTCAAACATTTCTGGTATATGAATAACATGATGTTTTTCAATGGCAAAAATCAATGAATATTGTAAATGCACAAACAGTAATTTCTCCGCATTGCAAGGTGCAATTCTGAAATTTTTTGCTTTTTCCTGCTCCTCTTAGCATGATAAAGAAGATTCAAAGAGAGTGAGATGCCAGCTCCTTTCATTCAGTCAGTAGCTTCAATCATTTCTGGACATTTTTCAATGGCAAAAATCAATGAATATTGTAAATGCACAAACAGTAATTTCTCCGCATTGCAAGGTGCAATTCTGAAATTTTTTGCTTTTTCCTGCTCCTCTTAGCATGATAAACAAGATTCAAAGAGAGTGAGATGCCAGCTCCTTTCATTCAGTCAGTAGCTTCAATCATTTCTGGACGTTTTTCAATGGCAAAAATCAATGAATATTGTAAATGCACAAACAGTAATTTCTCCGCATTGCAAGGTGCAATTCTGAAATTTTTTGCTTTTTCCTGCTCCTCTTAGCATGATAAAGAAGATTCAAAGAGAGTGAGATGCCAGCTCCTTTCATTCAGTCAGTAGCTTCAAACATTTCTGGTATATGAATAACATGATGTTTTTCAATGGCAAAAATCAATGAATATTGTAAATGCACAAACAGTAATTTCTCCGCATTGCAAGGTGCAATTCTGAAATTTTTTGCTTTTTCCTGCTCCTCTTAGCATGATAAAGAAGATTCAAAGAGAGTGAGATGCCAGCTCCTTTCATTCAGTCAGTAGCTTCAATCATTTCTGGACGTTTTTCAATGGCAAAAATCATTGAATATTGTAAATGCACAAACAGTAATTTCTCCGCATTGCAAGGTGCAATTCTGAAATTTTTTGCTTTTTCCTGCTCCTCTTAGCATGATAAAGTAGATTCAAAGAGAGTGAGATGCCAGCTCCTTTCATTCAGTCAGTAGCTTCAATCATTTCTGGTATATGAATAACATGATGTTTTTCAATGGCAAAAATCAATGAATATTGTAAATGCACAAACAGTAATTTCTCCGCATTGCAAGGTGCAATTCTGAAATTTTTTGCTTTTTCCTGCTCCTCTTTGCATGATAAAGAAGATTCAAAGAGAGTGAGATGCCAGCTCCTTTCATTCAGTCAGTAGCTTCAATCATTTCTGGACGTTTTTCAATGGCAAAAATCAATGAATATTGTAAATGCACAAACAGTAATTTCTCCGCATTGCAAGGTGCAATTCTGAAATTTTTTGCTTTTTCCTGCTCCTCTTAGCATGATAAAGAAGATTCAAAGAGAGTGAGATGCCAGCTCCTTTCATTCAGTCAGTAGCTTCAAACATTTCTGGTATATGAATAACATGATGTTTTTCAATGGCAAAAATCAATGAATATTGTAAATGCACAAACAGTAATTTCTCCGCATTGCAAGGTGCAATTCTGAAATTTTTTGCTTTTTCCTGCTCCTCTTAGCATGATAAAGAAGATTCAAAGAGAGTGAGATGCCAGCTCCTTTCATTCAGTCAGTAGCTTCAATCATTTCTGGACGTTTTTCAATGGCAAAAATCATTGAATATTGTAAATGCACAAACAGTAATTTCTCCGCATTGCAAGGTGCAATTCTGAAATTTTTTGCTTTTTCCTGCTCCTCTTAGCATGATAAAGAAGATTCAAAGAGAGTGAGATGCCAGCTCCTTTCATTCAGTCAGTAGCTTCAATCATTTCTGGTATATGAATAACATGATGTTTTTCAATGGCAAAAATCAATGAATATTGTAAATGCACAAACAGTAATTTCTCCGCATTGCAAGGTGCAATTCTGAAATTTTTTGCTTTTTCCTGCTCCTCTTAGCATGATAAAGAAGATTCAAAGAGAGTGAGATGCCAGCTCCTTTCATTCAGTCAGTAGCTTCAATCATTTCTGGACGTTTTTCAATGGCAAAAATCAATGAATATTGTAAATGCACAAACAGTAATTTCTCCGCATTGCAAGGTGCAATTCTGAAATTTTTTGCTTTTTCCTGCTCCTGTTAGCATGATAAACAAGATTCAAAGAGAGTGAGATGCCAGCTCCTTTCATTCAGTCAGTAGCTTCAATCATTTCTGGACGTTTTTCAATGGCAAAAATCAATGAATATTGTAAATGCACAAACAGTAATTTCTCCGCATTGCAAGGTGCAATTCTGAAATTTTTTGCTTTTTCCTGCTCCTCTTAGCATGATAAAGAAGATTCAAAGAGAGTGAGATGCCAGCTCCTTTCATTCAGTCAGTAGCTTCAAACATTTCTGGTATATGAATAACATGATGTTTTTCAATGGCAAAAATCAATGAATATTGTAAATGCACAAACAGTAATTTCTCCGCATTGCAAGGTGCAATTCTGAAATTTTTTGCTTTTTCCTGCTCCTCTTAGCATGATAAAGAAGATTCAAAGAGAGTGAGATGCCAGCTCCTTTCATTCAGTCAGTAGCTTCAATCATTTCTGGACGTTTTTCAATGGCAAAAATCAATGAATATTGTAAATGCACAAACAGTAATTTCTCCGCATTGCAAGGTGCAATTCTGAAATTTTTTGCTTTTTCCTGCTCCTCTTAGCATGATAAAGAAGATTCAAAGAGAGTGAGATGCCAGCTCCTTTCATTCAGTCAGTAGCTTCAATCATTTCTGGACGTTTTTCAATGGCAAAAATCAATGAATATTGTAAATGCACAAAGAGTAATTTCTCCGCATTGCAAGGTGCAATTCTGAAATTTTTTGCTTTTTCCTGCTCCTCTTAGCATGATAAAGAAGATTCAAAGAGAGTGAGATGCCAGCTCCTTTCATTCAGTCAGTAGCTTCAAACATTTCTGGTATATGAATAACATGATGTTTTTCAATGGCAAAAATCAATGAATATTGTAAATGCACAAACAGTAATTTCTCCGCATTGCAAGGTGCAATTCTGAAATTTTTTGCTTTTTCCTGTTCCTCTTAGCATGATAAACAAGATTCAAAGAGAGTGAGATGCCAGCTCCTTTCATTCAGTCAGTAGCTTCTATCATTTCTGGACGTTTTTCAATGGCAAAAATCAATGAATATTGTAAATGCACAAACAGTAATTTCTCCGCATTGCAAGGTGCAATTCTGAAATTTTTTGCTTTTTCCTGCTCCTCTTAGCATGATAAAGAAGATTCAAAGAGAGTGAGATGCCAGCTCCTTTCATTCAGTCAGTAGCTTCAATCATTTCTGGACGTTTTTCAATGGCAAAAATCAATGAATATTGTAAATGCACAAAGAGTAATTTCTCCGCATTGCAAGGTGCAATTCTGAAATTTTTTGCTTTTTCCTGCTCCTCTTAGCATGATAAAGAAGATTCAAAGAGAGTGAGATGCCAGCTCCTTTCATTCAGTCAGTAGCTTCAAACATTTCTGGTATATGAATAACATGATGTTTTTCAATGGCAAAAATCAATGAATATTGTAAATGCACAAACAGTAATTTCTCCGCATTGCAAGGTGCAATTCTGAAATTTTTTGCTTTTTCCTGTTCCTCTTAGCATGATAAACAAGATTCAAAGAGAGTGAGATGCCAGCTCCTTTCATTCAGTCAGTAGCTTCTATCATTTCTGGACGTTTTTCAATGGCAAAAATCAATGAATATTGTAAATGCACAAACAGTAATTTCTCCGCATTGCAAGGTGCAATTCTGAAATTTTTTGCTTTTTCCTGCTCCTCTTAGCATGATAAAGAAGATTCAAAGAGAGTGAGATGCCAGCTCCTTTCATTCAGTCAGTAGCTTCAAACATTTCTGGTATATGAATAACATGATGTTTTTCAATGGCAAAAATCAATGAATATTGTAAATGCACAAAGAGTAATTTCTCCGCATTGCAAGGTGCAATTCTGAAATTTTTTGCTTTTTCCTGCTCCTCTTAGCATGATAAAGAAGATTCAAAGAGAGTGAGATGCCAGCTCCTTTCATTCAGTCAGTAGCTTCAATCATTTCTGGACGTTTTTCAATGGCAAAAATCAATGAATATTGTAAATGCACAAACAGTAATTTCTCCGCATTGCAAGGTGCAATTCTGAAATTTTTTGCTTTTTCCTGCTCCTCTTAGCATGATAAACAAGATTCAAAGAGAGTGAGATGCCAGCTCCTTTCATTCAGTCAGTAGCTTCAATCATTTCTGGACGTTTTTCAATGGCAAAAATCAATGAATATTGTAAATACACAAACAGTAATTTCTCCGCATTGCAAGGTGCAATTCTGAAATTTTTTGCTTTTTCCTGCTCCTCTTAGCATGATAAAGAAGATTCAAAGAGAGTGAGATGCCAGCTCCTTTCATTCAGTCAGTAGCTTCAAACATTTCTGGTATATGAATAACATGATGTTTTTCAATGGCAAAAATCAATGAATATTGTAAATGCACAAACAGTAATTTCTCCGCATTGCAAGGTGCAATTCTGAAATTTTTTGCTTTTTCCTGCTCCTCTTAGCATGATAAAGAAGATTCAAAGAGAGTGAGATGCCAGCTCCTTTCATTCAGTCAGTAGCTTCAATCATTTCTGGACATTTTTCAATGGCAAAAATCAATGAATATTGTAAATGCACAAACAGTAATTTCTCCGCATTGCAAGGTGCAATTCTGAAATTTTTTGCTTTTTCCTGCTCCTCTTAGCATGATAAACAAGATTCAAAGAGAGTGAGATGCCAGCTCCTTTCATTCAGTCAGTAGCTTCAATCATTTCTGGACGTTTTTCAATGGCAAAAATCAATGAATATTGTAAATGCACAAACAGTAATTTCTCCGCATTGCAAGGTGCAATTCTGAAATTTTTTGCTTTTTCCTGCTCCTCTTAGCATGATAAAGAAGATTCAAAGAGAGTGAGATGCCAGCTCCTTTCATTCAGTCAGTAGCTTCAAACATTTCTGGTATATGAATAACATGATGTTTTTCAATGGCAAAAATCAATGAATATTGTAAATGCACAAACAGTAATTTCTCCGCATTGCAAGGTGCAATTCTGAAATTTTTTGCTTTTTCCTGCTCCTCTTAGCATGATAAAGAAGATTCAAAGAGAGTGAGATGCCAGCTCCTTTCATTCAGTCAGTAGCTTCAATCATTTCTGGACGTTTTTCAATGGCAAAAATCATTGAATATTGTAAATGCACAAACAGTAATTTCTCCGCATTGCAAGGTGCAATTCTGAAATTTTTTGCTTTTTCCTGCTCCTCTTAGCATGATAAAGTAGATTCAAAGAGAGTGAGATGCCAGCTCCTTTCATTCAGTCAGTAGCTTCAATCATTTCTGGTATATGAATAACATGATGTTTTTCAATGGCAAAAATCAATGAATATTGTAAATGCACAAACAGTAATTTCTCCGCATTGCAAGGTGCAATTCTGAAATTTTTTGCTTTTTCCTGCTCCTCTTTGCATGATAAAGAAGATTCAAAGAGAGTGAGATGCCAGCTCCTTTCATTCAGTCAGTAGCTTCAATCATTTCTGGACGTTTTTCAATGGCAAAAATCAATGAATATTGTAAATGCACAAACAGTAATTTCTCCGCATTGCAAGGTGCAATTCTGAAATTTTTTGCTTTTTCCTGCTCCTCTTAGCATGATAAAGAAGATTCAAAGAGAGTGAGATGCCAGCTCCTTTCATTCAGTCAGTAGCTTCAAACATTTCTGGTATATGAATAACATGATGTTTTTCAATGGCAAAAATCAATGAATATTGTAAATGCACAAACAGTAATTTCTCCGCATTGCAAGGTGCAATTCTGAAATTTTTTGCTTTTTCCTGCTCCTCTTAGCATGATAAAGAAGATTCAAAGAGAGTGAGATGCCAGCTCCTTTCATTCAGTCAGTAGCTTCAATCATTTCTGGACGTTTTTCAATGGCAAAAATCATTGAATATTGTAAATGCACAAACAGTAATTTCTCCGCATTGCAAGGTGCAATTCTGAAATTTTTTGCTTTTTCCTGCTCCTCTTAGCATGATAAAGAAGATTCAAAGAGAGTGAGATGCCAGCTCCTTTCATTCAGTCAGTAGCTTCAATCATTTCTGGTATATGAATAACATGATGTTTTTCAATGGCAAAAATCAATGAATATTGTAAATGCACAAACAGTAATTTCTCCGCATTGCAAGGTGCAATTCTGAAATTTTTTGCTTTTTCCTGCTCCTCTTAGCATGATAAAGAAGATTCAAAGAGAGTGAGATGCCAGCTCCTTTCATTCAGTCAGTAGCTTCAATCATTTCTGGACGTTTTTCAATGGCAAAAATCAATGAATATTGTAAATGCACAAACAGTAATTTCTCCGCATTGCAAGGTGCAATTCTGAAATTTTTTGCTTTTTCCTGCTCCTCTTAGCATGATAAACAAGATTCAAAGAGAGTGAGATGCCAGCTCCTTTCATTCAGTCAGTAGCTTCAATCATTTCTGGACGTTTTTCAATGGCAAAAATCAATGAATATTGTAAATGCACAAACAGTAATTTCTCCGCATTGCAAGGTGCAATTCTGAAATTTTTTGCTTTTTCCTGCTCCTCTTAGCATGATAAAGAAGATTCAAAGAGAGTGAGATGCCAGCTCCTTTCATTCAGTCAGTAGCTTCAAACATTTCTGGTATATGAATAACATGATGTTTTTCAATGGCAAAAATCAATGAATATTGTAAATGCACAAACAGTAATTTCTCCGCATTGCAAGGTGCAATTCTGAAATTTTTTGCTTTTTCCTGCTCCTCTTAGCATGATAAAGAAGATTCAAAGAGAGTGAGATGCCAGCTCCTTTCATTCAGTCAGTAGCTTCAATCATTTCTGGACGTTTTTCAATGGCAAAAATCAATGAATATTGTAAATGCACAAACAGTAATTTCTCCGCATTGCAAGGTGCAATTCTGAAATTTTTTGCTTTTTCCTGCTCCTCTTAGCATGATAAAGAAGATTCAAAGAGAGTGAGATGCCAGCTCCTTTCATTCAGTCAGTAGCTTCAATCATTTCTGGACGTTTTTCAATGGCAAAAATCAATGAATATTGTAAATGCACAAAGAGTAATTTCTCCGCATTGCAAGGTGCAATTCTGAAATTTTTTGCTTTTTCCTGCTCCTCTTAGCATGATAAAGAAGATTCAAAGAGAGTGAGATGCCAGCTCCTTTCATTCAGTCAGTAGCTTCAAACATTTCTGGTATATGAATAACATGATGTTTTTCAATGGCAAAAATCAATGAATATTGTAAATGCACAAACAGTAATTTCTCCGCATTGCAAGGTGCAATTCTGAAATTTTTTGCTTTTTCCTGCTCCTCTTAGCATGATAAAGAAGATTCAAAGAGAGTGAGATGCCAGCTCCTTTCATTCAGTCAGTAGCTTCAATCATTTCTGGACGTTTTTCAATGGCAAAAATCATTGAATATTGTAAATGCACAAAAAGTAATTTCTCCGCATTGCAAGGTGCAATTCTGAAATTTTTTTCTTTTTCCTGCTCCTCTTAGCATGATAAAGAAGATTCAAAGAGAGTGAGATGCCAGCTCCTTTCATTCAGTCAGTAGCTTCAATCATTTCTGGTATATGAATAACATGATGTTTTTCAATGGCAAAAATCAATGAATATTGTAAATGCACAAACAGTAATTTCTCCGCATTGCAAGGTGCAATTCTGAAATTTTTTGCTTTTTCCTGCTCCTCTTAGCATGATAAAGAAGATTCAAAGAGAGTGAGATGCCAGCTCCTTTCATTCAGTCAGTAGCTTCAATCATTTCTGGACGTTTTTCAATGGCAAAAATCAATGAATATTGTAAATGCACAAACAGTAATTTCTCCGCATTGCAAGGTGCAATTCTGAAATTTTTTGCTTTTTCCTGCTCCTCTTAGCATGATAAAGAAGATTCAAAGAGAGTGAGATGCCAGCTCCTTTCATTCAGTCAGTAGCTTCAATCATTTCTGGACGTTTTTCAATGGCAAAAATCATTAAATATTGTAAATGCACAAACAGTAATTTCTCCGCATTGCAAGGTGCAATTCTGAAATTTTTTGCTTTTTCCTGCTCCTCTTAGCATGATAAAGAAGATTCAAAGAGAGTGAGATGCCAGCTCCTTTCATTCAGTCAGTAGCTTCAATCATTTCTGGTATATGAATAACATGATGTTTTTCAATGGCAAAAATCAATGAATATTGTAAATGCACAAACAGTAATTTCTCCGCATTGCAAGGTGCAATTCTGAAATTTTTTGCTTTTTCCTGCTCCTCTTAGCATGATAAACAAGATTCAAAGAGAGTGAGATGCCAGCTCCTTTCATTCAGTCAGTAGCTTCTACCATTTCTGGACGTTTTTCAATGGCAAAAATCAATGAATATTGTAAATGCACAAACAGTAATTTCTCCGCATTGCAAGGTGCAATTCTGAAATTTTTTGCTTTTTCCTGCTCCTCTTAGCATGATAAAGAAGATTCAAAGAGAGTGAGATGCCAGCTCCTTTCATTCAGTCAGTAGCTTCAAACATTTCTGGTATATGAATAACATGATGTTTTTCAATGGCAAAAATCAATGAATATTGTAAATGCACAAACAGTAATTTCTCCGCATTGCAAGGTGCAATTCTGAAATTTTTTGCTTTTTCCTGCTCCTCTTAGCATGATAAAGAAGATTCAAAGAGAGTGAGATGCCAGCTCCTTTCATTCAGTCAGTAGCTTCAATCATTTCTGGACGTTTTTCAATGGCAAAAATCAATGAATATTGTAAATGCACAAACAGTAATTTCTCCGCATTGCAAGGTGCAATTCTGAAATTTTTTGCTTTTTCCTGCTCCTCTTAGCATGATAAACAAGATTCAAAGAGAGTGAGATGCCAGCTCCTTTCATTCAGTCAGTAGCTTCAATCATTTCTGGACGTTTTTCAATGGCAAAAATCAATGAATATTGTAAATGCACAAACAGTAATTTCTCCGCATTGCAAGGTGCAATTCTGAAATTTTTTGCTTTTTCCTGCTCCTCTTAGCATGATAAAGAAGATTCAAAGAGAGTGAGATGCCAGCTCCTTTCATTCAGTCAGTAGCTTCAAACATTTCTGGTATATGAATAACATGATGTTTTTCAATGGCAAAAATCAATGAATATTGTAAATGCACAAACAGTAATTTCTCCGCATTGCAAGGTGCAATTCTGAAATTTTTTGCTTTTTCCTGCTCCTCTTAGCATGATAAAGAAGATTCAAAGAGAGTGAGATGCCAGCTCCTTTCATTCAGTCAGTAGCTTCAATCATTTCTGGACGTTTTTCAATGGCAAAAATCAATGAATATTGTAAATGCACAAACAGTAATTTCTCCGCATTGCAAGGTGCAATTCTGAAATTTTTTGCTTTTTCCTGCTCCTCTTAGCATGATAAAGAAGATTCAAAGAGAGTGAGATGCCAGCTCCTTTCATTCAGTCAGTAGCTTCAATCATTTCTGGACGTTTTTCAATGGCAAAAATCAATGAATATTGTAAATGCACAAAGAGTAATTTCTCCGCATTGCAAGGTGCAATTCTGAAATTTTTTGCTTTTTCCTGCTCCTCTTAGCATGATAAAGAAGATTCAAAGAGAGTGAGATGCCAGCTCCTTTCATTCAGTCAGTAGCTTCAAACATTTCTGGTATATGAATAACATGATGTTTTTCAATGGCAAAAATCAATGAATATTGTAAATGCACAAACAGTAATTTCTCCGCATTGCAAGGTGCAATTCTGAAATTTTTTGCTTTTTCCTGCTCCTCTTAGCATGATAAAGAAGATTCAAAGAGAGTGAGATGCCAGCTCCTTTCATTCAGTCAGTAGCTTCAATCATTTCTGGACGTTTTTCAATGGCAAAAATCAATGAATATTGTAAATGCACAAACAGTAATTTCTCCGCATTGCAAGGTGCAATTCTGAAATTTTTTGCTTTTTCCTGCTCCTCTTAGCATGATAAAGAAGATTCAAAGAGAGTGAGATGCCAGCTCCTTTCATTCAGTCAGTAGCTTCAAACATTTCTGGTATATGAATAACATGATGTTTTTCAATGGCAAAAATCAATGAATATTGTAAATGCACAAACAGTAATTTCTCCGCATTGCAAGGTGCAATTCTGAAATTTTTTGCTTTTTCCTGCTCCTCTTAGCATGATAAAGAAGATTCAAAGAGAGTGAGATGCCAGCTCCTTTCATTCAGTCAGTAGCTTCAATCATTTCTGGACGTTTTTCAATGGCAAAAATCATTGAATATTGTAAATGCACAAACAGTAATTTCTCCGCATTGCAAGGTGCAATTCTGAAATTTTTTGCTTTTTCCTGCTCCTCTTAGCATGATAAAGAAGATTCAAAGAGAGTGAGATGCCAGCTCCTTTCATTCAGTCAGTAGCTTCAATCATTTCTGGTATATGAATAACATGATGTTTTTCAATGGCAAAAATCAATGAATATTGTAAATACACAAACAGTAATTTCTCCGCATTGCAAGGTGCAATTCTGAAATTTTTTGCTTTTTCCTGCTCCTCTTAGCATGATAAACAAGGTTCAAAGAGAGTGAGATGCCAGCTCGTTTCATTCAGTCAGTAGCTTCTATCATTTCTGGACGTTTTTCAATGGCAAAAATCAATGAATATTGTAAATGCACAAACAGTAATTTCTCCGCATTGCAAGGAGCAATTCTGAAATTTTTTGCTTTTTCCTGCTCCTCTTAGCATGATAAAGAAGATTCAAAGAGAGTGAGATGCCAGCTCCTTTCATTCAGTCAGTAGCTTCAAACATTTCTGGTATATGAATAACATGATGTTTTTCAATGGCAAAAATCAATGAATATTGTAAATGCACAAACAGTAATTTCTCCGCATTGCAAGGTGCAATTCTGAAATTTTTTGCTTTTTCCTGCTCCTCTTAGCATGATAAAGAAGATTCAAAGAGAGTGAGATGCCAGCTCCTTTCATTCAGTCAGTAGCTTCAATCATTTCTGGACGTTTTTCAATGGCAAAAATCAATGAATATTGTAAATGCACAAACAGTAATTTCTCCGCATTGCAAGGTGCAATTCTGAAATTTTTTGCTTTTTCCTGCTCCTCTTAGCATGATAAACAAGATTCAAAGAGAGTGAGATGCCAGCTCCTTTCATTCAGTCAGTAGCTTCAATCATTTCTGGACGTTTTTCAATGGCAAAAATCAATGAATATTGTAAATGCACAAAGAGTAATTTCTCCGCATTGCAAGGTGCAATTCTGAAATTTTTTGCTTTTTCCTGCTCCTCTTAGCATGATAAAGAAGATTCAAAGAGAGTGAGATGCCAGCTCCTTTCATTCAGTCAGTAGCTTCAAACATTTCTGGTATATGAATAACATGATGTTTTTCAATGGCAAAAATCAATGAATATTGTAAATGCACAAACAGTAATTTCTCCGCATTGCAAGGTGCAATTCTGAAATTTTTTGCTTTTTCCTGCTCCTCTTAGCATGATAAAGAAGATTCAAAGAGAGTGAGATGCCAGCTCCTTTCATTCAGTCAGTAGCTTCAATCATTTCTGGACGTTTTTCAATGGCAAAAATCATTGAATATTGTAAATGCACAAACAGTAATTTCTCCGCATTGCAAGGTGCAATTCTGAAATTTTTTGCTTTTTCCTGCTCCTCTTAGCATGATAAAGAAGATTCAAAGAGAGTGAGATGCCAGCTCCTTTCATTCAGTCAGTAGCTTCAAACATTTCTGGTATATGAATAACATGATGTTTTTCAATGGCAAAAATCAATGAATATTGTAAATGCACAAACAGTAATTTCTCCGCATTGCAAGGTGCAATTCTGAAATTTTTTGCTTTTTCCTGCTCCTCTTAGCATGATAAAGAAGATTCAAAGAGAGTGAGATGCCAGCTCCTTTCATTCAGTCAGTAGCTTCAATCATTTCTGGACGTTTTTCAATGGCAAAAATCAATGAATATTGTAAATGCACAAACAGTAATTTCTCCGCATTGCAAGGTGCAATTCTGAAATTTTTTGCTTTTTCCTGCTCCTCTTAGCATGATAAACAAGATTCAAAGAGAGTGAGATGCCAGCTCCTTTCATTCAGTCAGTAGCTTCAATCATTTCTGGACGTTTTTCAATGGCAAAAATCAATGAATATTGTAAATGCACAAACAGTAATTTCTCCGCATTGCAAGGTGCAATTCTGAAATTTTTTGCTTTTTCCTGCTCCTCTTAGCATGATAAAGAAGATTCAAAGAGAGTGAGATGCCAGCTCCTTTCATTCAGTCAGTAGCTTCAAACATTTCTGGTATATGAATAACATGATGTTTTTCAATGGCAAAAATCAATGAATATTGTAAATGCACAAACAGTAATTTCTCCGCATTGCAAGGTGCAATTCTGAAATTTTTTGCTTTTTCCTGCTCCTCTTAGCATGATAAAGAAGATTCAAAGAGAGTGAGATGCCAGCTCCTTTCATTCAGTCAGTAGCTTCAATCATTTCTGGACGTTTTTCAATGGCAAAAATCAATGAATATTGTAAATGCACAAACAGTAATTTCTCCGCATTGCAAGGTGCAATTCTGAAATTTTTTGCTTTTTCCTGCTCCTCTTAGCATGATAAAGAAGATTCAAAGAGAGTGAGATGCCAGCTCCTTTCATTCAGTCAGTAGCTTCAATCATTTCTGGACGTTTTTCAATGGCAAAAATCAATGAATATTGTAAATGCACAAAGAGTAATTTCTCCGCATTGCAAGGTGCAATTCTGAAATTTTTTGCTTTTTCCTGCTCCTCTTAGCATGATAAAGAAGATTCAAAGAGAGTGAGATGCCAGCTCCTTTCATTCAGTCAGTAGCTTCAAACATTTCTGGTATATGAATAACATGATGTTTTTCAATGGCAAAAATCAATGAATATTGTAAATGCACAAACAGTAATTTCTCCGCATTGCAAGGTGCAATTCTGAAATTTTTTGCTTTTTCCTGTTCCTCTTAGCATGATAAACAAGATTCAAAGAGAGTGAGATGCCAGCTCCTTTCATTCAGTCAGTAGCTTCTATCATTTCTGGACGTTTTTCAATGGCAAAAATCAATGAATATTGTAAATGCACAAACAGTAATTTCTCCGCATTGCAAGGTGCAATTCTGAAATTTTTTGCTTTTTCCTGCTCCTCTTAGCATGATAAAGAAGATTCAAAGAGAGTGAGATGCCAGCTCCTTTCATTCAGTCAGTAGCTTCAAACATTTCTGGTATATGAATAACATGATGTTTTTCAATGGCAAAAATCAATGAATATTGTAAATGCACAAAGAGTAATTTCTCCGCATTGCAAGGTGCAATTCTGAAATTTTTTGCTTTTTCCTGCTCCTCTTAGCATGATAAAGAAGATTCAAAGAGAGTGAGATGCCAGCTCCTTTCATTCAGTCAGTAGCTTCAATCATTTCTGGACGTTTTTCAATGGCAAAAATCAATGAATATTGTAAATGCACAAACAGTAATTTCTCCGCATTGCAAGGTGCAATTCTGAAATTTTTTGCTTTTTCCTGCTCCTCTTAGCATGATAAACAAGATTCAAAGAGAGTGAGATGCCAGCTCCTTTCATTCAGTCAGTAGCTTCAATCATTTCTGGACGTTTTTCAATGGCAAAAATCAATGAATATTGTAAATGCACAAACAGTAATTTCTCCGCATTGCAAGGTGCAATTCTGAAATTTTTTGCTTTTTCCTGCTCCTCTTAGCATGATAAAGAAGATTCAAAGAGAGTGAGATGCCAGCTCCTTTCATTCAGTCAGTAGCTTCAAACATTTCTGGTATATGAATAACATGATGTTTTTCAATGGCAAAAATCAATGAATATTGTAAATGCACAAACAGTAATTTCTCCGCATTGCAAGGTGCAATTCTGAAATTTTTTGCTTTTTCCTGCTCCTCTTAGCATGATAAAGAAGATTCAAAGAGAGTGAGATGCCAGCTCCTTTCATTCAGTCAGTAGCTTCAATCATTTCTGGACATTTTTCAATGGCAAAAATCAATGAATATTGTAAATGCACAAACAGTAATTTCTCCGCATTGCAAGGTGCAATTCTGAAATTTTTTGCTTTTTCCTGCTCCTCTTAGCATGATAAACAAGATTCAAAGAGAGTGAGATGCCAGCTCCTTTCATTCAGTCAGTAGCTTCAATCATTTCTGGACGTTTTTCAATGGCAAAAATCAATGAATATTGTAAATGCACAAACAGTAATTTCTCCGCATTGCAAGGTGCAATTCTGAAATTTTTTGCTTTTTCCTGCTCCTCTTAGCATGATAAAGAAGATTCAAAGAGAGTGAGATGCCAGCTCCTTTCATTCAGTCAGTAGCTTCAAACATTTCTGGTATATGAATAACATGATGTTTTTCAATGGCAAAAATCAATGAATATTGTAAATGCACAAACAGTAATTTCTCCGCATTGCAAGGTGCAATTCTGAAATTTTTTGCTTTTTCCTGCTCCTCTTAGCATGATAAAGAAGATTCAAAGAGAGTGAGATGCCAGCTCCTTTCATTCAGTCAGTAGCTTCAATCATTTCTGGACGTTTTTCAATGGCAAAAATCATTGAATATTGTAAATGCACAAACAGTAATTTCTCCGCATTGCAAGGTGCAATTCTGAAATTTTTTGCTTTTTCCTGCTCCTCTTAGCATGATAAAGTAGATTCAAAGAGAGTGAGATGCCAGCTCCTTTCATTCAGTCAGTAGCTTCAATCATTTCTGGTATATGAATAACATGATGTTTTTCAATGGCAAAAATCAATGAATATTGTAAATGCACAAACAGTAATTTCTCCGCATTGCAAGGTGCAATTCTGAAATTTTTTGCTTTTTCCTGCTCCTCTTTGCATGATAAAGAAGATTCAAAGAGAGTGAGATGCCAGCTCCTTTCATTCAGTCAGTAGCTTCAATCATTTCTGGACGTTTTTCAATGGCAAAAATCAATGAATATTGTAAATGCACAAACAGTAATTTCTCCGCATTGCAAGGTGCAATTCTGAAATTTTTTGCTTTTTCCTGCTCCTCTTAGCATGATAAAGAAGATTCAAAGAGAGTGAGATGCCAGCTCCTTTCATTCAGTCAGTAGCTTCAAACATTTCTGGTATATGAATAACATGATGTTTTTCAATGGCAAAAATCAATGAATATTGTAAATGCACAAACAGTAATTTCTCCGCATTGCAAGGTGCAATTCTGAAATTTTTTGCTTTTTCCTGCTCCTCTTAGCATGATAAAGAAGATTCAAAGAGAGTGAGATGCCAGCTCCTTTCATTCAGTCAGTAGCTTCAATCATTTCTGGACGTTTTTCAGTGGCAAAAATCATTGAATATTGTAAATGCACAAACAGTAATTTCTCCGCATTGCAAGGTGCAATTCTGAAATTTTTTGCTTTTTCCTGCTCCTCTTAGCATGATAAAGAAGATTCAAAGAGAGTGAGATGCCAGCTCCTTTCATTCAGTCAGTAGCTTCAATCATTTCTGGTATATGAATAACATGATGTTTTTCAATGGCAAAAATCAATGAATATTGTAAATGCACAAACAGTAATTTCTCCGCATTGCAAGGTGCAATTCTGAAATTTTTTGCTTTTTCCTGCTCCTCTTAGCATGATAAAGAAGATTCAAAGAGAGTGAGATGCCAGCTCCTTTCATTCAGTCAGTAGCTTCAATCATTTCTGGACGTTTTTCAATGGCAAAAATCAATGAATATTGTAAATGCACAAACAGTAATTTCTCCGCATTGCAAGGTGCAATTCTGAAATTTTTTGCTTTTTCCTGCTCCTCTTAGCATGATAAACAAGATTCAAAGAGAGTGAGATGCCAGCTCCTTTCATTCAGTCAGTAGCTTCAATCATTTCTGGACGTTTTTCAATGGCAAAAATCAATGAATATTGTAAATGCACAAACAGTAATTTCTCCGCATTGCAAGGTGCAATTCTGAAATTTTTTGCTTTTTCCTGCTCCTCTTAGCATGATAAAGAAGATTCAAAGAGAGTGAGATGCCAGCTCCTTTCATTCAGTCAGTAGCTTCAAACATTTCTGGTATATGAATAACATGATGTTTTTCAATGGCAAAAATCAATGAATATTGTAAATGCACAAACAGTAATTTCTCCGCATTGCAAGGTGCAATTTTGAAATTTTTTGCTTTTTCCTGCTCCTCTTAGCATGATAAAGAAGATTCAAAGAGAGTGAGATGCCAGCTCCTTTCATTCAGTCAGTAGCTTCAATCATTTCTGGACGTTTTTCAATGGCAAAAATCAATGAATATTGTAAATGCACAAACAGTAATTTCTCCGCATTGCAAGGTGCAATTCTGAAATTTTTTGCTTTTTCCTGCTCCTCTTAGCATGATAAAGAAGATTCAAAGAGAGTGAGATGCCAGCTCCTTTCATTCAGTCAGTAGCTTCAATCATTTCTGGACGTTTTTCAATGGCAAAAATCAATGAATATTGTAAATGCACAAAGAGTAATTTCTCCGCATTGCAAGGTGCAATTCTGAAATTTTTTGCTTTTTCCTGCTCCTCTTAGCATGATAAAGAAGATTCAAAGAGAGTGAGATGCCAGCTCCTTTCATTCAGTCAGTAGCTTCAAACATTTCTGGTATATGAATAACATGATGTTTTTCAATGGCAAAAATCAATGAATATTGTAAATGCACAAACAGTAATTTCTCCGCATTGCAAGGTGCAATTCTGAAATTTTTTGCTTTTTCCTGCTCCTCTTAGCATGATAAAGAAGATTCAAAGAGAGTGAGATGCCAGCTCCTTTCATTCAGTCAGTAGCTTCAATCATTTCTGGACGTTTTTCAATGGCAAAAATCATTGAATATTGTAAATGCACAAAAAGTAATTTCTCCGCATTGCAAGGTGCAATTCTGAAATTTTTTTCTTTTTCCTGCTCCTCTTAGCATGATAAAGAAGATTCAAAGAGAGTGAGATGCCAGCTCCTTTCATTCAGTCAGTAGCTTCAATCATTTCTGGTATATGAATAACATGATGTTTTTCAATGGCAAAAATCAATGAATATTGTAAATGCACAAACAGTAATTTCTCCGCATTGCAAGGTGCAATTCTGAAATTTTTTGCTTTTTCCTGCTCCTCTTAGCATGATAAAGAAGATTCAAAGAGAGTGAGATGCCAGCTCCTTTCATTCAGTCAGTAGCTTCAATCATTTCTGGACGTTTTTCAATGGCAAAAATCAATGAATATTGTAAATGCACAAACAGTAATTTCTCCGCATTGCAAGGTGCAATTCTGAAATTTTTTGCTTTTTCCTGCTCCTCTTAGCATGATAAAGAAGATTCAAAGAGAGTGAGATGCCAGCTCCTTTCATTCAGTCAGTAGCTTCAAACATTTCTGGTATATGAATAACATGATGTTTTTCAATGGCAAAAATCAATGAATATTGTAAATGCACAAACAGTAATTTCTCCGCATTGCAAGGTGCAATTCTGAAATTTTTTGCTTTTTCCTGCTCCTCTTAGCATGATAAAGAAGATTCAAAGAGAGTGAGATGCCAGCTCCTTTCATTCAGTCAGTAGCTTCAATCATTTCTGGACGTTTTTCAATGGCAAAAATCATTAAATATTGTAAATGCACAAACAGTAATTTCTCCGCATTGCAAGGTGCAATTCTGAAATTTTTTGCTTTTTCCTGCTCCTCTTAGCATGATAAAGAAGATTCAAAGAGAGTGAGATGCCAGCTCCTTTCATTCAGTCAGTAGCTTCAATCATTTCTGGTATATGAATAACATGATGTTTTTCAATGGCAAAAATCAATGAATATTGTAAATGCACAAACAGTAATTTCTCCGCATTGCAAGGTGCAATTCTGAAATTTTTTGCTTTTTCCTGCTCCTCTTAGCATGATAAACAAGATTCAAAGAGAGTGAGATGCCAGCTCCTTTCATTCAGTCAGTAGCTTCTACCATTTCTGGACGTTTTTCAATGGCAAAAATCAATGAATATTGTAAATGCACAAACAGTAATTTCTCCGCATTGCAAGGTGCAATTCTGAAATTTTTTGCTTTTTCCTGCTCCTCTTAGCATGATAAAGAAGATTCAAAGAGAGTGAGATGCCAGCTCCTTTCATTCAGTCAGTAGCTTCAAACATTTCTGGTATATGAATAACATGATGTTTTTCAATGGCAAAAATCAATGAATATTGTAAATGCACAAACAGTAATTTCTCCGCATTGCAAGGTGCAATTCTGAAATTTTTTGCTTTTTCCTGCTCCTCTTAGCATGATAAAGAAGATTCAAAGAGAGTGAGATGCCAGCTCCTTTCATTCAGTCAGTAGCTTCAATCATTTCTGGACGTTTTTCAATGGCAAAAATCAATGAATATTGTAAATGCACAAACAGTAATTTCTCCGCATTGCAAGGTGCAATTCTGAAATTTTTTGCTTTTTCCTGCTCCTCTTAGCATGATAAACAAGATTCAAAGAGAGTGAGATGCCAGCTCCTTTCATTCAGTCAGTAGCTTCAATCATTTCTGGACGTTTTTCAATGGCAAAAATCAATGAATATTGTAAATACACAAACAGTAATTTCTCCGCATTGCAAGGTGCAATTCTGAAATTTTTTGCTTTTTCCTGCTCCTCTTAGCATGATAAAGAAGATTCAAAGAGAGTGAGATGCCAGCTCCTTTCATTCAGTCAGTAGCTTCAAACATTTCTGGTATATGAATAACATGATGTTTTTCAATGGCAAAAATCAATGAATATTGTAAATGCACAAACAGTAATTTCTCCGCATTGCAAGGTGCAATTCTGAAATTTTTTGCTTTTTCCTGCTCCTCTTAGCATGATAAAGAAGATTCAAAGAGAGTGAGATGCCAGCTCCTTTCATTCAGTCAGTAGCTTCAATCATTTCTGGACGTTTTTCAATGGCAAAAATCAATGAATATTGTAAATGCACAAACAGTAATTTCTCCGCATTGCAAGGTGCAATTCTGAAATTTTTTGCTTTTTCCTGCTCCTCTTAGCATGATAAAGAAGATTCAAAGAGATTGAGATGCCAGCTCCTTTCATTCAGTCAGTAGCTTCAATCATTTCTGGACGTTTTTCAATGGCAAAAATCAATGAATATTGTAAATGCACAAAGAGTAATTTCTCCGCATTGCAAGGTGCAATTCTGAAATTTTTTGCTTTTTCCTGCTCCTCTTAGCATGATAAAGAAGATTCAAAGAGAGTGAGATGCCAGCTCCTTTCATTCAGTCAGTAGCTTCAAACATTTCTGGTATATGAATAACATGATGTTTTTCAATGGCAAAAATCAATGAATATTGTAAATGCACAAACAGTAATTTCTCCGCATTGCAAGGTGCAATTCTGAAATTTTTTGCTTTTTCCTGCTCCTCTTAGCATGATAAAGAAGATTCAAAGAGAGTGAGATGCCAGCTCCTTTCATTCAGTCAGTAGCTTCAATCATTTCTGGACGTTTTTCAATGGCAAAAATCAATGAATATTGTAAATGCACAAACAGTAATTTCTCCGCATTGCAAGGTGCAATTCTGAAATTTTTTGCTTTTTCCTGCTCCTCTTAGCATGATAAAGAAGATTCAAAGAGAGTGAGATGCCAGCTCCTTTCATTCAGTCAGTAGCTTCAAACATTTCTGGTATATGAATAACATGATGTTTTTCAATGGCAAAAATCAATGAATATTGTAAATGCACAAACAGTAATTTCTCCGCATTGCAAGGTGCAATTCTGAAATTTTTTGCTTTTTCCTGCTCCTCTTAGCATGATAAAGAAGATTCAAAGAGAGTGAGATGCCAGCTCCTTTCATTCAGTCAGTAGCTTCAATCATTTCTGGACGTTTTTCAATGGCAAAAATCATTGAATATTGTAAATGCACAAACAGTAATTTCTCCGCATTGCAAGGTGCAATTCTGAAATTTTTTGCTTTTTCCTGCTCCTCTTAGCATGATAAAGAAGATTCAAAGAGAGTGAGATGCCAGCTCCTTTCATTCAGTCAGTAGCTTCAATCATTTCTGGTATATGAATAACATGATGTTTTTCAATGGCAAAAATCAATGAATATTGTAAATGCACAAACAGTAATTTCTCCGCATTGCAAGGTGCAATTCTGAAATTTTTTGCTTTTTCCTGCTCCTCTTAGCATGATAAACAAGATTCAAAGAGAGTGAGATGCCAGCTCCTTTCATTCAGTCAGTAGCTTCTATCATTTCTGGACGTTTTTCAATGGCAAAAATCAATGAATATTGTAAATGCACAAACAGTAATTTCTCCGCATTGCAAGGTGCAATTCTGAAATTTTTTGCTTTTTCCTGCTCCTCTTAGCATGATAAAGAAGATTCAAAGAGAGTGAGATGCCAGCTCCTTTCATTCAGTCAGTAGCTTCAAACATTTCTGGTATATGAATAACATGATGTTTTTCAATGGCAAAAATCAATGAATATTGTAAATGCACAAACAGTAATTTCTCCGCATTGCAAGGTGCAATTCTGAAATTTTTTGCTTTTTCCTGCTCCTCTTAGCATGATAAAGAAGATTCAAAGAGAGTGAGATGCCAGCTCCTTTCATTCAGTCAGTAGCTTCAATCATTTCTGGACGTTTTTCAATGGCAAAAATCAATGAATATTGTAAATGCACAAACAGTAATTTCTCCGCATTGCAAGGTGCAATTCTGAAATTTTTTGCTTTTTCCTGCTCCTCTTAGCATGATAAACAAGATTCAAAGAGAGTGAGATGCCAGCTCCTTTCATTCAGTCAGTAGCTTCAATCATTTCTGGACGTTTTTCAATGGCAAAAATCAATGAATATTGTAAATGCACAAACAGTAATTTCTCCGCATTGCAAGGTGCAATTCTGAAATTTTTTGCTTTTTCCTGCTCCTCTTAGCATGATAAAGAAGATTCAAAGAGAGTGAGATGCCAGCTCCTTTCATTCAGTCAGTAGCTTCAAACATTTCTGGTATATGAATAACATGATGTTTTTCAATGGCAAAAATCAATGAATATTGTAAATGCACAAACAGTAATTTCTCCGCATTGCAAGGTGCAATTCTGAAATTTTTTGCTTTTTCCTGCTCCTCTTAGCATGATAAAGAAGATTCAAAGAGAGTGAGATGCCAGCTCCTTTCATTCAGTCAGTAGCTTCAATCATTTCTGGACGTTTTTCAATGGCAAAAATCAATGAATATTGTAAATGCACAAACAGTAATTTCTCCGCATTGCAAGGTGCAATTCTGAAATTTTTTGCTTTTTCCTGCTCCTCTTAGCATGATAAAGAAGATTCAAAGAGAGTGAGATGCCAGCTCCTTTCATTCAGTCAGTAGCTTCAATCATTTCTGGACGTTTTTCAATGGCAAAAATCAATGAATATTGTAAATGCACAAAGAGTAATTTCTCCGCATTGCAAGGTGCAATTCTGAAATTTTTTGCTTTTTCCTGCTCCTCTTAGCATGATAAAGAAGATTCAAAGAGAGTGAGATGCCAGCTCCTTTCATTCAGTCAGTAGCTTCAAACATTTCTGGTATATGAATAACATGATGTTTTTCAATGGCAAAAATCAATGAATATTGTAAATGCACAAACAGTAATTTCTCCGCATTGCAAGGTGCAATTCTGAAATTTTTTGCTTTTTCCTGCTCCTCTTAGCATGATAAAGAAGATTCAAAGAGAGTGAGATGCCAGCTCCTTTCATTCAGTCAGTAGCTTCAATCATTTCTGGACGTTTTTCAATGGCAAAAATCATTGAATATTGTAAATGCACAAACAGTAATTTCTCCGCATTGCAAGGTGCAATTCTGAAATTTTTTGCTTTTTCCTGCTCCTCTTAGCATGATAAAGAAGATTCAAAGAGAGTGAGATGCCAGCTCCTTTCATTCAGTCAGTAGCTTCAATCATTTCTGGTATATGAATAACATGATGTTTTTCAATGGCAAAAATCAATGAATATTGTAAATGCACAAACAGTAATTTCTCCGCATTGCAAGGTGCAATTCTGAAATTTTTTGCTTTTTCCTGCTCCTCTTAGCATGATAAAGAAGATTCAAAGAGAGTGAGATGCCAGCTCCTTTCATTCAGTCAGTAGCTTCAATCATTTCTGGACGTTTTTCAATGGCAAAAATCAATGAATATTGTAAATGCACAAACAGTAATTTCTCCGCATTGCAAGGTGCAATTCTGAAATTTTTTGCTTTTTCATGCTCCTCTTAGCATGATAAACAAGATTCAAAGAGAGTGAGATGCCAGCTCCTTTCATTCAGTCAGTAGCTTCAATCATTTCTGGACGTTTTTCAATGGCAAAAATCAATGAATATTGTAAATGCACAAACAGTAATTTCTCCGCATTGCAAGGTGCAATTCTGAAATTTTTTGCTTTTTCCTGCTCCTCTTAGCATGATAAAGAAGATTCAAAGAGAGTGAGATGCCAGCTCCTTTCATTCAGTCAGTAGCTTCAAACATTTCTGGTATATGAATAACATGATGTTTTTCAATGGCAAAAATCAATGAATATTGTAAATGCACAAACAGTAATTTCTCCGCATTGCAAGGTGCAATTCTGAAATGTTTTGCTTTTTCCTGCTCCTCTTAGCATGATAAAGAAGATTCAAAGAGAGTGAGATGCCAGCTCCTTTCATTCAGTCAGTAGCTTCAATCATTTCTGGACGTTTTTCAATGGCAAAAATCAATGAATATTGTAAATGCACAAAGAGTAATTTCTCCGCATTGCAAGGTGCAATTCTGAAATTTTTTGCTTTTTCCTGCTCCTCTTAGCATGATAAAGAAGATTCAAAGAGAGTGAGATGCCAGCTCCTTTCATTCAGTCAGTAGCTTCAAACATTTCTGGTATATGAATAACATGATGTTTTTCAATGGCAAAAATCAATGAATATTGTAAATGCACAAACAGTAATTTCTCCGCATTGCAAGGTGCAATTCTGAAATTTTTTGCTTTTTCCTGCTCCTCTTAGCATGATAAAGAAGATTCAAAGAGAGTGAGATGCCAGCTCCTTTCATTCAGTCAGTAGCTTCAATCATTTCTGGACGTTTTTCAATGGCAAAAATCATTGAATATTGTAAATGCACAAACAGTAATTTCTCCGCATTGCAAGGTGCAATTCTGAAATTTTTTGCTTTTTTCTGCTCCTCTTAGCATGATAAAGAAGATTCAAAGAGAGTGAGATGCCAGCTCCTTTCATTCAGTCAGTAGCTTCAATCATTTCTGGTATATGAATAACATGATGTTTTTCAATGGCAAAAATCAATGAATATTGTAAATGCACAAACAGTAATTTCTCCGCATTGCAAGGTGCAATTCTGAAATTTTTTGCTTTTTCCTGCTCCTCTTAGCATGATAAACAAGATTCAAAGAGAGTGAGATGCCAGCTCCTTTCATTCAGTCAGTAGCTTCTATCATTTCTGGACGTTTTTCAATGGCAAAAATCAATGAATAATGTAAATGCACAAACAGTAATTTCTCCGCATTGCAAGGTGCAATTCTGAAATGTTTTGCTTTTTCCTGCTCCTCTTAGCATGATAAAGAAGATTCAAAGAGAGTGAGATGCCAGCTCCTTTCATTCAGTCAGTAGCTTCAATCATTTCTGGACGTTTTTCAATGGCAAAAATCAATGAATATTGTAAATGCACAAAGAGTAATTTCTCCGCATTGCAAGGTGCAATTCTGAAATTTTTTGCTTTTTCCTGCTCCTCTTAGCATGATAAAGAAGATTCAAAGAGAGTGAGATGCCAGCTCCTTTCATTCAGTCAGTAGCTTCAAACATTTCTGGTATATGAATAACATGATGTTTTTCAATGGCAAAAATCAATGAATATTGTAAATGCACAAACAGTAATTTCTCCGCATTGCAAGGTGCAATTCTGAAATTTTTTGCTTTTTCCTGCTCCTCTTAGCATGATAAACAAGATTCAAAGAGAGTGAGATGCCAGCTTCTTTCATTCAGTCAGTAGCTTCTATCATTTCTGGACGTTTTTCAATGGCAAAAATCAATGAATATTGTAAATGCACAAACAGTAATTTCTCCGCATTGCAAGGTGCAATTCTGAAATGTTTTGCTTTTTCCTGCTCCTCTTAGCATGATAAAGAAGATTCAAAGAGAGTGAGATGCCAGCTCCTTTCATTCAGTCAGTAGCTTCAATCATTTCTGGACGTTTTTCAATGGCAAAAATCAATGAATATTGTAAATGCACAAAGAGTAATTTCTCCGCATTGCAAGGTGCAATTCTGAAATTTATTGCTTTTTCCTGCTCCTCTTAGCATGATAAAGAAGATTCAAAGAGAGTGAGATGCCAGCTCCTTTCATTCAGTCAGTAGCTTCAATCATTTCTGGACGTTTTTCAATGGCAAAAATCATTGAATATTGTAAATGCACAAACAGTAATTTCTCCGCATTGCAAGGTGCAATTCTGAAATTTTTTGCTTTTTTCTGCTCCTCTTAGCATGATAAAGAAGATTCAAAGAGAGTGAGATGCCAGCTCCTTTCATTCAGTCAGTAGCTTCAATCATTTCTGGTATATGAATAACATGATGTTTTTCAATGGCAAAAATCAATGAATATTGTAAATGCACAAACAGTAATTTCTCCGCATTGCAAGGTGCAATTCTGAAATTTTTTGCTTTTTCCTGCTCCTCTTAGCATGATAAAGAAGATTCAAAGAGAGTGAGATGCCAGCTCCTTTCATTCAGTCAGTAGCTTCAATCATTTCTGGACGTTTTTCAATGGCAAAAATCATTGAATATTGTAAATGCACAAACAGTAATTTCTCCGCATTGCAAGGTGCAATTCTGAAATTTTTTGCTTTTTCCTGCTCCTCTTAGCATGATAAACAAGATTCAAAGAGAGTGAGATGCCAGCTCCTTTCATTCAGTCAGTAGCTTCTATCATTTCTGGACGTTTTTCAATGGCAAAAATCAATGAATATTGTAAATGCACAAACAGTAATTTCTCCGCATTGCAAGGTGCAATTCTGAAATTTTTTGCTTTTTCCTGCTCCTCTTAGCATGATAAAGAAGATTCAAAGAGAGTGAGATGCCAGCTCCTTTCATTCAGTCAGTAGCTTCAAACATTTCTGGTATATGAATAACATGATGTTTTTCAATGGCAAAAATCAATGAATATTGTAAATGCACAAAGAGTAATTTCTCCGCATTGCAAGGTGCAATTCTGAAATTTTTTGCTTTTTCCTGCTCCTCTTAGCATGATAAAGAAGATTCAAAGAGAGTGAGATGCCAGCTCCTTTCATTCAGTCAGTAGCTTCAATCATTTCTGGACGTTTTTCAATGGCAAAAATCAATGAATATTGTAAATGCACAAACAGTAATTTCTCCGCATTGCAAGGTGCAATTCTGAAATTTTTTGCTTTTTCCTGCTCCTCTTAGCATGATAAACAACATTCAAAGAGAGTGAGATGCCAGCTCCTTTCATTCAGTCAGTAGCTTCAATCATTTCTGGACGTTTTTCAATGGCAAAAATCAATGAATATTGTAAATGCACAAACAGTAATTTCTCCGCATTGCAAGGTGCAATTCTGAAATTTTTTGCTTTTTCCTGCTCCTCTTAGCATGATAAAGAAGATTCAAAGAGAGTGAGATGCCAGCTCCTTTCATTCAGTCAGTAGCTTCAAACATTTCTGGTATATGAATAACATGATGTTTTTCAATGGCAAAAATCAATGAATATTGTAAATGCACAAACAGTAATTTCTCCGCATTGCAAGGTGCAATTCTGAAATTTTTTGCTTTTTCCTGCTCCTCTTAGCATGATAAAGAAGATTCAAAGAGAGTGAGATGCCAGCTCCTTTCATTCAGTCAGTAGCTTCAATCATTTCTGGACATTTTTCAATGGCAAAAATCAATGAATATTGTAAATGCACAAACAGTAATTTCTCCGCATTGCAAGGTGCAATTCTGAAATTTTTTGCTTTTTCCTGCTCCTCTTAGCATGATAAAGAAGATTCAAAGAGAGTGAGATGCCAGCTCCTTTCATTCAGTCAGTAGCTTCAATCATTTCTGGACGTTTTTCAATGGCAAAAATCAATGAATATTGTAAATGCACAAAGAGTAATTTCTCCGCATTGCAAGGTGCAATTCTGAAATTTTTTGCTTTTTCCTGCTCCTCTTAGCATGATAAAGAAGATTCAAAGAGAGTGAGATGCCAGCTCCTTTCATTCAGTCAGTAGCTTCAAACATTTCTGGTATATGAATAACATGATGTTTTTCAATGGCAAAAATCAATGAATATTGTAAATGCACAAACAGTAATTTCTCCGCATTGCAAGGTGCAATTCTGAAATTTTTTGCTTTTTCCTGCTCCTCTTAGCATGATAAACAAGATTCAAAGAGAGTGAGATGCCAGCTCCTTTCATTCAGTCAGTAGCTTCAATCATTTCTGGACGTTTTTCAATGGCAAAAATCAATGAATATTGTAAATGCACAAACAGTAATTTCTCCGCATTGCAAGGTGCAATTCTGAAATTTTTTGCTTTTTCCTGCTCCTCTTAGCATGATAAAGAAGATTCAAAGAGAGTGAGATGCCAGCTCCTTTCATTCAGTCAGTAGCTTCAAACATTTCTGGTATATGAATAACATGATGTTTTTCAATGGCAAAAATCAATGAATATTGTAAATGCACAAACAGTAATTTCTCCGCATTGCAAGGTGCAATTCTGAAATTTTTTGCTTTTTCCTGCTCCTCTTAGCATGATAAAGAAGATTCAAAGAGAGTGAGATGCCAGCTCCTTTCATTCAGTCAGTAGCTTCAATCATTTCTGGACGTTTTTCAATGGCAAAAATCATTGAATATTGTAAATGCACAAACAGTAATTTCTCCGCATTGCAAGGTGCAATTCTGAAATTTTTTGCTTTTTCCTGCTCCTCTTAGCATGATAAAGTAGATTCAAAGAGAGTGAGATGCCAGCTCCTTTCATTCAGTCAGTAGCTTCAATCATTTCTGGTATATGAATAACATGATGTTTTTCAATGGCAAAAATCAATGAATATTGTAAATGCACAAACAGTAATTTCTCCGCATTGCAAGGTGCAATTCTGAAATTTTTTGCTTTTTCCTGCTCCTCTTAGCATGATAAACAAGATTCAAAGAGAGTGAGATGCCAGCTCCTTTCATTCAGTCAGTAGCTTCAATCATTTCTGGACGTTTTTCAATAGCAAAAATCAATGAATATTGTAAATGCACAAACAGTAATTTCTCCGCATTGCAAGGTGCAATTCTGAAATTTTTTGCTTTTTCCTGCTCCTCTTAGCATGATAAAGAAGATTCAAAGAGAGTGAGATGCCAGCTCCTTTCATTCAGTCAGTAGCTTCAAACATTTCTGGTATATGAATAACATGATGTTTTTCAATGGCAAAAATCAATGAATATTGTAAATGCACAAACAGTAATTTCTCCGCATTGCAAGGTGCAATTCTGAAATTTTTTGCTTTTTCCTGCTCCTCTTAGCATGATAAAGAAGATTCAAAGAGAGTGAGATGCCAGCTCCTTTCATTCAGTCAGTAGCTTCAATCATTTCTGGACGTTTTTCAATGGCAAAAATCATTGAATATTGTAAATGCACAAACAGTAATTTCTCCGCATTGCAAGGTGCAATTCTGAAATTTTTTGCTTTTTCCTGCTCCTCTTAGCATGATAAAGAAGATTCAAAGAGAGTGAGATGCCAGCTCCTTTCATTCAGTCAGTAGCTTCAATCATTTCTGGTATATGAATAACATGATGTTTTTCAATGGCAAAAATCAATGAATATTGTAAATGCACAAACAGTAATTTCTCCGCATTGCAAGGTGCAATTCTGAAATTTTTTGCTTTTTCCTGCTCCTCTTAGCATGATAAACAAGATTCAAAGAGAGTGAGATGCCAGCTCCTTTCATTCAGTCAGTAGCTTCTATCATTTCTGGCCTTTTTTCAATGGCAAAAATCAATGAATATTGTAAATGCACAAACAGTAATTTCTCCGCATTGCAAGGTGCAATTCTGAAATTTTTTGCTTTTTCCTGCTCCTCTTAGCATGATAAAGAAGATTCAAAGAGAGTGAGATGCCAGCTCCTTTCATTCAGTCAGTAGCTTCAAACATTTCTGGTATATGAATAACATGATGTTTTTCAATGGCAAAAATCAATGAATATTGTAAATGCACAAACAGTAATTTCTCCGCATTGCAAGGTGCAATTCTGAAATTTTTTGCTTTTTCCTGCTCCTCTTAGCATGATAAAGAAGATTCAAAGAGATTGAGATGCCAGCTCCTTTCATTCAGTCAGTAGCTTCAATCATTTCTGGACATTTTTCAATGGCAAAAATCAATGAATATTGTAAATGCACAAACAGTAATTTCTCCGCATTGCAAGGTGCAATTCTGAAATTTTTTGCTTTTTCCTGCTCCTCTTAGCATGATAAAGAAGATTCAAAGAGAGTGAGATGCCAGCTCCTTTCATTCAGTCAGTAGCTTCAGTCATTTCTGGACGTTTTTCAATAGCAAAAATCAATGAATATTGTAAATGCACAAACAGTAATTTCTCCGCATTGCAAGGTGCAATTCTGAAATTTTTTGCTTTTTCCTGCTCCTCTTAGCATGATAAAGAAGATTCAAAGAGAGTGAGATGCCAGCTCCTTTCATTCAGTCAGTAGCTTCAAACATTTCTGGTATATGAATAACATGATGTTTTTCAATGGCAAAAATCAATGAATATTGTAAATGCACAAACAGTAATTTCTCCGCATTGCAAGGTGCAATTCTGAAATTTTTTGCTTTTTCCTGCTCCTCTTAGCATGATAAAGAAGATTCAAAGAGAGTGAGATGCCAGCTCCTTTCATTCAGTCAGTAGCTTCAATCATTTCTGGACGTTTTTCAATGGCAAAAATCATTGAATATTGTAAATGCACAAACAGTAATTTCTCCGCATTGCAAGGTGCAATTCTGAAATTTTTTGCTTTTTCCTGCTCCTCTTAGCATGATAAAGAAGATTCAAAGAGAGTGAGATGCCAGCTCCTTTCATTCAGTCAGTAGCTTCAATCATTTCTGGTATATGAATAACATGATGTTTTTCAATGGCAAAAATCAATGAATATTGTAAATGCACAAACAGTAATTTCTCCGCATTGCAAGGTGCAATTCTGAAATTTTTTGCTTTTTCCTGCTCCTCTTAGCATGATAAACAAGATTCAAAGAGAGTGAGATGCCAGCTCCTTTCATTCAGTCAGTAGCTTCTATCATTTCTGGACGTTTTTCAATGGCAAAAATCAATGAATATTGTAAATGCACAAACAGTAATTTCTCCGCATTGCAAGGTGCAATTCTGAAATTTTTTGCTTTTTCCTGCTCCTCTTAGCATGATAAAGAAGATTCAAAGAGAGTGAGATGCCAGCTCCTTTCATTCAGTCAGTAGCTTCAAACATTTCTGGTATATGAATAACATGATGTTTTTCAATGGCAAAAATCAATGAATATTGTAAATGCACAAACAGTAATTTCTCCGCATTGCAAGGTGCAATTCTGAAATTTTTTGCTTTTTCCTGCTCCTCTTAGCATGATAAAGAAGATTCAAAGAGAGTGAGATGCCAGCTCCTTTCATTCAGTCAGTAGCTTCAATCATTTCTGGACGTTTTTCAATGGCAAAAATCAATGAATATTGTAAATGCACAAACAGTAATTTCTCCGCATTGCAAGGTGCAATTCTGAAATTTTTTGCTTTTTCCTGCTCCTCTTAGCATGATAAACAAGATTCAAAGAGAGTGAGATGCCAGCTCCTTTCATTCAGTCAGTAGCTTCAATCATTTCTGGACGTTTTTCAATGGCAAAAATCAATGAATATTGTAAATGCACAAACAGTAATTTCTCCGCATTGCAAGGTGCAATTCTGAAATTTTTTGCTTTTTCCTGCTCCTCTTAGCATGATAAAGAAGATTCAAAGAGAGTGAGATGCCAGCTCCTTTCATTCAGTCAGTAGCTTCAAACATTTCTGGTATATGAATAACATGATGTTTTTCAATGGCAAAAATCAATGAATATTGTAAATGCACAAACAGTAATTTCTCCGCATTGCAAGGTGCAATTCTGAAATTTTTTGCTTTTTCCTGCTCCTCTTAGCATGATAAAGAAGATTCAAAGAGAGTGAGATGCCAGCTCCTTTCATTCAGTCAGTAGCTTCAATCATTTCTGGACATTTTTCAATGGCAAAAATCAATGAATATTGTAAATGCACAAACAGTAATTTCTCCGCATTGCAAGGTGCAATTCTGAAATTTTTTGCTTTTTCCTGCTCCTCTTAGCATGATAAAGAAGATTCAAAGAGAGTGAGATGCCAGCTCCTTTCATTCAGTCAGTAGCTTCAATCATTTCTGGACGTTTTTCAATGGCAAAAATCAATGAATATTGTAAATGCACAAAGAGTAATTTCTCCGCATTGCAAGGTGCAATTCTGAAATTTTTTGCTTTTTCCTGCTCCTCTTAGCATGATAAAGAAGATTCAAAGAGAGTGAGATGCCAGCTCCTTTCATTCAGTCAGTAGCTTCAAACATTTCTGGTATATGAATAACATGATGTTTTTCAATGGCAAAAATCAATGAATATTGTAAATGCACAAACAGTAATTTCTCCGCATTGCAAGGTGCAATTCTGAAATTTTTTGCTTTTTCCTGCTCCTCTTAGCATGATAAAGAAGATTCAAAGAGAGTGAGATGCCAGCTCCTTTCATTCAGTCAGTAGCTTCAATCATTTCTGGACGTTTTTCAATGGCAAAAATCATTGAATATTGTAAATGCACAAACAGTAATTTCTCCGCATTGCAAGGTGCAATTCTGAAATTTTTTGCTTTTTCCTGCTCCTCTTAGCATGATAAAGAAGATTCAAAGAGAGTGAGATGCAAGCTCCTTTCATTCAGTCAGTAGCTTCAATCATTTCTGGTATATGAATAACATGATGTTTTTCAATGGCAAAAATCAATGAATATTGTAAATGCACAAACAGTAATTTCTCCGCATTGCAAGGTGCAATTCTGAAATTTTTTGCTTTTTCCTGCTCCTCTTAGCATGATAAACAAGATTCAAAGAGAGTGAGATGCCAGCTCCTTTCATTCAGTCAGTAGCTTCTATCATTTCTGGACGTTTTTCAATGGCAAAAATCAATGAATATTGTAAATGCACAAACAGTAATTTCTCCGCATTGCAAGGTGCAATTCTGAAATTTTTTGCTTTTTCCTGCTCCTCTTAGCATGATAAAGAAGATTCAAAGAGAGTGAGATGCCAGCTCCTTTCATTCAGTCAGTAGCTTCAAACATTTCTGGTATATGAATAACATGATGTTTTTCAATGGCAAAAATCAATGAATATTGTAAATGCACAAACAGTAATTTCTCCGCATTGCAAGGTGCAATTCTGAAATTTTTTGCTTTTTCCTGCTCCTCTTAGCATGATAAAGAAGATTCAAAGAGAGTGAGATGCCAGCTCCTTTCATTCAGTCAGTAGCTTCAATCATTTCTGGACGTTTTTCAATGGCAAAAATCAATGAATATTGTAAATGCACAAACAGTAATTTCTCCGCATTGCAAGGTGCAATTCTGAAATTTTTTGCTTTTTCCTGCTCCTCTTAGCATGATAAACAAGATTCAAAGAGAGTGAGATGCCAGCTCCTTTCATTCAGTCAGTAGCTTCAATCATTTCTGGACGTTTTTCAATGGCAAAAATCAATGAATATTGTAAATGCACAAACAGTAATTTCTCCGCATTGCAAGGTGCAATTCTGAAATTTTTTGCTTTTTCCTGCTCCTCTTAGCATGATAAAGAAGATTCAAAGAGAGTGAGATGCCAGCTCCTTTCATTCAGTCAGTAGCTTCAATCATTTCTGGACATTTTTCAATGGCAAAAATCAATGAATATTGTAAATGCACAAACAGTAATTTCTCCGCATTGCAAGGTGCAATTCTGAAATTTTTTGCTTTTTCCTGCTCCTCTTAGCATGATAAAGAAGATTCAAAGAGAGTGAGATGCCAGCTCCTTTCATTCAGTCAGTAGCTTCAATCATTTCTGGACGTTTTTCAATGGCAAAAATCAATGAATATTGTAAATGCACAAAGAGTAATTTCTCCGCATTGCAAGGTGCAATTCTGAAATTTTTTGCTTTTTCCTGCTCCTCTTAGCATGATAAAGAAGATTCAAAGAGAGTGAGATGCCAGCTCCTTTCATTCAGTCAGTAGCTTCAAACATTTCTGGTATATGAATAACATGATGTTTTTCAATGGCAAAAATCAATGAATATTGTAAATGCACAAACAGTAATTTCTCCGCATTGCAAGGTGCAATTCTGAAATTTTTTGCTTTTTCCTGCTCCTCTTAGCATGATAAAGAAGATTCAAAGAGAGTGAGATGCCAGCTCCTTTCATTCAGTCAGTAGCTTCAATCATTTCTGGACGTTTTTCAATGGCAAAAATCATTGAATATTGTAAATGCACAAACAGTAATTTCTCCGCATTGCAAGGTGCAATTCTGAAATTTTTTGCTTTTTCCTGCTCCTCTTAGCATGATAAAGAAGATTCAAAGAGAGTGAGATGCCAGCTCCTTTCATTCAGTCAGTAGCTTCAATCATTTCTGCTATATGAATAACATGATGTTTTTCAATGGCAAAAATCAATGAATATTGTAAATGCACAAACAGTAATTTCTCCACATTGCAAGGTGCAATTCTGAAATTTTTTGCTTTTTCCTGCTCCTCTTAGCATGATAAAAAGATTCAAAGAGAGTGAGATGCCAGCTCCTTTCATTCAGTCAGTAGCTTCAATCATTTCTGGACGTTTTTCAATGGCAAAAATCAATGAATATTGTAAATGCACAAACAGTAATTTCTCCGCATTGCAAGGTGCAATTCTGAAATTTTTTGCTTTTTCATGCTCCTCTTAGCATGATAAACAAGATTCAAAGAGAGTGAGATGCCAGCTCCTTTCATTCAGTCAGTAGCTTCAATCATTTCTGGACGTTTTTCAATGGCAAAAATCAATGAATATTGTAAATGCACAAACAGTAATTTCTCCGCATTGCAAGGTGCAATTCTGAAATTTTTTGCTTTTTCCTGCTCCTCTTAGCATGATAAAGAAGATTCAAAGAGAGTGAGATGCCAGCTCCTTTCATTCAGTCAGTAGCTTCAAACATTTCTGGTATATGAATAACATGATGTTTTTCAATGGCAAAAATCAATGAATATTGTAAATGCACAAACAGTAATTTCTCCGCATTGCAAGGTGCAATTCTGAAATGTTTTGCTTTTTCCTGCTCCTCTTAGCATGATAAAGAAGATTCAAAGAGAGTGAGATGCCAGCTCCTTTCATTCAGTCAGTAGCTTCAATCATTTCTGGACGTTTTTCAATGGCAAAAATCAATGAATATTGTAAATGCACAAACAGTAATTTCTCCGCATTGCAAGGTGCAATTCTGAAATTTTTTGCTTTTTCCTGCTCCTCTTAGCATGATAAAGAAGATTCAAAGAGAGTGAGATGCCAGCTCCTTTCATTCAGTCAGTAGCTTCAATCATTTCTGGACATTTTTCAATGGCAAAAATCAATGAATATTGTAAATGCACAAAGAGTAATTTCTCCGCATTGCAAGGTGCAATTCTGAAATTTTTTGCTTTTTCCTGCTGCTCTTAGCATGATAAAGAAGATTCAAAGAGAGTGAGATGCCAGCTCCTTTCATTCAGTCAGTAGATTCAAACATTTCTGGTATATGAATAACATGATGTTTTTCAATGGCAAAAATCAATGAATATTGTAAATGCACAAACAGTAATTTCTCCGCATTGCAAGGTGCAATTCTGAAATTTTTTGCTTTTTCCTGCTCCTCTTAGCATGATAAAGAAGATTCAAAGAGAGTGAGATGCCAGCTCCTTTCATTCAGTCAGTAGCTTCAATCATTTCTGGACGTTTTTCAATGGCAAAAATCATTGAATATTGTAAATGCACAAACAGTAATTTCTCCGCATTGCAAGGTGCAATTCTGAAATTTTTTGCTTTTTCCTGCTCCTCTAAGCATGATAAAGAAGATTCAAAGAGAGTGAGATGCCAGCTCCTTTCATTCAGTCAGTAGCTTCAATCATTTCTGGACGTTTTTCAATGGCAAAAATCAATGAATATTGTAAATGCACAAACAGTAATTTCTCCGCATTGCAAGGTGCAATTCTGAAATTTTTTGCTTTTTCCTGCTCCTCTTAGCATGATAAACAAGATTCAAAGAGAGTGAGATGCCAGCTCCTTTCATTCAGTCAGTAGCTTCAATCATTTCTGGACGTTTTTCAATGGCAAAAATCAATGAATATTGTAAATGCACAAACAGTAATTTCTCCGCATTGCAAGGTGCA
The DNA here is from genome assembly GCF_046119375.1 of Phyllobates terribilis. NCBI lineage: Eukaryota > Metazoa > Chordata > Amphibia > Anura > Dendrobatidae > Phyllobates > Phyllobates terribilis. The sequence goes on along the minus strand of NW_027363765.1, from coordinate 7,574 downwards.
ATTCTGAAATTTTTTGCTTTTTCCTGCTCCTCTTAGCATGATAAAGAAGATTCAAAGAGAGTGAGATGCCAGCTCCTTTCATTCAGTTAGTAGCTTCAAACATTTCTGGTATATGAATAACATGATGTTTTTCAATGGCAAAAATCAATGAATATTGTAAATGCACAAACAGTAATTTCTCCGCATTGCAAGGTGCAATTCTGAAATTTTTTGCTTTTCCTGCTGCTCTTAGCATGATAAAGAAGATTCAAAGAGAGTGAGATGCCAGCTCCTTTCATTCAGTCAGTAGCTTCAATCATTTCTGGACGTTTTTCAATGGCAAAAATCAATGAATATTGTAAATGCACAAACAGTAATTTCTCCGCATTGCAAGGTGCAATTCTGAAATTTTTTGCTTTTTCCTGCTCCTCTTAGCATGATAAAGAAGATTCAAAGAGAGTGAGATGCCAGCTCCTTTCATTCAGTCAGTAGCTTCAAACATTTCTGGTATATGAATAACATGATGTTTTTCAATGGCAAAAATCAATGAATATTGTAAATGCACAAACAGTAATTTCTCCGCATTGCAAGGTGCAATTCTGAAATTTTTTGCTTTTTCCTGCTCCTCTTAGCATGATAAAGAAGATTCAAAGAGAGTGAGATGCCAGCTCCTTTCATTCAGTAAGTAGCTTCAATCATTTCTGGACGTTTTTCAATGGCAAAAATCAATGAATATTGTAAATGCACAAACAGTAATTTCTCCGCATTGCAAGGTGCAATTCTGAAATTTTTTGCTTTTTCATGCTCCTCTTAGCATGATAAAGAAGATTCAAAGAGAGTGAGATGCCAGCTCCTTTCATTCAGTCAGTAGCTTCAATCATTTCTGGACGTTTTTCAATGGCAAAAATCAATGAATATTGTAAATGCACAAAGAGTAATTTCTCCGCATTGCAAGGTGCAATTCTGAAATTTTTTGCTTTTTCCTGCTCCTCTTAGCATGATAAAGAAGATTCAAAGAGAGTGAGATGCCAGCTCCTTTCATTCAGTCAGTAGCTTCAAACATTTCTGGTATATGAATAACATGATGTTTTTCAATGGCAAAAATCAATGAATATTGTAAATGCACAAACAGTAATTTCTCCGCATTGCAAGGTGCAATTCTGAAATTTTTTGCTTTTTCCTGCTCCTCTTAGCATGATAAAGAAGATTCAAAGAGAGTGAGATGCCAGCTCCTTTCATTCAGTCAGTAGCTTCAATCATTTCTGGACGTTTTTCAAGGGCAAAAATCATTGAATATTGTAAATGCACAAACAGTAATTTCTCCGCATTGCAAGGTGCAATTCTGAAATTTTTTGCTTTTTTCTGCTCCTCTTAGCATGATAAAGAAGATTCAAAGAGAGTGAGATGCCAGCTCCTTTCATTCAGTCAGTAGCTTCAATCATTTCTGGTATATGAATAACATGATGTTTTTCAATGGCAAAAATCAATGAATATTGTAAATGCACAAACAGTAATTTCTCCGCATTGCAAGGTGCAATTCTGAAATTTTTTGCTTTTTCCTGCTCCTCTTAGCATGATAAACAAGATTCAAAGAGAGTGAGATGCCAGCTCCTTTCATTCAGTCAGTAGCTTCTATCATTTCTGGACGTTTTTCAATGGCAAAAATCAATGAATATTGTAAATGCACAAACAGTAATTTCTCCGCATTGCAAGGTGCAATTCTGAAATGTTTTGCTTTTTCCTGCTCCTCTTAGCATGATAAAGAAGATTCAAAGAGAGTGAGATGCCAGCTCCTTTCATTCAGTCAGTAGCTTCAATCATTTCTGGACGTTTTTCAATGGCAAAAATCATTGAATATTGTAAATGCACAAACAGTAATTTCTCCGCATTGCAAGGTGCAATTCTGAAATTTTTTGCTTTTTCCTGCTCCTCTTAGCATGATAAAGAAGATTCAAAGAGAGTGAGATGCCAGCTCCTTTCATTCAGTCAGTAGCTTCAATCATTTCTGGTATATGAATAACATGATGTTTTTCAATGGCAAAAATCAATGAATATTGTAAATGCACAAACAGTAATTTCTCCGCATTGCAAGGTGCAATTCTGAAATTTTTTGCTTTTTCCTGCTCCTCTTAGCATGATAAACAAGATTCAAAGAGAGTGAGATGCCAGCTCCTTTCATTCAGTCAGTAGCTTCTATCATTTCTGGACGTTTTTCAATGGCAAAAATCAATGAATATTGTAAATGCACAAACAGTAATTTCTCCGCATTGCAAGGTGCAATTCTGAAATTTTTTGCTTTTTCCTGCTCCTCTTAGCATGATAAAGAAGATTCAAAGAGAGTGAGATGCCAGCTCCTTTCATTCAGTCAGTAGCTTCAAACATTTCTGGTATATGAATAACATGATGTTTTTCAATGGCAAAAATCAATGAATATTGTAAATGCACAAACAGTAATTTCTCCGCATTGCAAGGTGCAATTCTGAAATTTTTTGCTTTTTCCTGCTCCTCTTAGCATGATAAAGAAGATTCAAAGAGAGTGAGATGCCAGCTCCTTTCATTCAGTCAGTAGCTTCAATCATTTCTGGACGTTTTTCAATGGCAAAAATCAATGAATATTGTAAATGCACAAACAGTAATTTCTCCGCATTGCAAGGTGCAATTCTGAAATTTTTTGCTTTTTCCTGCTCCTCTTAGCATGATAAACAAGATTCAAAGAGAGTGAGATGCCAGCTCCTTTCATTCAGTCAGTAGCTTCAATCATTTCTGGACGTTTTTCAATGGCAAAAATCAATGAATATTGTAAATGCACAAACAGTAATTTCTCCGCATTGCAAGGTGCAATTCTGAAATTTTTTGCTTTTTCCTGCTCCTCTTAGCATGATAAAGAAGATTCAAAGAGAGTGAGATGCCAGCTCCTTTCATTCAGTCAGTAGCTTCAAACATTTCTGGTATATGAATAACATGATGTTTTTCAATGGCAAAAATCAATGAATATTGTAAATGCACAAACAGTAATTTCTCCGCATTGCAAGGTGCAATTCTGAAATTTTTTGCTTTTTCCTGCTCCTCTTAGCATGATAAAGAAGATTCAAAGAGAGTGAGATGCCAGCTCCTTTCATTCAGTCAGTAGCTTCAATCATTTCTGGACATTTTTCAATGGCAAAAATCAATGAATATTGTAAATGCACAAACAGTAATTTCTCCGCATTGCAAGGTGCAATTCTGAAATTTTTTGCTTTTTCCTGCTCCTCTTAGCATGATAAAGAAGATTCAAAGAGAGTGAGATGCCAGCTCCTTTCATTCAGTCAGTAGCTTCAATCATTTCTGGACGTTTTTCAATGGCAAAAATCAATGAATATTGTAAATGCACAAAGAGTAATTTCTCCGCATTGCAAGGTGCAATTCTGAAATTTTTTGCTTTTTCCTGCTCCTCTTAGCATGATAAAGAAGATTCAAAGAGAGTGAGATGCCAGCTCCTTTCATTCAGTCAGTAGCTTCAAACATTTCTGGTATATGAATAACATGATGTTTTTCAATGGCAAAAATCAATGAATATTGTAAATGCACAAACAGTAATTTCTCCGCATTGCAAGGTGCAATTCTGAAATTTTTTGCTTTTTCCTGCTCCTCTTAGCATGATAAAGAAGATTCAAAGAGAGTGAGATGCCAGCTCCTTTCATTCAGTCAGTAGCTTCAATCATTTCTGGACGTTTTTCAATGGCAAAAATCATTGAATATTGTAAATGCACAAACAGTAATTTCTCCGCATTGCAAGGTGCAATTCTGAAATTTTTTGCTTTTTCCTGCTCCTCTTAGCATGATAAAGAAGATTCAAAGAGAGTGAGATGCAAGCTCCTTTCATTCAGTCAGTAGCTTCAATCATTTCTGGTATATGAATAACATGATGTTTTTCAATGGCAAAAATCAATGAATATTGTAAATGCACAAACAGTAATTTCTCCGCATTGCAAGGTGCAATTCTGAAATTTTTTGCTTTTTCCTGCTCCTCTTAGCATGATAAAGAAGATTCAAAGAGAGTGAGATGCCAGCTCCTTTCATTCAGTCAGTAGCTTCAAACATTTCTGGTATATGAATAACATGATGTTTTTCAATGGCAAAAATCAATGAATATTGTAAATGCACAAACAGTAATTTCTCCGCATTGCAAGGTGCAATTCTGAAATTTTTTGCTTTTTCCTGCTCCTCTTAGCATGATAAAGAAGATTCAAAGAGAGTGAGATGCCAGCTCCTTTCATTCAGTCAGTAGCTTCAATCATTTCTGGACGTTTTTCAATGGCAAAAATCAATGAATATTGTAAATGCACAAACAGTAATTTCTCCGCATTGCAAGGTGCAATTCTGAAATTTTTTGCTTTTTCCTGCTCCTCTTAGCATGATAAACAAGATTCAAAGAGAGTGAGATGCCAGCTCCTTTCATTCAGTCAGTAGCTTCTATCATTTCTGGACGTTTTTCAATGGCAAAAATCAATGAATATTGTAAATGCACAAACAGTAATTTCTCCGCATTGCAAGGTGCAATTCTGAAATGTTTTGCTTTTTCCTGCTCCTCTTAGCATGATAAAGAAGATTCAAAGAGAGTGAGATGCCAGCTCCTTTCATTCAGTCAGTAGCTTCAATCATTTCTGGACGTTTTTCAATGGCAAAAATCATTGAATATTGTAAATGCACAAACAGTAATTTCTCCGCATTGCAAGGTGCAATTCTGAAATTTTTTGCTTTTTCCTGCTCCTCTTAGCATGATAAAGAAGATTCAAAGAGAGTGAGATGCCAGCTCCTTTCATTCAGTCAGTAGCTTCAATCATTTCTGGTATATGAATAACATGATGTTTTTCAATGGCAAAAATCAATGAATATTGTAAATGCACAAACAGTAATTTCTCCGCATTGCAAGGTGCAATTCTGAAATTTTTTGCTTTTTCCTGCTCCTCTTAGCATGATAAACAAGATTCAAAGAGAGTGAGATGCCAGCTCCTTTCATTCAGTCAGTAGCTTCTATCATTTCTGGACGTTTTTCAATGGCAAAAATCAATGAATATTGTAAATGCACAAACAGTAATTTCTCCGCATTGCAAGGTGCAATTCTGAAATTTTTTGCTTTTTCCTGCTCCTCTTAGCATGATAAAGAAGATTCAAAGAGAGTGAGATGCCAGCTCCTTTCATTCAGTCAGTAGCTTCAAACATTTCTGGTATATGAATAACATGATGTTTTTCAATGGCAAAAATCAATGAATATTGTAAATGCACAAACAGTAATTTCTCCGCATTGCAAGGTGCAATTCTGAAATTTTTTGCTTTTTCCTGCTCCTCTTAGCATGATAAAGAAGATTCAAAGAGAGTGAGATGCCAGCTCCTTTCATTCAGTCAGTAGCTTCAATCATTTCTGGACGTTTTTCAATGGCAAAAATCAATGAATATTGTAAATGCACAAACAGTAATTTCTCCGCATTGCAAGGTGCAATTCTGAAATTTTTTGCTTTTTCCTGCTCCTCTTAGCATGATAAACAAGATTCAAAGAGAGTGAGATGCCAGCTCCTTTCATTCAGTCAGTAGCTTCAATCATTTCTGGACGTTTTTCAATGGCAAAAATCAATGAATATTGTAAATGCACAAACAGTAATTTCTCCGCATTGCAAGGTGCAATTCTGAAATTTTTTGCTTTTTCCTGCTCCTCTTAGCATGATAAAGAAGATTCAAAGAGAGTGAGATGCCAGCTCCTTTCATTCAGTCAGTAGCTTCAAACATTTCTGGTATATGAATAACATGATGTTTTTCAATGGCAAAAATCAATGAATATTGTAAATGCACAAACAGTAATTTCTCCGCATTGCAAGGTGCAATTCTGAAATTTTTTGCTTTTTCCTGCTCCTCTTAGCATGATAAAGAAGATTCAAAGAGAGTGAGATGCCAGCTCCTTTCATTCAGTCAGTAGCTTCAATCATTTCTGGACATTTTTCAATGGCAAAAATCAATGAATATTGTAAATGCACAAACAGTAATTTCTCCGCATTGCAAGGTGCAATTCTGAAATTTTTTGCTTTTTCCTGCTCCTCTTAGCATGATAAAGAAGATTCAAAGAGAGTGAGATGCCAGCTCCTTTCATTCAGTCAGTAGCTTCAATCATTTCTGGACGTTTTTCAATGGCAAAAATCAATGAATATTGTAAATGCACAAAGAGTAATTTCTCCGCATTGCAAGGTGCAATTCTGAAATTTTTTGCTTTTTCCTGCTCCTCTTAGCATGATAAAGAAGATTCAAAGAGAGTGAGATGCCAGCTCCTTTCATTCAGTCAGTAGCTTCAAACATTTCTGGTATATGAATAACATGATGTTTTTCAATGGCAAAAATCAATGAATATTGTAAATGCACAAACAGTAATTTCTCCGCATTGCAAGGTGCAATTCTGAAATTTTTTGCTTTTTCCTGCTCCTCTTAGCATGATAAAGAAGATTCAAAGAGAGTGAGATGCCAGCTCCTTTCATTCAGTCAGTAGCTTCAATCATTTCTGGACGTTTTTCAATGGCAAAAATCATTGAATATTGTAAATGCACAAACAGTAATTTCTCCGCATTGCAAGGTGCAATTCTGAAATTTTTTGCTTTTTCCTGCTCCTCTTAGCATGATAAAGAAGATTCAAAGAGAGTGAGATGCAAGCTCCTTTCATTCAGTCAGTAGCTTCAATCATTTCTGGTATATGAATAACATGATGTTTTTCAATGGCAAAAATCAATGAATATTGTAAATGCACAAACAGTAATTTCTCCGCATTGCAAGGTGCAATTCTGAAATTTTTTGCTTTTTCCTGCTCCTCTTAGCATGATAAAGAAGATTCAAAGAGAGTGAGATGCCAGCTCCTTTCATTCAGTCAGTAGCTTCAAACATTTCTGGTATATGAATAACATGATGTTTTTCAATGGCAAAAATCAATGAATATTGTAAATGCACAAACAGTAATTTCTCCGCATTGCAAGGTGCAATTCTGAAATTTTTTGCTTTTTCCTGCTCCTCTTAGCATGATAAAGAAGATTCAAAGAGAGTGAGATGCCAGCTCCTTTCATTCAGTCAGTAGCTTCAATCATTTCTGGACGTTTTTCAATGGCAAAAATCAATGAATATTGTAAATGCACAAACAGTAATTTCTCCGCATTGCAAGGTGCAATTCTGAAATTTTTTGCTTTTTCCTGCTCCTCTTAGCATGATAAACAAGATTCAAAGAGAGTGAGATGCCAGCTCCTTTCATTCAGTCAGTAGCTTCAATCATTTCTGGACGTTTTTCAATGGCAAAAATCAATGAATATTGTAAATGCACAAACAGTAATTTCTCCGCATTGCAAGGTGCAATTCTGAAATTTTTTGCTTTTTCCTGCTCCTCTTAGCATGATAAAGAAGATTCAAAGAGAGTGAGATGCCAGCTCCTTTCATTCAGTCAGTAGCTTCAATCATTTCTGGACATTTTTCAATGGCAAAAATCAATGAATATTGTAAATGCACAAACAGTAATTTCTCCGCATTGCAAGGTGCAATTCTGAAATTTTTTGCTTTTTCCTGCTCCTCTTAGCATGATAAAGAAGATTCAA